>NC_060068.1:66684154-67030820 GCF_922984935.1 Meles meles
CTTGTTTTCATTCTATCCAGTGGCATAAAATAAATACCTCAAAGTGAAAACATAGTTTGCAAATACTACAAGTGACATAAAGCCAGGAAGATGTAGATCAAAGCTACCATTGTTCACTGTGTTACATATTTAGTAAGTAGAAAAATGGGGGGATAAAAAGTAAGCATTCTTGATGAAATGAAAAATAGATTTATGAAAAGATATAAAAATGTAAAAGAGGAATAAATCTTGGGGGCAGGGGAAAGATAAAAATTAACATTATATGCAACAGGTAGAGCAGATATGTTCCTTATGGGATTCAGTCTATATTACAGAAAGGCAAATAAGTCGTACAGAGAACAATGCATCAGTTTTCCTCAATCAACTGAGCAGGCAGTCATTTAAGGGTACCCAATTACACGTTTGATATTTTCTTTACATTACTAACCTATATTGCTAAGATTATGTTTTTGTAATTACATATTTGTTAAAACTGTTAGCCCACTCTACTTTTTTCTTTAAATCTTGACATTAGAAAGCATTTCCTTTTCAGTTAATTGAAGCTATTAAACTGCAAGTAGAATTGGACATACAAGGCCTAGTAACTGGGCTTCAGATTAAAAATAAAGACAGGGGCACCTGGGTGGCTCAGTAGGTTAAACCTCTGCTTTCGGCTCAGGGCATGATCTCAGGGTTCTGGGATCGAGCCCCACATCGGGCTCTCTGCTCAGCGGGAGCCTGCTTTCCCTTCCTCTCTCTACCTGCCTCTCTGCCTATTTGTGCTCTCTCTGTCTCTCTCTGTTAAATAAATAAATATATTAAAAAGATAAAAAAAATAAAAATAAAGACAGTTAAAAAATACAGATTTAACATGAGGAATTAAAGATGTTTAATTTATGCACATTTATGTCTCAACTCTTTTCAGAAGCATCTTTAGTTTAGAGCTATCTAATTTTACGTATAATGCCTAGTGATCTTAATACATTTTCAAGAGTAGATTCACATTACTATTTTTTAAGAAAACTATTTCATGCCTTTACTGCTCTCGTTAAAACTCAAATCCCTACACTCCTTCTCATTCTCAGCTGATCAGTTTGCTTTTATTCCACTGATGAAAACAAAACAAAACAAAACCAAACACAAACAAATAAATGACTTCTACCTCTGGTCAATATGAGAAAACAGGGATCAGGTTTACCTGCCAGACCCAAATTATCAAAAACAGAAAATATAAAAAATTAAAAAAAAAAAACAAAACGTTTTCAAGACAATGGAAATCAAGCAGCAAAGTACAATGACTCTTGAGAGATGGAGAATCAACTAGATAAGCTCTATTACTGCCACAGTTTACCACTTTAAGAGAGATTCCAGGTTGTGGTACAAGGAGAGAAAACACAAGGGAGCTCAGAACATGTATTTCCTTGAAGAGAAAATATCTGAGGATCTGGGCAGATGAAAGTGGGCAGATGTCCCAAGGCAGAGTGCCAGAGAAAAGAGATCTACAGGAAAAAGAGCTGCCCAGAGACCCGCAGAAAATACTAGAGCAATACTCAGAGCCTCCATACGAAGGATCCACCCAAGACCAGAAAAAGAACCACCCAGCAGAGTTAAAGGGAACAGTGCCAAGGTTCACACAGGATCCAGAATAATGCCTGTTCCCATCAACTAGGTAGGAAAGTTTCATAATTTATGGGACACTAGGTAGAATAATCAAGAAGGTTGTGCCTCAGCAGTGGGAAATAATTAGCCCTAGGCTAAGTACTGTTCCATATCTGACCTTGAAAAATCATAATAAATTCCCTAAAAGGATCAAAATGTTTTCAAGTAATTTAATTACATTCCAAAGCAAAACTCAAGAATATTCATAAGAATACAAAATGCCCAGCATCTGAGGTAAAATTAACAATGCCTGGCATCCAATTAAAGAGTACCAGACATACAAAGAAGCATAAAAACAAGGTACATAATGAATAATCAATCAAAATGCACACAGATATTAGAATGAGCAGGCAGGGAATTAAAGCAGTTATTATAATTATATTCTATGTATAAAAATGTTTAAAAGAGCCATGGAAGATGAAGGATAACAAGTGACAAAACAAAACCCCTTATCAAACTTCTAGACAGAAAACAAAAACATCTGAGATAAATAATACACTGTATAAGATTAGTGGCAAATCAGACTTCTTATGAACATAGACATAAAATTTTAAACATTATTTTAATATATGTCCAACAATATATAGAAAAACAATATATAATGATAAAATAGGGTTTATCCCAGCAATTGGGGGTTAATTTCTCTTTAAAAAAGTCAAACATTGCACATTATTATATTAACAAACTAAAAAGAAAAATAAAAGATCATCTCAGTAAATGAAGAAAATCATTTGGCAAAAGTGCTACCCATTTCTGGTAAAAACTCAGGAAACTATATCCAAAGGGAACCTCATCAACTTTATAAAGGGCATCTACAAAACCCATACAGCTAAAAGCACATTTCAAGATGAAAGATTTAGTGTTTCCCCCCTAGACATGGATCTCACATGTTCACTTCTACTCAGTCTTGTAATGTAGCTCTACACAGCAAAATTGGGCAAAAATAGAAGGCATCTGAACAGAAAAAGAAGACAAATAACTAGATTTCTTGGTGACATGAACATCTAAGGAGAAAATTCAATGAAAACTAGAAACAAACTCTAAGAACAAATAAGCAAGTTTGGCAGGATTGCAGGATATGGAATAAATATACAAAATAATTATGTATTTATATACTAGCAATGACTAATCAAAAATTTAAATTGAAAAAATACTATTTAAAACAGGTCTCATCCTTCTTCATGTTAAACCATATTCAATATACTCCAGCCACACTGAGTTATTCCCTATTTCTCAAAATACCAAGTTTATAATGGCTTTAGAAATTGTATATTTGCTGTTCTCTGTCAAAATACTTCTCTATCTGCTTATGGCTAATGATTTTTTAAGATTTTGTTTATTTTTCAGAGAGAGATTTTATTTGTTTATCTGTCAGAGAGAGTGAGTGAGCACAGGCAGGGGGAGTGGCATGCAGAGGGAGAAGCAGGCTCTCCACTGAGCCAGGAGCCTGATGCAGGACTCTCTGGGATCATGACTGGAGCCGAAGGGAGATACTTAACCAGCTGAGCCACTAACTTATGGCTAGTTATTGAAGTATCAAGATCTCTAAAGATCTATCACCTCCACTGATAATTCATCTCTGATCATCCTATCAGAAATAGCCACCTCATTGCAAACCTCATACACTGTTGACGGGAATGTAAATTGGTGCAGCCACTATGGAAAACAGTATGGAGTATGTCAAAAAATTAAAAATAGAAATACCATATGATCTAGTAATTCCACTACTGGTATTTACCCAAAGAAAATGAAAACACTAATTCAAAAAGATATACACATTGCAAAAGGATATATGTTTATCAAAACATTATTTACAATAGCCAAAATATGGAAGCAATCCAAGTTTCCATTGGTAGCTGAATGGATAAAGAAGATACACACACACACACACACACACACACATTGGAATATTAGCTATAAAAAAGAATGAGATCTTTCCATTTGAGACAATATGGATAAAATTTGAAGGTATTATGCAAAGTGAAATAAATCACACAGAGAAAGACAAATGCCATATGGTTTCATTGATATGTAGAATCTAAAAAATAAAACAAACAAACAAAAAGCAGAAACAATCTGTAAATATAGAGAACAAACTGATGGTTGCCAGAGGGAAGAGGAGTGAAGGATGAGCCAAATGGGTGACTGGGACAGACTTTCAGTTATGGAATGAATGAGTCACAGGAATAAAAAGGATTACAGTCAGTGGTATTTTAATAACTTTGCATGGTGACAGAGGGTAGCTACACTTGTGAGCATAGCATAATGCATACACTTGTTGAATCACTGTGTTGTACATCTGAAACGAATGTAACATTGTGTATCAACTACACTTAGATTTAAAAAATAAAACAAAACAAAACAAAACGCCTCCACAACCACCCCCAATCACTTTATATCCTCTCACTACACTATTTCCTTCAGAGTTCCAGCACTGTCTACCCATTTGTTTATTTTTGTCTCTTCAGTTAGGTGATGAGCTTCCTGAGATAAGAGACTTCACTATATTGTGTACTGTTTAAATTTCATCACCCAGAAGAGTGTTTCAGAGATAATAAACACCTTACGTATAACATGTACTGATTGTTACTCAATGAATCAAGGACTGTCCATTGTATATTATGCACATAGCATACTTAAATGTGAGCTGTTTTATTTTAAAGTATTAGCCCGTTTTAAAAGAGCTTCTGCTTCTTGTCTTGAAACTTTTCTAAAAACAATTAATTTCCAGACTATAGGGAAATAGTCATTACTTCTCTCTGTGATATTAGATAACGTGACGGCATCATAATTCTTCCTGATTGTTGTGTGACGGCAGTAGTGGGGTAGGACTGGTGGGTTCCAGATGGACTTACAATCAGAATAACTCTATCCTGGGTGTATACTGCATATATGAGTTGCCTTATGTATGCTCTCCCGTTTACTAAAAAATACAAGTATGAGCATTTCCATATTTTTTTAAATATTTTATTTATTTGACAGAGAGAAATCACACTAGGCAGAGAGGCAGGCAGAGAGGAGGAAGCGGGCTCCCTGCAGAGCAGAGAGCCTGATGTGGGGCTCGATCCCAGGACCCTGGGATCATGACCTGAGCTGAAGGCAGAGGCTTTAACCCACTGAGCCACCCAGGAGCCCCTCCATATGTTTTTTAAAGATTTTATTTCTTTATTTGACTCAAAGAGAGAGAGTACAAGCAGGGGGAGTGGCAGGCAGAGGGAGAGGGAGAAGCAGGCTCCCTGTGGGGCAGGGAGCCCCATATGGGCCACAATCCGGGGACCCTGGGATAATGACCCGAGCTGAAGTCAGATATTTAACTGACTGAGCCCTCCATATTTATTTTTCATATGAAATAATTGAGTCTTAATAAAGAAAGTTAACTTCACTTTTATAACTGAGAAACATACCTAGGTCAGTTTGGCATTGATCAGACCTGAGTTTTACGTGGGAAATTTTCTATTATACCACATAGAAAATGAGAAACAAAATGTTAGGTGAATATTGCTCTACACGTTTCAAGATAGGTTGTCTTTACTCAGTCTTATATTTTTATGTCTTATTCCTGTGTGTGTGCGTGTGTGTGTGTGTAGGTTTGTTTCTTTCTGTCCCTTTTTTTCATTCATTCACTGAAAAAATACAGACATACCTAATAAAAAAGCCAATAGAAAAATTTTATTAGATAATTTGAGAAGATTTTTCACTTGTTCACTTATTTTTTAAAGTAGAACCAATAAAAGACCACACAGATCAGGATGACTGTTGATTAGAGACTCCAGTGCTAAGGAAGGAAAGCAAATTTTCTCATTTATTATTACTTTGCACAGCACATTTCCTCTGTTTCACTTAGGGCCTGCGTTATTTATATAAACATGTCATCAATCCAGGCAACTGCTCAAAAAATTACATTGGGCAAGAAATGGTGGAAGGCTTGGAACTACTTATTTTTAAGAGAGGTCATTACTTTTACATTTTGCAAAATACTTTTAAAGTCTTTGTGCTAAGGATCACTTTGGAAACTAGGCACTTTTTTGTCTATGTTGTTTTCAAAATTAACACACACTAAAAAAATAGAATAATCTTCCCATTCCTCCATTCCCACAAAGGTGGGGTTACCGTCTTATTCTAATATGGAAGCTTAATTACTTTTTTCCCTGAATGACATTCCCCTCTTTTTAAAAATGACAATCATTGTATGTATCCTTAAATAGAGGCATGTGTTAGCACAGGATCCATGGAAAGGATCAGGTGCATATGCTTAAGGAAAAAACTTTGTCAGACTGAATTTGGTATTGATACAGGGTAATAGAGACAGGCAAGGGAAAGCCAAACACCACATGGAGGCCATTTGTTTCTTCAAAGCATGATGCAGATTCAAACCTTCAGATAAAAATGTACAAGCTGCCAGCTTCAAAGGAGAAGCATTAAAAAATAAAAAAAAATTAAAAAAGGGAATTGTACCTTGCATACATAAACACTTAGTGTGCACATGTGTGCTGATACATCATGTTGATAGAGCATATCTGATGTCAAACCTTATTATCTTAATAGCTGAATTAGAAGATAACTGTTAAAAACTCTGAATTCCTAATGCTTTGTGTACATAAAAAAATTCATAAGGTTCTGTGGAAATCCTGGCATATACAACATTTAACATTATTTACATTTAATTAGGTAAAATCAAATCCTACAAAGTTGGTTCATTAGATTTCTCCAAGGCCAGTTGTTTATGTAAGCAATGAATCATTAATATGCAGTTTCTTCCATAATTATAAGGCTATCAGATAAGAAACCTGCTGCCTAGAATGGATAAAGAAACTTGTTGATAGTCACAGATATAAACCCCAATTCACACTGCTAGAGTATTTGGAGAAGTCTTGCATGAAAATGTGAATCATTTTACAGGGGCAGACAATAGGAACCCAAATGGAGCAAGGAAAACAAAAACAAAAAAACCAAAACAAGTTAATTTGCTTTTTCTCCTTTTTAAATGGTGAATCGGGTAGGTGAATAAAAAGTGAAAATATTTATTTGAGTTAGCATCTTCTTATTTAAAGAATTGATTATAAAAGTAGAAAACATCTTTTTCTCAATGTGGCTATCTAAACAAAGATGGACCAAAGTTATACTATACCTCTGTCCATGATAATAATGACCTGAATGTTGCCACCCTATTTCTCTGAGTACCATTCCAAAGAGTAAGGTTTGGGTGATTAGAAATAGCTGTATCTGCAAGTTGTTGAATTCTTCAAGGAGAAGTTAACTACGGTGGTTCTGTTTTCTACAATCTCTCATTAACCCAAATACTTGTACTCTCACTGAATTGTTTTCAGTCTTAATGATTCTCATGTAGCTTAGTCTCATTCCTCATCTTCACTACTGCTGGACTGTATCAAATGTCCATGGCTGATGCTTGCTCCTTCTGCTTTAAATTGAACCCACCTCTGCACCTCTGCCTCAGTCCCTCTGCCAGGCAGGTCTTCTACTACAGCTTTCTTCTTTGCCTAGTGACCAAAAAAAAAAAAAAAAAAATCACGACACCGGTACAAAATCTCTGCTGTCTCACCTTTTCCAATATATCTCCCTTCTATGCAGGGTCAAACTCCCTATGGCCCAAGTCACTGAGGTCTTAACTCTCTTCTCACTAACATAAGAGGCATCATCCTCTTCAAGGCGACTAAAACAACAGTTTACCAGTTTCTTGAGAGGTCCTAACAGGGGAGAAAAGAGATTATTTTTGTTAAAACATAATATACCTTTCCCTCTTAGAGTTTCATAATGTTACTTAATTAAAAATGCTGAAAGCAGGCAGGAAAGGAATGTGAATTTCTTTGTTAACATAGTATTTTCCTATCTATTCAAACATAAAAACCTTTTCTTTCATATACTATTTCAGAAACATTTGGGAAGTAGATTTTAAAATTATTGATATTACCATCTTGGACACTTCGTGTTTTCTCTAATACGTAACGTTAGGAAATACATCATGCCTTTACTCAAATTTTAAAATTTTACATTGAGCTTCTCAACATGACCACACCCTTTATTTCTTTATCTCAAATCAGGGCTTTAAATTCTAAATCTCCCTGGCATCATCTCCAGCCTCTTTACATGACACACCTTCATATCCAGTGACCAGTGCCTTACCTGCTTTAAAGACTCTGGTCATGTTAGCCCTTTCGATTAGCCCATTCTTTTCAGCCTTTTTTCACTGTGCTGGCCCACTGGACTAGTTAACCTCTCCTCCGGGGTGCCATTGTTCCCGTAATCTTTTATGACTAATCCTTGACTCAACTCTTTTTTTTTTTTAATTTATTTATTTTTTTCAGCGTAACAGTATTCATTGTTTGCACAACACCCAGTGCTCCATGCAAAACGTGCCCTGCCTATTACCCACCACCTGGTTCCCCCAACCTCCCACCCCTGACCCTTCAAAACCCTCAGGTTGTTTTTCAGAGTCCATAGTCTCTTACGGTTCGCCTCCCCTTCCAATTTTTTTTTTTTTATAAACATATAATGTATTTTTATCCCCAGGGGTACAGGTCTGTGACTCGCTAGGTTTACACACTCCACAGCACTCACGATAGCACTTACCCTCCCCAATGTCCATAGCCCCCTCCCCCTCTCCCAATCCCACCTCTCCCCAGCAACCCCCAGTTTGTTTTGTGAGATTAAGAGTCATTTATGGTTTGTCTCCCTCCCAATCCCATCTTGTTTCATTTATTCTTCTCCTATTCCCCTAACCCCCCATGTTGCATCTCCATGTCCTTGACTCAACTCTTATCTGTCATTTATTTCTTTGCTTCAGCCCCAAATTTGTTCTAGAAAAACTCAAAAGAATCTTCCAGATATTGGTCCACTTTAACATGACTGAACTAGGTATTATTGGTAGTAACTCCACAGCGATGGGTACACTATTCACCACTAAACTATTCTAGTGTTGGCCATGGCTTGCTTGAATAAGTAACAATTTTGGAGAAGAGACTTACAACTCAAGGATAGATCCAACAGAGTTCATGGATTAAAGATCCACCTACATTAGTAAAAGTGTCCCATACCTTCTTGAAATTACTTAAATTACCATTTCTCTTACTTTTTTGAGTTTTAATTTGAAAATCAGATTATTACCTTCAATTCTTTGACTAGAATGAGGAAATAGAAAAAAGGTAAAAATTTATACCTTGAAGGTAAGGCAACTCAAGAAGACTCAGTGAAATTCTAAAGAAAGGATGTGGGTAATCAGAGATCAGTACCTACAAATTAGGCTCCTAGAGGATAAAAGAAATCTGTCTCAGAAAATAATCAGAGGGAACTTCAGCTAACCTATAATTCTGATAGAATTTTTGCTAGTGAATCCACCCACATGCTACAGAAAAAAATCCTCTCCCGGATGCCTTCAGGGCACCTGACAGAAACTGCCCATGTTTGCAGCTTCTGTAGCCCTGTTTGTCCCTCATTCCTTCCCATTTAACCCCATAGTGTTTTTCCTGGTTTCAGGTCCAATCTTACAGCTTTTCTCCCGCTTCCTCTTGATAAGTTTATTTAGACTCATGCCTCAGGTAGTATGAGATGTTTCACAATGAATTCACCTAATCTCCCTCTTTCAGTTCTGGTGTCTGCTTTCTAACACAAGGTTCACATTATTACCTCAAGTCAAAAGCCAGTCCTTCTGACCTGCATCTTGCACTCTCTCCCTTTGTGATAAGGTTGTCTTCACTTCCATAGTCTGGCAAGTAAATCATTCCTGGATCCTCTTAATTTTTTTCCTTCTCTCACTGTCATTTGATGATGAATAAAATCCTTCTTCTTATGGCCATACCTTCCTTTATTTTTTTAAACAATGCTGTTGTTTTCTTTTTGATCCTTATTATTTCATATTGAGATTATATACATAGTAGTCTCAATAATTTGCCTACTATTACTTTCTTCCATATTGTAATCTGGAATATGAACCTGTCAGATTCATCTATCTTAAACATCGCCAGTCACTCCTATGCTTGAAAATCTTCAAAGACACGGAATATAAAACCAAAGCCTTTGACCCTGCATTTGGACCCTTTGTAATTTGCCTGTCCTACATTTTCAAATGTGTCCTTCATTATTCCTTACCCATAAGCTGTCTTTCAGCTAATTCCATTTATTTACTGTCCTTCAAGTCTGCCTTGATCAGTTTTATCTTACTATGTCTTTCCTCTTCACTACCCTCACTCAATAGCCTAGTCCTATCCTTTCTTAAATAGGTAGCCCAAGATTCAGACTTTCCATGAACCTTCTATGACCTCTCTGGGTCACGGTAGACTATGGTTCCTCTGAATTCTAAAATACTATGGTTTATACCATTGGTATGACACTAATACATATGACTTTGTATGGTTATTTCATTTTACTTTGTGTATATAAGTTCATTTTACTATTTTGTGTTCCCAAAGCTTCTAGCACATGTTACGTATAAAATAAATACCATTCATATGAAACAATGATATTTAACATCCTCTGACCCTTAAACTAAATCAACAAGGACTTACAAAACTCCAAAGACAAAAAAATTCAGGACTATTTTATTATTGGTAATATTTTAATAAATTATAATTGTTTAAAACATGACAATCCATGTCTAACACAGTAACTCTCAATGTATTAGGGTACTTATTTGAGAACAAACTCCAGGGAGATGTGGGGTTCATAATTCCTCATCACCTCTATAATTGCCATCTAACACATTTCTATACTAACAAAATGAGTTTCAGTTTCATAAAGAAAAAAGCTGCAGTGACATAAACAGAAAATATTCCCCAGAACTTTAGCAAAGAGGACAAAAATATAAATTTTAAGTGATAAAATAGTTATTTATTCATTTATTTGTCTATGTATTCATTTATTTTTAAAGTCTCACTTAAAACATTGCCTAGGAAAATGAAAATCAATGCTATTTAGTATCACTCAAAAGCTTTTAAAATATAGGTACATTTTAATGCAGCAATTATCTTACTATAAAATAAATAATCAGGTAGTTTTTGCATAAGTGTCTTATGAAAATGTTTACTACAGCACTATTTATAGTGCTATAGTATATAGGGACATGTAGGGACTATAGGGACATGTAGATATTGGGATGTAATGGAGAGGTGGTCACAGCAAAATTTCTAAAGTATTCTATTATGATTATGGATTGCTTGTACAATTTTAAAAATCAACTCCATGTACTATTGAGACAGGAAAAATGATTTATGTCATGTCATACTTTGGAAGTTGCAGTTACAAGGGTTTAAAGAAAAGAAGAAATAACAAGTTTTTCTTCATTTTTTGTCTTAACATGTAATGATTAATTTTATCTATTATATGCATAAATTATTAAATAAATTTATGAACTTATACTTATTTTGCTGAATATCCATGAGGTTCTAAAATTTAGGTTAATATATAAAAGACAATACAAATGTCTTCAATTAGAATTATATTTCTCCCTAGAGAACATATTGCAGGTGTACCACATTGACTTCTCTATTAAATCCCATTTGGGGATCATGGCATTAAAGGTTTAAATAATATTTTTGTGTGTAACCCAGATAAACACATGATCAATTCTTTATAACCAAATAGCTTCAACCAAAAAAGTGTTTTAAATAAACTCCTTTATGAATAGGGATCATCCATTGATAAATCAAATAAAAAAATATTTCATAATACTAATCTTTCATAAGTTATGTACACAAATATAATTTACTTCTTATCATGATTATGATAATAGTAGCATCAGTATCTTGCTACAAGGGAACTAAAAACTATTTTTCAAAGTTTTAGACCAAATAGAAATAACTTACTTTAAAAATTAGTATGATTTATGATGAACTCCATTGAAAGTAACAGATAAGTATTGTCTCTATATAATTATCAGTAGTGCAATAACTTTAAAATTTTTTAAAGCACAATCTTTAAAGTTAAATTAAGATCTTAAAGTACAATCTTCAAATTGTTTCTGTTGAGGATAGTGATTGTCCACATATAAAAATATGTATAAGGCTTGAAATTTTTTTTGTAACCAAAAAATTAATTTTCATTCCTTTTGCTATTGCAAATCTTAGGCATGATCAGTTGTAATTTGGGAAAATTAATGTTGAAAATGTTTGCCACATAACGTTAGGTTCTCTACATTTAAAAGTCTGATAATCAAATGCAAAACAAAACAAAACACAAAAAAACAAAAAGAAGAATCAGAATTTTTTTGCAAAGCATTGTTCATGAATCTACTACATCAGAATCACCTAGGTTCTTGTTAAAGAGTTATAGATTCTTGGGGTACATTCAAAGTATTAGAAGATAATCTGTGCTACGAAGTCCAGATAGCTACATTGTATTAAAGTTTGTATTTAAATTCCAGTTAGTTAAGATACAGTTTAATATAGTTTCAGGTGTACAATAAATGACTCCACATTTCTATATACCACCCAGTGCTCATCAGAAGTGAACTCCTTCATCCCCACCACCTATTTCACCCATCCTCTTCCCCACTTCTGATGGTAACCATCAGTTTGTTCTCTATAGTTAAGAATCAAACCATCAGTTTATTCTCTATAGTTAAGAATCTGTTTCTTGGTTTGCCTCTTTTTCTCTTCTTTCCCTATGCTCATTTGTTTTGTTTCTTAAATCCCACACGAGTGAAATCATACGGTATTTGTCTTTTTCTGACTGGCTTATTTCACTTAGCATAATACAATACTCTAGCTCCATCCATGTTGTTGCAAATGGCAAGATTTCCCAATTTTTTTGTTAAGTAATATCCCATTCTACCTACCTACCTACCTACCTACCTATCTATCTATCCATCTATCTATCCCACAACTGCTTTATCTACTCATCCGTTGATGGACACTTGGGCTATTTCCATAGTTTAGCTATTGTAGATAACGCTACTATAAACATCAGAGTGCATGTAACCCTTTCAATTAGTATTTTTGTATTCTTTGGGTAAATACCCAGTAGTGCCATTGCTGGGTCCAAGGGTAGTTTTATTTTTAACTTTCTGAGGATTCTCCATACTGTTTTCCAGAGTGGCTGAACCAGTTTGCTTTCCCCCTAACAGTGCAAGTGTGTTCTCCTTTCTCCACATCTTCACCAACACCGGTTGTTTCTTATGTTGTTGATTTTAGCCATTCTGACAGGTATGAGATGATATCTCACTGTAGTTTTGATTTGTATTTCCCTGATGATGAGTGATATTGAGCATCTTTTCATGTGTTTGTTGGCCATCTGTATGTCTTCTTCAGAAAAATATCTATTCATGTCTTTTGTCCATTTTTTTAAAGATTTTATTTATTTATTTGACAGAGAGAGAAGAATCACAAGTAGGCATAGAGGCAGGCAGAGAGAGAGTGAGAAGCAGGCTCCCCACCATGCAGAGAGCCCAACGTGGGGCCCGATCCCAGGACCCTGAGATCATGACCCAAGCCGAAGGCAGAGGCTTAACCCACTGAGCCACCCAGGTGCCCCTTTTGTCCATTTTTAATTGGATTATGCATGTTTGGCATGCTGGTTTCATAAGTTCCTTATATATATGGATACTATCCCATTATCAGATATGTCATTTATAAGTATCTTCTCTCATTCTGAGGTTGTTGATTTAGTTTTAGTTTTGTTGATTGTTTCTTTCTCTGTGCAAAAGATTTTTATTTTGATAAAGTCCCAATAGTTTATTTTTGCTTTTGTTTCCCTTGCTTCAGGAGATATATCTAGAAAGAAGTTGCGATGGCTGATGTCAAAGTTTACTACCTCTGTTCTTCTCTAGGATTTTCATGGTTTCCTATCTCACGTTTAAGTCTTTAATCCATTTTGAATTTACTTTTGTGTATGACATAAGAAAGTGATTCAGTTTCATTCTTTTGCATGTTATTCTGTCCAGTCTCCCCAAAACCATTTTTTTAATTAATTAATTTGACAGAGAGAGACACAGGGGGAGAAGGAATACAAGCAGGGGAGTAGGAGAGGAGAAACAGGCTTCCTGCCAAGCAGAGAGCCCAATGTGGGGCTCGATCCCAGGACCCTGGGATCATGACCTGGCCAAAATCAGACACTTAACGACTGAACTACCCAGGCACGCCCCCACCCCCACAAAACCATTTCTTAAAGAGACTTTTCCTACTCCATAGTCCTTCCAGCTTTGTCAAAGATTAACTGATCATTCAGTTGTGGGTTCCTTTCTGGGTTTTCTATTCTGTTCCATGGATCTATGTGTCTATTTTTATGCCAGTACCATACTGTCTTGATCACTACCGCTTTGTTTTTTTTTTTTTTTAAAGATTTTATTTATTTATTTGACAGAGAGAGATCACAAGTAGGCAGAGAGACAGGCAGAGAGGAGGAAGCAGGATCCCTGTTGAGCAGAGAGCCCGATGCGGGACTCGATCCCAGGATCCTGAGATCATGACCTGAGCCGAAGGCAGTGGACTAACCCACTGAGCCACCCAGGCGCCCCATCACTACCGCTTTGTAATAGAGCTTGAAGACCAGAATTATGTCACCTCTAGCTTTGTTTTTCTTTTAGAAGATTGCTTTGGCTACTCAAGATCTTTCATGCTTCCATACAGGTTTTAGGATTCTTTGTTCTAGCTTGGTGAAAAACGCCAGTGGTATTGGATTGGGACTGCCTTAAATATGTAGATTATTTTGGGTAGTCCGGACATTTTAACAATACTTATTTTTCCAGTCTATGAGAATGACCTGTCTTTCCATTTCTTTGTTTAGTTTTATAGTTTTCAGATCTTTAGCCCTTTTGATTAGATTTATTCCTAGGTATCTTACTGTTTTTGGTATAACTGTTACTGGGATTAATTCTTAAATTTCTCATTCTGCTGCACAAGCCTTCCCAAATAGCCCAAATCTGAGAGTCAGTGCTCTGTGAAGATATTCTTACAGGATTTGTAGTCAGAATCTCAGAGGCTAGTTGTAAAATGTGAAATAGATAATTATGAGTCTAAAAAAAGGGGGGGGGGGAGAGTTTGGAGGAAAATGTCTGTTTCTGAATAATATAACTTATAAGAAGTAGACTTCCAACAGTTAGTCTTCTTATTACTTCTTTTTTTTTAAAGACTTTATTTATTTATTTGACAGAGAGAGATCACAAGTAGGCAGAGAGAGAGGGAAGAAGACTCCCTGCTGAGCAGAGAGCCCGATGCGGGGCTCGATCCCAGGACCCTGGGATCATGACCTGAGCTGAAGGCAGAGGCTTTAACCCACTGAGCCACCCAGGCACCCCTCTCTTATTACTTCTTGCCTTTCATTTTTGTTCCAGGGATAGCAGAAAGAGAAGAGTTTGTGGACTCCCACCCCAATGTGTTTATAAAGTTATCTAGGTACAATCTTTAATTAAGAAGCTTCATTGCTTAATGCACTAAAATTTGCTACTATTAACCTCTGCCCTAATGACTTAACAGATTATTAACAACTTAAATCTATAGGGCCTGCTGGGATCCCTGAGTTTTCATATCTTAAGAGATGGGTGAGAGCCAGTGGATAACTTCAGATTACATGTAAAGGCAATCAGTTTATTGTTTTAACTTAAGAATTCTAATTCAGTATGTACCTGGCTGAAAAGTAGAAACTAGTGCAAATTACTTCTACTACTAAGAAGTTACTTTTTAAATTAATTTTATCTGATAGCATTATTGCATTAATAATTCTATATTTAGTATTGTATTATATAAACATAAATTCTTTGTTTGCTAGAACCAAAGAGAAGCAAAAAACAAACAAACAAACAAACAAACAAAAACCCAAACCAAAACAAAGAAAAAAAAAACAGAAGGTGGGATGAGGCAGTGAGTGTTTGGAGCTCCCTGTAAGGACATAAGTGTAAGAACATAGTTAAACAGGAAGGCTTAAGAGAATTTAAGCGGCACTCTTTTTGTCTGTGATTTCTGCTCATCTCTGGCCTTCTACTTCTCTTCTTTTGCACACTGGGTCCTTTTGCTTATCCCAATTTATGTAATAGACAATTTCGTTACTAACAGCTTCTGAAAGAAATTGATCACTCCCCCCCCCCCCCAGATCCTACCATATTCTTCATAAGTGATAGCTCTGCCTATGGGCTAGTTAACTTTGTCCAGAGGACTCTGGTTTGTCACCATTGGACCTAGTATCCACTCCCAGACCTGTGACAGGTATAGGAAGGAGGTTGAAAGAGGGGGAAATGGAGAGTGGGGAGCATGTTGTATGAATATGATTAGAGTACCTCATGGAGAGTGGAAGGAGGGCCAATGATCAAAGAAAAAGAGCTCCTGGAAGATTCCTATCACAGGCTTGACTTTTTACAGAAAATCCTAGTTACCTGGGGGTGCCTGGCTGGCTCAGACAGTGGAGTGTGCAACTCTTGATCTTGCGGTTGTGATTTCAAGCACCTCGTTGGGTGTGGAGATTGCTTAAAAATAAAATCTTTAAAAATAAAAAATAAATAAAAGAAACTTACCTGAAAGTACGAAAAAAATCTAAAGTTGATTGACTTGTGCTCAAGAAAGAACTTCACAAACATTTAATGATTGTGTCTAAATTCTAGAAACTGATCTTTAAGGGGTAACACAGCATAACTGTATTAAGAGGAAGCTTCTGTTTAGACTGCTCTGAGCCACATGCTTTACGTATATTATTTATTTTCTTCCCCTGCAATTCAATCATCACTTCCATTTTATAGATGAAAAAACCTTAAGTTCACTAACAGGTTGTACAAGGTGCAGCCAGGCGTCGATACCAGGTCTGTCAGAACTAAAAAGTCGGGGAGCCTAAGGGCTTTGTTGGTTAAATGTCTGGCTTTGGCTCAGGTCAGGATCCCGGGGTCCTGGGATCAAGCCCCACTTATGTCTCTCTGCTCATCAGGAAGTCTGCTTCTCATTCTCTCTCTGCCTGCCACTCCCCCACTCGTGCCCTCTCTTGCGCACACACACACACAGAGACCTCTCTCTCTCAAATAAATAAATAAAATATTTAAAAAAGAACTAAAAATCCATGCTTATTCCACTACACAATTCATATTTTCTGAGTTCAAGGACATATTCTGAATAATTGTAACATTATTTTAATAATGAATATTATAAGTCACTACACATAAAAGGAGAAATGATCAGACAATAGAGCGAAACATATGATGGAATCATCATTGTCACCCAGAAATCCCCTCAACGTTTCAGAGGAAACCTTTTTAACTGAGGCTCATACCACAATGTGCACTTTTACTCCTTTCCCCAGGTCTGTAAACATAAGGACAGGTAGTTTATTTTGTGGAATAAGATATGAGAGAACATAATGACAGACTTCTTTAAGGGATACATCTGGTATTTGGAGTAGATTTGTATGTTAAGGCTGCCTTTCAATGTTCAGTGGCCTGAAGAATGTAGGGTTCTGAAGTACTTTGTTGTCTTGAGTTACTTGGGTACTAGCAAAATTTGTCTTCACTCATATCCTTACTCTGAGAGCGGGATGTGTGGGTACAAATTTTCCAGGCTGCTATTTTCGGAACATATGGGCAAAGCTGAAATATATGAACATATGTATGTATGTTTGTGTACGTGTATGAGCATGTATATTTGTATAAGCAACCACATTTTTATTCTCCCCCTCATTATCCTGCCCTCTTCTACATTTGGAAGATATTTGAAATATGGAACATGTGCTTGGTGGGCAAACAGTATTATTTTATAATGATCAAACAATCGCGTATGTGTGTGTATGTGTGTGTGTGTATTGTTTGTGTATGTGTATCTTCCTTAACAAACCTATAGGCAATTAATGTATCTGTAGCTAAAATTTATTCCATATGAGTTATTTCTGTTTTATTTGTATGTATGCATTATATACTCTTCATGAAGACAAAGATAATTTGTTATAATCTTACTTAAGAAAATTCAATCCTGAGTTATTGTATATACACCAGTCAAATAGGAATCTGTTAAAATTTTAAACACATGAATATTAAGATAATAGCTCATAAAATCATTTTAGGGCATTCAGTATAAAAGCATGGCCTATAGAAATGGGGCTTTGTACACACACAGTGAGGTGGGTGTCCATGAGGTATATAGTTTTGTGAGCATATGTATGGGGACAATCTGTAATGTTGGTTCTTACTAATGCTTTTTTTTTGTTTGTTTGTTTAACATATTTTCATGGAACTACTGATTTTCTTGACATTTTAAGTACTCAATTATATTCATGATATGTTATATTTGACAGTGTGCCAAATATGCAAGGTATAAAATTATACAATTTCTTAAGATGATCCATGAATTACCACGCCTTCCCTTTTCTTTTTATTTTTTAAATCTTTTTATCTTGTTATTTTTCTATTATTTGTGTCTAAAACAAACAAAAGTGGCTAAAAATATGGTGGATTTTTGGTAACTTTAAGTGTGGATGGTCCATTTAAAATCTTCACATCCCAAATAGGATAGTTGGTCAAATGGTACCATCAACAATTTCAGAAAATGAAAAGCTAAAAACTAGACAATAAACTGAAAAGAACAAAATTGTACTAAATAATTAAAAAACTAGACAATAAACTGAAAAGAACAAAATTGTACTAAATAATTACTGCTTAGAAGTTCTTGATCTTCTTTTTACATTTAGACATTACATGGTATTTTGTTTATCTCATCTGATGTGACAATCTCACTCCATGAAATTTTGAAAGTCCTGAGGGATTCTTTTTTTTTTTTTTTAAGCATCATCTCTGACCCAAGGGACACAGTATCTCACTTTACTGCCAAATGCAGCCATTCTCTAAATATGAACCGTGTCTACACAAGAGGGAGGATGCGTAACGTCTCTGTGGGCTGCAGAGTAAAATACCTATTTGTATCTCTTGAATCTTGGGAAAGTCAGGTGAAGAAGAGAGGACAGAAAACACGTGGCACGATCCTTTACTCGGTACTGCACCCCTGCAAGCACAAGGTGTTCAGGGAAAGCTGTTTCACTCAAAGATCTGTTTCTCTTTCAGTAAGTCAACATACTCTCCTTGAGGATTTACCCAACCTCAATGATTGTTCCTTTACTCTGAAAACGTTAACCTGCGTCTTTTAAAAACAGCAATCAGAACAAGATTAGTATGTTTTTAACACAGTAATAGCACACGTCAGCCCCATTTCTATGCTTCCTATTACGGATCCCTTATTACACACACACGATCACTGCTTTCCTTAAAGCACCTTTCAAGTACCCTGCCTTCACTGAAATGTGGCTGCTACTGTGTACTTATTTTAAAAATGGCTTGACAGAATTGCTAATGTTCTCATTCCTTCAGGATATTTCCTAATACTTGTAGCCTTTTCATGTTTCTAATTAGGCCAGTAATGGTCCCTGAAGTTAAACCAATTAAAATTATTTACTGTGACACACAGTGTGGAGATAATTATCTGATATCTGAATCCAACTTCTGCTTACTTCGCAACATTACTTAATAGAAAACAGAGAAACTGATGCCCGTGCTTTCATTTTACTTGTCTACCAAATGTGTTTGCCCTATAGCAAACTGTTTAAATAAAGCATTAAAATCTTTGTGGTGCTAATCAAAATGTTTAAAATCCACTCGCAGTCCCTTTATAGTTCTGAAAAGCATATAAAACTCTTACACATTACCTTTTACATTATAGTTGCTGACCAATGTAGTATTATAGCCACATTATATACAGATAATGCAGCTTCTGCAGTTTCTGGTAATTTTACTTTTCTCTCTTCCTCCACCCGTTTCCTCTAATTATTCTTGTTTCTTGTTAACATTTCTCTTCTCTTCTCATTCCCCCCCACCTTTTCCTCTTTTGTCTTGAGCTTTGCTTCAGTTCTGTGCGGTTCACCATAAGGGGCACAAATCTAGCAGACTTTGAAATGTAAGTTTCATGCAACAGAAGGTAATTCTCTATAGTCTAAACAATTATGATAGCATGAAAACACAACAGGTTAGGTTTATTACCATTTCATCTTTGCATAGGGTTGGGTGTTTGGAAGAGAGGAGGTTTAAAAAGATTTTAATCAACGGCAGAAGTCTTAACGAAAGTTCAGCTTATATTTAATATAAAGCAAAAGTCCCTATAGAAAAAAAAAATGCACAGAGCAAGTAAATCATGTCACGAGCAATGCTTTTCATTAAAATTTGGCTGGCATTGTGTGGAGAATTTGGACAAATGTAAAGACTAAGCCTGGAAGTTAGGCTTGCATATGCTGTAGTTAAATGCTGAAGAGTAGTCTCATAAAGAATTATAGCTTAGACACTTTTAGAACGTTTAGCCCATAATCCCAATGCAAATTATTCTAAGAGAAAATTGAGTTTCATGCCAAAATGCCACCTTGAGACTGGCAATGTAAAGTTGGACATTAAGCCTGATCTTAGGATGGATTCCTTTACTGTTTCCTGCTTTCTGTTCAAATATTCATGAAAACCAGTACAGACATAGATACATTTTCCAAGTCACCATGTGCTTCACCAGAGCCCCTTGGCTATTTGTAATAACTTGACTTTGGAAAAACAGATTGCAACATTGAGAAGTTAGGCATGCCATTGAATTTGGACCCACAGCCCAAGAATGTGGTGTTTGGGAATTTCCGGTCCAGACCCTGGCTTTGGAATGATAATGGATCAAATCTGAGAATCCGTGTTGCTGGTGGGATGATCTGAGATGACCAGTTATTTTTCCATGGCACAGAGAAGGGAATGTCTGTCTGTGTTAACACCTATGATCGCAAAGGCGTTAGGTGAGCACGTGCCAGGAAGCCGAGGGAAGACTTTTCAGAGAGCCTTGATATCAGGCAAGTATGGGGTGGAATCCTTTGCACACGTTCTCTTTGCTCTAACACGGGATTTAATCTTTGCAGAAATAACATTTGTTTATGGGGGCTCATTATTAAAGAGATCTGTACTCCTTTTCCTGTATCATCATGTATTTTGCACATACCTTCATTAGCACAACACACGTTTGCATTCTAATTATTTATCTTTGTTGGTAAATAAATGTTGCCAAATTTAACTGCAGTCGACAGCATTTCTTCAAGGTTAGCTATTACAAATCTTTTTGGAATAGGTGGAGGAAGACATTATAAAAATTTAAAAGCCTGAAAATATTAGCAAAAGATGACTTTTCCAACTTTTCCTGTTCAACTAATGTCTGTGGACTCTATTTTATTTCTTTGGATATGTACATTTTACATTAATGTATATCATATCTTAAGTATCTTATCAGCACTAGCTTTTTCCCCACAACTATTTTAGGATTGTGGTCCAAGTAGCTGTGACTTGGAAAGTGTTTAACACACAGAACATTACAGAATAAATATACGATTATTAAATTTGAACACAAATTCAGAACCATGGATTCTGTGCTATGAATACAGCAAGGGCTCAATACGATGAGCTCCAGATATTGGTACCCCACCATCTTGATTAATAATTTGCAAATGAATTTATCTGGGTTTCATGAGGACACAAGAGTGAGAGGAGGAAGGAAATTTAATTTTTTTCAAGCTATAAACATTAATTTGCCTCTTTACTTAAATTTTCAAAGTTTGATATACCACTATTATGGCACTACTCATTTTCATCTTTTGTTTTATTTATAAGCATGAAAGATACTGTTAGTAATAAAATAAAATTATTTCCCAGACTCTTGGCCCTCTGCTTTTACATCTTCCCATAATACTGATGAACCTAGACACACGTTTAAATAACATAAAACAATAATGTAGGTTATAACTCTATTCACCATAGAGTTTGGGAGCAGGATGCATCTTTCAATAGTGGAAGTTAAAATCACTGAAGGAGGAAAGACAAACATGAAGAGAAGGTGGTACTAAAGATGTGAAGAGAAGAAAAAAAAGGATTACTAAGCCACTAGTACTACAGTAGTGGAAAAACAGTTTGGAGGCAATAGTAACACTATTGTGAGCAAATATCTTTTTTTTCTTTATTTTTTTAAAAGATTTTATTTATTTATTTGACAGAGATCACAAGTAGGCAGAGAGGCAGGTGGCGGGGGTGGGGGAGCTCGGCAGAGAGCCCGATGCTGGGTTCGATCCCAGGGCCTTGAGATCACGACCTGAGCCAAAGGGAGAGGCTTAACCCATTGAGCCACCCAGGCACCCCACAAGTTTCAAACAATATCCAAGGTTAAAAAAAATGTACATGTTTGGGGTGGGGAGATGGGATCGCTGGGTGATGGATATTAAGGAGGGCACATGTTGTGATGAACACTGGGTGTTACACACAGTAATGAATTGTTGAACACTACATCAAAAACAAATGATGTACTATAATCTGGCTCAGTGAACATAATAAAAAATTTTTAAAAATCAGTTCATAAAACAAAAAAAGGTAATAAAAAATGTATGTGAACCAATCAAACATCTCTAGACTTTCTCGGAGATGATGCAAGAAGATCATGAAAGGTTTAGAATTCAATTCTAAAATAAATAAATTTTATAATTTTAACTTATGGGAATTTACATGCTAGAAGTTGACTGGATAACACAAGTTATGAAGACTACATTGTTGTAAACTTTCATCTAGCCCAGCCTGGCCTGTTAATCAGTGTAGTGGAGGGGGGAGGGAGGAAAGGAATGATAATTTTGCTTTTAAAGATGGTCTAGCCACTATACTTATGTTAATAAGCAAAATGTGAAAAGTATAGATAATTAGTCCTATAAGTGGACAGAAATTAGGCCATCCTGCTCATTTTAGAGTCAATCAGTCAAAAAATATTGATTGAGCCCTTTTTCTGTCTCACACTACTGAGATGTGGGGATAAACAATAATGACAGAGTCCCTCTCCTCAAGGAGATTAAATTCTAGGGGAGACAGAAGAGACAATAAGCACATCAATAAGTAAGATTATATCAGGAGTAAATAATTGTGGACCGAAAAGAGATAAAACAAGATAATGAGGGAGAACCATCAATGGTGGGAATTGGAATTTCATTAGCTATGGTGGTTCGTACGGAAAGATGAAAGAAAGTATTTTGCCAAGGGCCTGTGAAGAGAATGAATTTGGATTATTTGGGCAGTGTGGCTAAAGGCGGCAAAGGGGACAAAAGGATGGGTTCAAGTTTAGAGATCTAAGCAATCTCCAGATCATAGGGATTTGGGGACCACGCCAAGGAGTTTGAATTCTTAATATCGCTGTTGTTGCTAAAGGAAGCCACTTACAGGATTTGAAACATGGGAGTGAAACAACTTGAATTTATTTTCAGGGGCGCCTGGGTGGCTCAGTGGGTTAAAGCCTCTGCTTTCGGCTCAGGTCATGATCCCAGAGTTCTGGGATCGAGCCCCGCGTTGGGCTCTCTGCTTGGCAGGGAGCCTGCTTCCCTTCCTCTCTCTCTCTCTCTGCCTGCCTCTCTGCTTACTAGTGATCTCTATCTGTCAAATAAATAAATAAAATCTTTTAAAAAACTTAAAAAAAAAGAATTTATTTTCAGAGGAAAACCGGAAACTCATAAAGGTTAAGTAATACATAGGCCTTTAAAAGTTGAGCAAAATGATGAAAATTATGGAGGGGAAGTTTCTACTACTTAAAACAGAAATGAACAAAATACATTAATTAATAATCAAAACAAAAGGAACAGCCTCTACCAGTGTATAACCATGTTCGTTTACTAGGGCTGCCAGAGCAAAAGCACGAGAAACTGGATGGCTTCACAACAGGAATTTATTATCTCACAGTTGAGGAGGTGGGAGTCTGAAATTAAGGTGTGGGCAGGGTTGGCTCCTTCCGAGGACTGTGAGGGAACATCTGGCCCAGGTCTTTGTCCCTGCTTTGTAGATGACCATCTTAATTTTTATGTGTATGTACTTATATGTACGCCTGTATCCAGAATGCCTGTTTTTTGTTTTTTGTTTTTAATTTTAAAGATTTTTAAAATTTATTTATTTGACAGAGATCACAAGTAGGCAGAGAGGCAGGCAGAGAGAGAGGTGGAAGCAGGCTCCCGCTGAGCAGAGACCACCCCCACTCCCCCTTGCGGGGCTCAATCCCAGGACCCTGGGATCATGACCTGAGCCGAAAGGCAGAGGCTTTAACCCACTGAGCCATCCAGGCGCCCCTGGAACGCCTGTTTTTTATAAGAGCACCCATCCTACTGGGTTAGGGACTCAACTTAATCCAGTCTGTCCTCATTTTTAACTGATTACATCTGCAATGACTCTATTTCTAGATAAGGTCCTGAGGTTTAGGACTTCAGCATATGAATCCGAGGGACACATAATTCAACTCATAATAATATTTTATTAAACAAACTGAAACTGTTAAGATACAAGCGGAAAAATTTTTCCTTTCCTTAATGACTCTTTAAACTCACTGTATAGAAATTCTTCCTTACCCTTCAGATGAAATCTTAAACTCTGTTTTCCTTTTTTTTTTTTTACAGTTTCAAGAATAGCATTACTTAAAAAAAAATATGCTGGTGGCACAGTTATATAACTTCTTATAACAGTGTAATGTACAGATCCTTCCTTCCTGCCTTGTTGTGTCTTTACGTGAGGACACCTCTAGGGAGGAGGGTATGAGCAGAGATTCTCTTTCCTTGTTCCAGCTCCTACTTGCCATATTCAGGGGGCTGCTTTGGGATTTCTTCAGTATTTTACCTTGGTGGGGAGAGTGATTTCGGGCAAAGGGCCTTACGAGAAGACACAATTGTGTACCAGGCTAGGGAAACATTTAAAGCTGGCTTTTGACCTCCGGAGCTGCTTTTGTAGATTTAAAAATATAAATGCATAAATAACCCTTTTTGAGAACGTCTAACTGCACATTTCGAGGTGGAGGGAAATGAGATGACTTCTGTTAGAACACCACTACTCTGTTCTTGTGTGTTGCCTACATGGGCTTGTTTTTGTTGAGGCCATTGGCCCTTCATGGTTCATGGCTATCTCGAGCTGAGTTTCATTTCAGATAGCTTTAAGCTTTTTCCTGTGGCTCTCATTGAAGCTTCTGGAACCACATAGATTTTCTCTGAAGTACTGGGACAGTCTGCTTCCCATGCCACTCATTTCTTTCTCTGCTCTTGTGACTCAAAGCCACACTGCACCCCACATTTCGATTTCCAAAATATGAATTACATCTTAGCACACCGTGGGCCCTGTTCTAGGAATCATAATGCAACTCATTCTGAGTGATCCCCATTAAGCCTCCTCTGTGGTCCTGAATTGAGGAGGATGCAGCCTCTACCCATTTTCCAAGGGGATGGCTTGACTAATAGTTTAAAAGAGGGGGTTGGAAAACTTCTACAACTTTCTCTGATTTTTTTCTGCAAAAACAAATAAATAAATAAAATAAAAAAATAATAATAATTTCTCTTCCCATTGCTTGTTGACTTCAGTCTTTCATTATTTATCTGTGGGTGTTAGATGAAGGGTCCACCCAGCACTTTTTTTTTTTTCACCCAGCACTTTTGATGCTCCACTTTTACAAGTGTGGCTTAGGTCTTTGGTATATAGGGGAAACGGCACCGACGTTTTTGTTCTTGATCTCCGTGGTTTCGCCTGGAATTGAGATAAAGGAGCCCCACCTGCCATTTGGTTTCAGTCCTAATAGTGAAGTTCAGGTTATAGGAGGGATGAAATCTGTGAGGCTGACGTATACAAAAAAATCCTCTTCGTTCATTTCAGGCACTTCTGCCTGAACGGGGAGAAGTCCCCATGAAGATGACGTTCTGTGGTATGTCTCTCTGTAATTGATAGAAACATCAGAACTGGATTTGTTTTGATGCCCTCAAGAGATACATTTACCTCAAACATCTTGATATCACTCAAAATCAGAGATCTTTTCTAGAACACAAGTGACCTATTGCTACGGATCTTCATCTGGGTGTTTTGGAAAGACTTCAAGTGGTGAAAAATTTCTCTCAACAAGTTTTTTTACTGTTTTGTTTACATCCCTTTAGGAGCTGGTTCACCCCCTTCTGCTCTGATGTTGGATCCAACGGTTTACACCTGTGGCCTCTAAAGAACTGTCCTCTGCTGACCCTAGCCAGGTCATATCACCTGGAGATGGCTACGTAATTAGGCCCTCCACGCAGGCGTAGATATAAATCCCAGAGGCACAAAAGGTAGGCTTCCTTGCTTCAAGACGCCACTGTGTGATTCTGCTTCTGGGTTTCGTCTCTGGATGAAGCTACGGTTAGACTTTACCTGAGATCATAGTCTCAGTTTACCTCTTTTCCTTTTTTTGTTGTCTTCTTTGTTCGGCCAAGAGGTTTCCCATGAGAGCACTTTTGTCCTGAGACGGGAAAATTTTCAGCTCTTTATTCTGTCCTCATAGTAGTCCAATTTTTCTGTTTCTCCTGAAGGTCAGATTGAGTAATTTCCAATTTTTCAAGAAACTGTCCATTTCACTCACTTTCAAACTTATTGACCTAAATGTTTTCAAGATAGTCTTTTGTCTTTTTAATATCCATGACATCTGCGATGATGTCTCCCTTTTCATTCTAAATTTCGTAGGTCTTCATTGTCCCCTTTATTTTTGAAGGGGAAAATTTATTTATCTTTTTCATTGTACAATGCTTTTCAGGAAAGGGGTTTTGCTTTATTGATTCTATTTATTTAATTATGGATTTCTATTTGAATAGTACTTTATTGCTTTTACTTTACTTTCTTCACACTTATTTTCTTTCTAAACTTTTTTCATTTTTCTAATATAAATAAGTAAATATTTTTCTCTACCATTTTTCCTGTTTCAAACTGGTATGAGGTACTACTTTTCACTGAGTATGTCCTAATTTTCATTTTAATTCCTTATTTGATATATGAGTTAGTTATTTAATGCTTAACATTTAAGTTTTTCATTGTCAGTGATTTTTACTGTAACTTGGAGTGGCCTGAGAATGTACTCTGTATGATCCCAATTCTTTTAAATTTCTCTAGAGTTTCAGTTCACCTCATATATTATCAAGTTATGTAAATCTTCCCTGTATCTTGGTTGGAGGGAGTAGAGGTTGGGCTAAGGAGAGAAAAGCGTTTTCTTCAGTTGTTATTTTCATAAGCAGTATTATATTGAGGTTGATTAACGTGCATGGTGGTGTTCCTAACTGTTGGTTCTGTTTGATCTATATATCACTGAGAGGTGTCTTACAATCTCCCTCTACCATGTTGGATTTAACAATGTTTGCCTATCCGTTTTATTTACTTTTTTGCTTAGTGTATTTTGAAAATGCATTTTAGGTTCACAGCAGTTTAAATATTAGTATATCATGTATTCTTTTTTTTTTAAGATTTTATTTATTTATTTGACAGACAAAGATCACAAGTAGGCAAAGAGGCAGGCAGAGAGAGAGGAAGAAGCAGGCTCCCTGCTGAGCAGAGAGCCAGATGCGGGGCTCCATCCCAGGACCCTGGGATCCTGACCTGAGCCGAAGGCAGAGGCTTTAACCCACTGAGCCACCCAGGCACCCCCCAAAGTATTCTTCGATCTGAGAGTAATATAGCTCTGGAAGCTCTTGTTAAGTTAGTATTTTCTTGATATACATATCTTTCCATTCATCTTCCTTCTCATTTTTCGATGCCCTTATTTCTAGACATTTTTCATTCAGTATTTGAAGGGAGGGTTGGTGTTTTACACGTCCTTGCAAACTACTTTTTTCCACTGGAGTGTTTAATATATTATAATTGCTGTCAATATATAACTGATAAATTGTTTGCTATCACTGTTTTGTTTTTATCATTTTTTTCCCACTTCTCTAAATTTGGTATTAAGGGTTTTTTGGGTTTTGCCATTAATTAGATTGGCTAAACGTATGAAATTTAGTCATTTTCTAAATTTTTTTATTTGCCTATAGAGTAGTTATGTGTCTATGTCTACTGTTTTAGTGCTACATGACTAGTTAAATGAAAAATTAAAATCATAACACCCTTCATCAATCCAATATAGGAATGTTTTAACGCATATAAATCCCCACCCAATTTATGTAATGCTGTCCTATGTTTCATTATGTATTTTTTGATTCCACAAATAATACTGCTTTAATAGCCAAATTTATTTGTATTACATGAATTTACCATTTTCATTGATTTCACTCCTTCTTGCATGATTTTCTGGAATGATTGTTTTTTTTCATAAACGTGATAATAGGATTTATAATAAATACATACTTGGTTTTTGTCCCTGTTGGTGGCCCTGAGCTCTTTAAACCCTTGGAATTTCTAAGTGATAAGAGCAGTGAAGATGTCTTTATTCATAACCAACCCTTTAAACCACATGTGAGTTTGTGTTAATGAAGAGACTTTTTAGACAAATTTAATTTAGGGGCACCTGGGTGGCTCGGTGGGTTAGGCCTCTGCCTTCAGCTCAGGTCATGATCTCAGGGTACTGGGATCGAGCCCCACATCGGGCTCTCTGCTCAGCGGGTAGCCTGCTTCCTCCTCTCTCTCTGCCTGCCTCTCTGACTACTTGTGATCTCTATCAAATAAATAAATAAAAATTAATTTAAATTTTTAAAGTGGCTTTTAGAAAGCTTCTAAGATTGGGGGCTTTTTGCCAGGCAAACCAACCAGGAAATTGGAGAGTGGGAACTTGTGGTCCTACCCCCACATGCACCCATTCCCCACTGGAAGAACAGAAGAGCTGAAGGTTGAATTGCTTGTCAGTGGCTATTGTTGAAGTCATTCATGCTAATACAGTGAAGGCTCCTTTTAAAAACACAAGGAATGGGGCGCCTGGGTGGCTCAGTGGATTAAAAACACAAGGAACTGAGGCGCCTGGGTGGCTCAGCGGGTTAAGCCTCTGCCTTCAGCTCAGGTCATGATCTCAGGGTCCTGGGATCGAGCCCCTGCATGGGGCTCTCTGCTCAGCAGGGAGCCTACTTCCTCCTGTCTCTCTACCTACCTCTCTGCCTACTTGTGATCTCTCTCTCTGTCAAATAAATAAATAAAATCTTTAAAAAAAAAAAAACACACACACAAGGAACTGGGTTTGGGGAACTTTGGGATTGGCGAACATGTGGAGATGTTTGGGAGAAAGGTGCTGCTGGAAAGGGCATGGAAGTTCTGTGTTCTTTGCCTTGTGTTTCTCTTCCATCTGAGTTTTATCATTTTATAATAAACTGGTAATCTAGTATGTGAAATGTTTCTCTGAGTTCCAAGAGGTGATCTTGCAAATTAATTGAACCCAAGAAGGGGGTGGTTGGAACCTCCAATCTATAGCCAGTAAGTTAGAAGGCTAGGTCATTTGCTTCTGAAAGGGGGCAGGGACAGAGAATGGGTAGTTTTGGAGGATTGAGTTCTTAACCTGTGGGATCTGATACTATCTCCAGGTGAATGAATCGTGTCAGAATTGACTTGAATTATAGGACACCCAGCTGGTGACTGGTGGTGTGGTAAAACCCCATACATTATAATTTGGAGTCAGAATACTACCAAAACATGTCTTTTTTTTTTTTTTTTTAAACACGTCTTTTGACATTATGCTAGTGAGGGTCACTTGTAATTTATTGAAATTTTTGATTTTCAACACTTAAAATTCTTGAAAGCTTGAAAAATTCTAAACTACATTTTCTACTAATTCTGGCAATCTCACTTGGTATATTGAGGATCTCACTATATTCTTTGGTCTTTTAATGTCTTTTTCACATTTCTAGTGTCACCTAAAATGATTTCCCTTAAAAATGATTTGACTACTAAAGTTTTCAATAGTTGTTCACATCTGTGGTTATTGTTTTGTCAAAGAAGTAGTTGTGACTAGGGATGGAAACATTTATGAAAGAGTTGGTGGTTTAAATTGACCTTGAAGAATGGATAGGATAGATGTTCCTCACCTTTAGAAATCTTCCAATTTATAATAAGGTTAAAAAATGAGTATAATAAAATTAAACATACATGCACACACAGTCACAAGTGTATGTTTTTTACAATTTGAAATTTAAGGGTTTTATTTTACCTTTCAATAACTTACCATGTATATCCCCAGAAATTAAAGAAATTAACATTTAATGCAGTACTTTCTTTGGAATAAATACTCAGGATTTTCCAGTTGTATCCAAATTATAAACTACAAACTGTTTAATTTCAATCCAAGATGCAGGGAAGGATCCTGTATTACAATTGGTTGTCACTTCTCTCTTGTATCTTTTTTGTTGTTGTTGTTGTTATTTATTTTTTTATTATGTTCAAGTAGCCAACATATAGTACATCATTAGTTTTTTTATATAGTTTTTTTTTTATTTCTTTTCAGCATAACAGTATTCATTGTTTTTGCACAACACCCAGTGCTCCATGCAATACGTGCCCTCCCTATAACCCACCACCTGGTTCCCCAACCTCCCACCCCCGCCACTTCAAAACCCTCAGGTTGTTTTTCAGAGTCCATAGTGTCTCATGGTTCATCTCCCCTTCCAATTTCCCTCAACTCCCTTCTCCTCTTGTATATTTGAGAATAGTATTTCTTCACTGGGGCAATTCTGTCCTCAGATTTGTGGCATTATTCACTGACACATTTGCTTAAAATGTGTGGGAAGTGGGGAGAAAGTTATTGGCATCTCATGGGTAGAGACCGGTGATGTCTCTGAACATCCTACAATGTACAGGACAGTTACCTAAAACCATTCTGCAATCTGAAATGTCAACCGTGCTGAGGTTGAGAAACTCCAATCTAGAATTTACCTTTCATTTTTTTTCCCGCCTCTCCTGGCATTGTTATTTTTGAAGCAGCAAGGACAGTTGGCATGTAAAATACTGTAGAATGTTGAGCAGTCTGGCTTTGTCTGTTTCTTCATGACTAAATTAAACATTTTGGCAAGAATATCATGTAATGATCTATGCCTTGGCATTTTTATGGTCTCTTGTTCTTCTTTATTTTTCCAATAACTTGCTTTATTTCCTTAACTATACTAAATACCTTCTTATCTCATTATGTGCCATTTCTCATTATGTGCCATCTTATCTCATCTTATCTCATTATGTGCCAGCAGAATTAGATCTGAAGTTTTTGGTGGAATTTCTTGCTTTTGTTTGCTTATTTCAACTGATTCTCAATCTTAGTAGTATATTCCTTGTTTTTGTTTTTTGGGGGAGAAATTCTTGATGATAAACTTGTATCCCTTGCTTTATATGTAGGGACTCTGACACCCCAAATTAAAGAGACTATTTTTTACTTTTAATTTTTAAAAAGTATTTAAATTTTCCTCCTTTTTTTTTTTCTTGCCAAGTGGTTATTAAGAATTAGTGGACTCAAATGCACATGACTGCTTACAATTTCTCTAGGAAGACAGGCAAATAATTTCTACCATTCTCCCCCCCCCCTTTTTTTTTTGTTTTGTTTTGTTTTGTTTGGCAGGGTTTCAGCTAGTTCATTGACTGAGGGGGTTGCCCTTCTGGAGTATAACAGTATGCTGTATTCCCCCCAGTATTTATCTTGCTCTAGCCCCAAGTCTGTTCTCTGTGCTTAGGTGGACACAGGTGCTAGGTTGGTGGAGATTGGCATATCCCCCAGAGCAAACACCATTACTTCTTACATGTTTTGTTTTGGACTCACCTATGGCCTTCAACAAATAGTTTGTAACTTTTCTGACAGCTCATCTATACATGTGGAAATATCTTTTGTCTATTTTCTCCAATATTTTAAGTGTTTCCTGCCCTCTCTCCTGAGAATTTCTTGAATGTACTCTTTTTTAAAAGATTTTATTTATTCATTTGACAAAGACACAGTGAGAGGGAACACAAGCAGGGGGAGTGGGAGAGGGAGAAACTGACTTCCCACCAAGCAGGGAGCCCGATCCTGGGCTCCATCCCAGGATTCGGGGATCATGACCTGAGCCAAAGGCAGACGTTTAATGACTGAGCCACCCAGGCACCCCTCTTGAATATACTCTTATTTTGTCAGAAACAATGTCCTTTACTTTAAAATGTACATCCGATTGTCACTCCACGACATCTACTTAGGACTTTGATGCAAAGGGATGGTATCCTAAGCAGTATCCAGGAATAGAGAGAGCTATTGTAAAACTGGGCTAAAGAAGCTTCCAAAGTGGGAACTGACATCACTGCTTTTCATTTTTCTCTTTTGCTGTTATTTATACCAAATCAAGATCAAAATTTACCTCTATATCGATGTTGATTAAATGCTAACTACGGAATGAATCACTCTCTTTTCTCCTTCTTAATTAACGGCTTATGTATGTCCTATCTCTTTTTCTCTGCCGGTGTGCCATTTTCAGCTGGATGCCTGACTGTTCTTTGACTGTCTGCAACTTTTGAAAAGAGGCAAATTTCATGTTCTTGTGTATCAGGAGGGGCGTAGAGGTCCATAAAATGTAGCAGATATCCAGTAGATATTTTTATTAAAGATTTGTTTATTTTGGGGGGGGGAGAGTACACAGGCATGCCAGAGTGCATGGGGAGGGGAGGGCAAAGAGGGGCAGGAGGGTGGGCAGAGAGACAGACAGTCTCCAGCAGAATTCCTGCTGAGCAAGAAGCTGAAGGCAGTCTAAATTCCACCCCGCTGAGACCATGACTTAAGTTAAAATCAGGAGTCTGAGGTTTCACATACTGAGCCACCCAGGCACCCACAGTAGATATTTTTAGAGTCCTTAAATAGTAATAGTTTTAGTTTAATGTATTTGCTAAATAGGTATCGAGCTCCTTCCTTGCAACAAAATAATAACAAAGTTGGAAGGAAAGCAGTGAACAGTTAGGGCCTGATTTTATGTGACTTAGTAAACAACTTGGAGATGCAGCTAATAAAGCAGTACAAGTAGCGACTCAGAAAAAAGACAGAAAATTGTGGAGAAATAACCGGGTTTTAGTAGAACAAAAGAATAATAAATATCCTTTGAAAAAAAAGAAGCTGAAGCCTCAGTGAAGGATATGCTATTTGAGTAATGGAGGGGGGAAAAAAAATTAAAAGTAGAGCCAAAGGTGAAATTTCAGTAGACATGAGGAGCTGAATGAAAGCAAGTATTGGACTTGAGAAAGAAGATAATGTTGTAAGGTTAGAGGACAAACTGTGTGTATCCTTATAATTATTTTAAGGTGTTCTAACTTATTAAAAGAAGTAGGGGACCAAAAAAGAGTTTTAGAAACAAGACAGCTCACATTTGAACAAACTGATTCTGACTCATCTTTATAACATGGGAACGATAGAGAAGAGCAGTACAAAAGGAGCGTGCTGTTAGGAAGCTGGTGCAGTAAACCAAATGAGGTCAATAGGACTTAGATGGTGCTAAGAACCTGACGGTGAGGAAAGCAGGTAGGAGCAAAATATATTTTTGAATATGAATTCAAAATATAATTTTGAATACTGAGTAATAACTTTGATGGATTGGACTTGGAGATTTAAAAAACCCCTAGTATCTAAGGACAGTAGGGGAATTACAAAAGATATAACAAGCATAACTAAAACACAAACACGGTAGTTACTAATGCAACTATATTGATAATAATTTTAAATGAAATAATTTAAATGCACTAAGCAAAAGGCAGATGTTGTCCAAGTAGACCCCCCAAAACCTCAACTATATTTTTATCTCAAGAAACCCACTTTAAGTGATCAAAGAAGGATTAAAAGAAAAAAAAAAAAAACCAAAAACAAAAAACACTTAGAAAAGCCCAAAGTCGGAAGTAGGAAAAAAATAAAAGGAATCTGAAGTCTCTGGCAGCAATAGGTAGAAGAGATAATAATCATAGGCAAATTAGCTCAAATACTCACATTAAAGGCTTATTTACCTCAGATCCTATTACCTAGCATAGTATGTCCATCTTCCAACCAAATAATTAGAAATCATTCTGAGGGCAAAACAAAATGAACAATTTAAAGAACTAAAGCAAGGGGTGCCTGGGTGGCTCAGTGGATAAAAGCCTCTGCCTTCGGCTCAGGTCATGATCTCAGGGTCCTGGGATTGAGCCGCCCATCAGGCTCTCTGCTTGGTGGGGCGCCTGCTTCCTCCTCTTCCTCTGCCTGTCACTCCACCTACTTGTGATCTGTGTCTGTCAAATAAATAAATAAATAAATAAAATCTTTCAAAAAAAAAATAAAGAACCAAAGCAATCATCAGAACCAGTGCATATTTGACCTGGGTCTTAAAAATAGCAGACAAAGATTTTTAAATAACTATGATTAATATGCTAAGGACTCTACTGGAAAGAGGGCAGTGCATGCAAGAATAAATCGGTAGTGTTCTGACTGATAATGAGAACCCTAAGAAACAAAATGAACTACTTGACAGAAAAGACCACTGAAACAGAAATATAGAATACCTCTGATAGGCTTGTTAATAGACCAGACATAGCTGAGCAAAGAATTTGTGAGTTTTAAAGTGTGTCAATAGAAACTTCTCAAGCTGAAATTCAAAGAGAAGATGATGAGAGGAAAAAAAGTGATGGAGAAAGATAAACTATGCCAACACTAATTAAAAGAAGGTTGAAAAGCTGTATTAATTCCAGACAAAGTAATCTTTACAAGGAAAATTATCAGGGATAAAGGTATTACATAATGATAAAGGGTCAATTCTTCAAGAAGACATAACAATCTTACATGCAGTGTGAACTAAAAGGTGTGTATGAACCTAACAGCAAAATATATGAAGAAAAAGACTGGTAGAGCTGAAAGTAGAAGAGACAAATCCCTTAATATAGTTGGTGACTTCAATATCCATGTCCTTAGAAGATCTATCAGGGACAAAATCAGTAGATACATAAATGACTCAATAGTTTTATCAATTAAGTTAATCTAATTGTCATGTAAAGATCTCTTTATCAACCAACAGTTGAAGTCCTATTCTTAACTTTACATAGAACATTCACCAAGGTGGCTCACATTCTGTATGGTAGAATATACTTTAACAAACTTAAAAGGTCCGTAATCATGCAAATCATATTCTTAGCCCATGATGGACAAAAGATGTCTCAAAATAAATGGGAAAATATCTTGGAAAAAAAAAAAGGAAGAATATATACTTTGCTGAATTTACAGGATATAGGGAAAGCAGTCTTTAAAAGGAAATTGGTTAACAATACATGCATATCATGCAGAAGAAGAAAGGTCTAAAATTCATAACTAAGTTGTCACCTTAAGAATCTAGAAGAGCAATTTAAGTCCAAACCAAGAAGAAGGAAAGAAATAATTAAAATTAAGGTAGAAATCAGTGAAAGAGAAAATGGGAAGGTAAAACCAATAAAACCAAAAGCTGGTTCTTTGATAAGAATGATGTCCGTTCCTAAGCACTGTCAGAGGATTCAAATGAAAGTGATATTTGCTGATGGGGAGGGGATGAAGATTGAAGGAGAGACAAGTTTTGTGAAAATAAGTAAAAGATTTAGTATTGGACTGGATTATATTTAAAAAGAGATTTATTATGAAGGAGGCAAATACCTGAATTGGGGACTGAGGAGAAACTTTGGCTGCAGTGGTATGATTGGGACTCACTGGCCTACACACCATCCTGGAGTGGCAGAAAAAAAGGAGATCCCTAATAAGTGAGGAAGGGAAGTAGACTTCCTTGCTTCTCCATATCACGTGTTGCTAACAAGCCCTGGTGCATCCAGTGAAGAGAGACTATTTTCCTGGGTAACATGCAGCCATTTGGTGGCCTTAACATTCATGAGTTCGTGGGGTGGTTTATGTGCACAATGAAAGCTGACCTAGAGGAAGGAGGGAGAGAAAGCAGTGTGAAGAAAGAACACCATGAAAATTTTTAAACTGAAGGGTAGCCAAGAGCTAAGTTGCAGCTACAGGCGAATGAAGACTCTGGAGGATAGAACTACTCATTCTCCTGAATGTGTGCAGAACTGACACCTAATGAAAGGGAAATTTGAAGATGCAGGAAGAAGTTTATGAGGCCATGATAGAGCTAGTTACACAATATATATAGACAGAATAACTACCCAGTATTGTATACGGACTATGTATTCTGTGGTTAAACTCAGAGCTCTATGTAGATTACTTAAGCATCTTTATAATAATCCTCTGGAGTTGATATTTTCTTCATTTTATAGTGTAGAAATTAAAGTTTAGAGAAATTATTAATGCAAACATTAAGAACTAGTAAGAAAGCTGAATTCTGAGCCAGAATTCTAACTGGGTCTGAGGCTAAGCCTTGTTTTCTTTCTTTTCTTCTTTCTTTTTTTTAATTTTTTATTTTTAAATTTTTATTTATTTATTTTTTTGCTCTTTTATTCCTGCCACCGCTGGGGCTGCCCCTTCCCCTGCCCACCACATCTGTAACCACCCTGAACCTGCAACTGAATGAACTAAGTATGATTTTCTTGGGATGGTAAAATTCTGAAATCTGAGTAGAGCTATGCCTTGAGAGTGTGAATCAAATTTATGAATAGATGTAGACTGCATACTCTTTGCTTCAACCTTTTCCTGTGTACCCAACAATACACACTTAGTATTCTTTCTTACCTGAAGTGCTTCTTCCTGACTATTTGTAAGATTGCTGCTTTCTTTTTACTCAAATGGGTCATTGAAGGTCACTTCCTTAAAGAACCTGAAGCAGGAGTCCATATCAGGGGTAACACTGAAAAAGTGAATCATGGGCAGGGATTGGCAGTACTCACTGCCCAAAAACTGTCCAGACAAGATGCTGAGATACTGAGAATTGAGGTTCCATTGATAAATTCATTCTCTGTCTTCCACGTTCTTGCTTCGTGATCCTAACCAAGTTAATGAGCTACTCTGTGCCATTTTCTTCACTATAAAATGGAGATAATAATAGAGCTTCTTAGAAGGGCTTTTATAAATATTAAATGAGCTAATTAATATAAAGTGCTTAGAATGGTGCTTGGCACATAAGTGTTGCACAGGGTTAGCTTCTAATATTATTAAAGTCATCTCTGTTGTGAGATGGGTTGCAATATTATGCTCTCTTAGCATGATGATGATGATGAAACATTTGGTCAGTCCAATTCCCCTTTTCTTTGATTCTGTATTTACGAAGGAATTTCGAATTCATTGATTGCCTTCACTTTTCATCTATGGACAAGAGAAGAAGTCTGGCCCCCTCTGCTTAGGAACCATGACAATTGGTTTCCTTGTAAATTAACAAATTAACTTTCTTGTTAAAAGGACCATATAAATCTTCCATAAGGGGAAATTACCTGGGTAGACTATCTAAACATAGAATATTCTAGTTTCCTCTGTCAGTTATTTCTCCATTAATGAAGGTTTATTCAAAGCTTCTTGAGCTTGGGAAATGTAAGTATATCCTGATATTAATCTGCTTTGGAGGTGTTCAGAAAAGCAGGTTGGACAGCAGATTAGTGACTTTCTGGATGATATGTCAATGTCTTGGGAGAGAGTGGGCAGCTTTATCCCAAGAAGACAGCATGCAATCCCCTTACACCTCCTTATGAAGTTTTCTCATTTGCATTTTTAGAATCCATGCTATTATCTTTGTGTTACGGATGGTGATCAGAGGAGCAAAGTAACTTGCTCAAGGTCACATAAGCATAAGTGGCAAAGGCTGTACTCAGACTTTGCTTTGACTGACAGCAAAGGCTTCCCACTGTATGTACACTTGGTTCCAATAATAGTAAATACAAGAATGATCAGAAAATTGTCCCTTTGAGGATAAAAAAAGTCATTTGAAATATTTGTTTAATAATGAGAGCTCTGTGGAAAGATCTTAGTAAAATCAAAGGAATACTTAAATCTTAAATACGCATTTATGTGTATAACTACTGTCTCACACATAAGCGTGCACATTTATGCCTTTAAACAGATTTTCCAGTATTTGGTTTGTTCTTTATGTTACTATTTTAAACTCAACAAACTGTGGGATAATTGGTGTGCAAGAAGAACATGCTTGGGGTAAATTAAAAAGGCATTTCAGAAAATTGCTATTTATTTAATGTAGTGTACAGGTTATAGCTTTTTTAGGTAATTGAGTAACTTGGACATTCTAATTTTTTTTTTAACATTCCAACCCACCACTGAAAAGTTTAGACATTCATGATTGACTTGCTGTTAGTACCAACTTAACACATACATCAGTAATGTGGCTTATAAACCCATTGATAAGGTGCTAGAAGCTCAAGTAACCTAATCATGCTGCTCTGTGGAGTGTTGTGTGGATCTTATTCTTGCTTTAAGCTCAGCTTGAACTGGTTCCTAAAGAAGAGTTTAACCACATTCCAGCCACTCTCTTCATCTTTGGCTGCTGTCTGCACTGTTGAGCTCTGTGGACCTGGTTTCATGCTTGGCTCAGTTTCTACAGGGTCATTATTAATGCTATAAAAATATTAACAAATCCATCCACATGTCAGAAGGCAAGGAAAAATATAAGTAGGTCAAAATGGAAGTTTACAGATTTTTATAGAGAAGAACAATGCATATAATACCTGCAAAAGAAAATGATCACAAATAGTTTCAAGAGACTGTGGAGGAAGTAGGGAAAATGCATTAATGCTCCCCCCAACCCAAAAGGCTTAAGAACAGTAACATGAAAAACTAAAATTTCACTTACATGTGATTTGGTAAGAAAGAAATCCAACATTACTAGGAAGGCTTGTATAAAAAGACTACCATTAAAGGTGAATTTGAGGATCTTTTCTTACAAGATCTCTAAGATTCATTCTTTTTATTCCCCTTGTATTGTTCTGCTTCAGTTTCCCATCATCCCTAATTTCTGGGTTCACTTTTTCTTCCAGGCATGGCTTTTTCAGCAAATTCTAGCCTGATAGAAGTTTTCTCCAAATACCACTCTCATGACATGATCATCTATTCTGGCCTTTCCTTTATTTTCTACCTCTTGCATCTTTGGGTAGCACTATGCACCTTGCCAGTATTAATGTACTTCTCAAACTCTTGCACTTGGGTTTATTTGTCCTCCAGTTCTATGCTAAAATCTCATGAATATAGCTTATATTTTTTAGTATTTCATCAGCTTAAACAGATACTTAAATAGAATCTTCTCGAACAGAATACTTCTCTCCATGTAGTATTTTCATTTGTGGAAGAATAGAGTCTTGTACCAAAAACTGTTAAAATGAATTATATCCAAATAGGAAAATAAACAAAGAAACTGCTATTGTGTGTTTACACAGTAACAGAGGAAGACAAAATGAAGATTATAGTAGTAGGAATGGCAACTTCAAATAGAAGCTCCATCACTTAGTGCTAAGACTTGGGGTAAATTTCTAAGTCTGTTCCTGAGTAGTAAAATGGAGAAAATAATGTTGAATCCATAACTTGATCATCTAGACATTTGGGCATTTTTTGCCTTATAAACAAACATTTATAAGGTAAGCAAATGTTTAATTCTTAATATATTTCCTATTTCCATTGTCTTGGATGTTAGTGATTTTCTATCAAGCCACATTTCTCTATGCGAATTCTTTTATGAAGTTTGTGGCAAACATTCTTTTAACAGTGTTTCACTCTACTGGTTAGCTATAGGCAAATGTGAAATTTAGATGGCACAGGTTTAGAAAAAATGATAAATACGGTCTCCTAGATCTAACTTAAGAAACAAAAAACTAGGTTTTCTACCATTATACCAATTAAATGAGAAAGACAATAATTGAAATAGAGTAATTTCAAGATCTTAGTTCAAAAATTGTATCAATCATATGAAACCTATTCACAGTCGATGAAAGTTTTAAAATAGGCATTCCATAATATTACTAAATGAAATGCGTTGCACTAATAAAAGTTAGACGTTTCTTAAGGTTCTGCCAATGTAAGCAAAGACAAGTGATTCTAGTCCTAATGTCAGTCTGCTAATCACCATAGCTAATCAGTCCTGGCATTCTCATGGTTCAGTGGCCAGCAATGGAGTAAATGGCCAGTCTTTGGTATTAAGGAGTTAAATACTCCTTAGTCCAAACTTTGAAAAAGTTTTGCTCCATGCCCTTTTAGACAATGACTAGCTGTTAAGCTCAAAACTAATTAACATTTCAAAAACTAGTGTTAATCAGTATTAGGAACACTCTAGGGAAACACTTCCCTGCAGAGACCCCTTTCTTCCTTTGCTTTAAAGCAATAACTTCTAAATTATTACTTTAATTTTAAGTTGTGTTTGGCACATAGTAAACAAACCTAAAAATCACTAAGCTAAAAGAAATGGAATCAAAGATTGTTTCTTTATTTCTTATTCTTCATTATAGAGGCAATGTCTGTTGACTTGACTGTACTAGTTTACAGAAACCAACTCTAAGATGTGCAATAATCTTGCTCTTTAATATGGGTCCCTAAACTCATGCTCCCAGAATGTAGGAGTAGATACAACTTAATCCCCTATAGCATTACTGTTTTACTCTTGTTTTCTGCAGATTTAGAAATAGGGCTGAATGATTGTCCAGTTGTTTGATATTAAAGTAATTAGCTTTAAAATTTCGTATTTGGCATTGGGAAGTGTCTTTGCAAGCAAAATTCCTGCCCACCGCTCCATTTTACATCTGGAGACCCTGAGGGCCAAGCTCAGAGAAGTAGCTATTCGTGGAGATGTATTGAGAATGCAGATGTTTCTAGTTGCTTTCTCTGCTCTTCTCACTGAGCATCTGATCAAGTGATAGCAATCCTCTATTTAAAATTCCATTTCCGGGGCGCCTGGGTGGCTCAGTGGGTTAAAGCCTCTGCCTTTCGCTCAGGTCATGATCCCAGGGTCCTGGGATTGAGCCCCGCATTGGGCCCTCTGCTTGGCAGGGAGCCTGCTTCCTCCTCTCTCTCTCTCTGCCTGCCTCTCTCCCTACTTGTGATCTCTATCTGTCAAATAAATAAATAAAATCTTAAAAAAAAATAAAATAAAATTCCATTTCCATTTCAATGGGATATGTGAGTCGCACTAAGTTTTACTTTCCCAAGGACTTCTATGCGTAAGATCTTTTCAGAGTTTTTTTCTGTTTTGTTTTCTAGAGGCAATAGTTTTTCTTAATGGTCACAGACCTATGTAAGTCTTCTAGTAGGTACTTGGTGACAGTTGGGGTTACATCTGGACTCAGGACTTTATGGAATCAAATCCTTATTCCTCCATTTGATAATTATATATACTGTAGTTAAGGTCATGTCGCTAAGATTTTGTTTTCTCATCTATGAAGAGAAGACAACAACACTAGCTTCCTCATGCTCACTGTGAGGCAGAAACGAGACCATACATGTCATCTTTCCTAGTAAGGGTCTAATAAAGCACTAAAAACGATAAATAGGTACTTGGATTGTAAGGTCAGGACCAATTGGAAAAATGAGCTCGTACCCTGGAATGCGGAAGTCCTACAAGATGCCTCTGAAACCATGTATGTATTTGTGGGGATACTTGTTTTATTTGTGGTGGTTTTGTCAAAGAAGCTGCATATGACCTATGTAGTGATGGGTTCCTTGCGACCTTAACTTACGAACATTGGGGAGGGTATGTGCTATGGTGAGTGCTGTGAAATGCGTAAGCCTGATGCTTCACAGACCTGTACCCCTGGGGCAAATAACACATGATATGTTAATAAAAATAATTAAATAAAAAAATGAAGTGAGTGATTCTAGAAAGTTCATTGGAAAATAATAACCGAGAAAAGAACTCCTACCTGTGAAGATTGCAAATAGTCACAGCAGGAGCAAGGAAAGTGATGACTGACAGAGTTTTTTCTAGCTTACAGGCTCCATCTTACAGTGTAAGTAATAAATAATTGAATATATTCAATTATAGGCTTCAATAGTTGAAGCCTATAATGATTTGAGATTGTGGAGAAAGCGACACTGAAGATCTCTGCTTTGGTCGGCACAATGTGCTCCTCTTCAAGCCCTCTGTGAATTGTCCCTCTTCCTAGCAGTCCAAGGCTCTGCACTGACTTAATTGTAACCTTGAGAGTTTTGCAATAGACTTTTACATGTAATGGCATCCAGTCCAGCAAGCTCCTGGGAACATTTGTTTTGGCCACCCAAGCTGAGATGTTTCCCCCAAATCAAATTCCTTACTAACACAGAAAGTGCTCTTGGGATTTATATGTAGCTAAGGAAAACCCCAATTTTTCTCAATCATTATTTAAACATATTTGCCAGTAGCTTCAAACCCATTCATGGAAAGGCCAGTGATACTGTTCTTCATGCCTCTTTGCAATAATTCCAGTAATTAGAACAGACAAAACAACAGAAATTATGAGATGATGTGTACTTTTCTGTGGTCATGTTTAGTTCTTTGAGGCCTGCTGCTGTTAGCCACCATTGAGTCTCCAGGGTGCGGCTTGTGTGGGTGGCAGGCAGCAGTAATTCTGTAAGTAGTTGTGGTTTCTGTTTACTTTTTTTATTCATGCAACCTAAGAGCTTCCAAGGGGCAGATATACTTTCCATCCTTGTAATAACTGAGAGACCAGGAGGAGTGGGAATAAAGAAAAGATAGTCTTCCTAGTTGAAAACTAGAAAATTCGAAACCGTTGTTGCTCTTACATGAATTCGCCTACTACCTCAACATCAGGAGGAGAAAGCTGGCGAAGAAAGAATTATTTAGGAGGCAGTTGGGTTGAAGAGAAATTCTAAGACTGTAAGAATTAACGTACATAAACTATTATTAGAAAGAAGGACGGTCTTGTTGTATACCATTCTGTGCAAATTGAGGGGGGAGGTATTCAAGGTGGATAACATTTATTTTTTTAAATGTAAGTAACTATGTATCTTAAACACTGCCGTTGGGGCAAAGTAAATCACAGGTACATTTATGAGTATATGGTATATGTAGTATCATGGGTCGTTAAATAGCATGATTGTACACGTACAGGACAATAATCCACATACCAGAACCTTAAAAACACTTACTCAATGGAGAAGTAGACACTAAAAAGGGATTTTTCTCTTTCTACATAATTCATACCTGTAATGTTTGAAATTAAGCAGCAAGTATGGTTTCCTCTTTTAATAAGACATTGGTGAAGAACCCAGACTTTAGATTCAGATTTGTGATTACTAGCAGTTTTTTTTTCTTTTTTTTTTTTAAGATTTTATTTATTTAGAGTTGTGTGCTCTACCAGCTGAGCCAGACAGATCCACTGATATCACAACTTCTTAATGAAAACTCCCAGTTTTTTCTAAGTACGTTTCCCTATTTTTCACTATGCAAGGACCATGTAAATGTTCTTCTTAACATGTTCTACTTGATTATATACTACTAGTTTATTTGTTGATCTTCTGCCTCCATTGTGAGTGTGTTAACATCAGTGAGGATACAGTTGATGGTGGTTTTGCATAGCCCAGCAGCACAACTCCGGAAACCCAGTTCTAGCACAGTGTCTGTCCGTACTATACAGAAAACTGATAGCTGCAGAGACTTCACATGATATGGCAAATGAAATCGTTGTAAAGAAAGATCTATTGATGTGAGCAACCGAAAGGAAAAGCATGCTTTAAGCAAGCCTCAGAGTAACCTAGATTCAAGGACTTGCCGGTGTTTGTACACTGTTCCTCTTAGTCATTCCTTCCCTTCACCTTTTTGAAGCTCTTGTTGGTCACAGAGATTGTGTGATTTTGAAGTTGTCTAGTTTATCATCTGAAGGGAAATGGAGAGCTACCCTAGAGAAAGGTGAGTCAAGCCCATGTCACATGCTTAATCCTTGGTAGGAGTGGGGTATTCAGACTGTAACCCCCTGAGCCCAGGGCTGTTACCAGTCAGGCAAAGGAATGCTGGGAAGAAGGAAAAGATAATGGGCTACCTGGGTAGCTCAGTTGGTTAAGCATCTACCTTGGACTAGGTCATGATTTCAGGGTCCTGTGATGAACCCCCATGTTGGGCTCCATGTTCAGTGTGGAATTCACTTGCCTCTCTCTCCCTCTGCCCCTCGCCTTTCTTATGCTTGCTTGCTCACTCTCTTTCTCCAATAAATAAAATCTTTTTTTTTAAAGGGGAAAAAATATTACATACATAAAAACAAATAGCTGCTCATATAGTGGTTCAGATTTTCGAGAGCTGCAGAGCTTTCAAATATCTTGGACTTCTTGTACATGATAGAAACAAAAACTCTAGTCGCTGCGGTGTGGCTACTTTTAATGTCACCTATTCAGGTCAGTGGTGATGAATGTCAACCGTTGATAAGGCCAGCCCATTCCTCCACCTTGGCAGGGAGAGCCATTGCTGAATAGAGAAATATGGACTTAATTGGTGGGGATAAAGCTGTTAGAGAAGTGGGTAATTGGAAATGAATGCTATAATCCTATCCTTGAGATCCTTGTCATGGAATCATGCAAGAGACAAACATATGGAAACTAGTTTTTCCATAGCAATTACTAGGAGAAAAGTAGAATGAAAACCCTATACTATATTTTAAAATGCAATAATAGAGAATGCTGTACACTGATCAGATTTCATTATATACTTGCAATTTAGAAATAGGAACTCAGGAGACTCTATAAAATCAGAATATTCTCACTGAGTTAGGTTGAAAATAATTGGTGCAATAGGGGGCTTATCTTGCCTTCACTGTCTTTATTTTTCCTCCATTGCTACTTTACCTTCTGTGTGCACAAAATTAATGAGTCTGGATGACTAGAGTGAGGAACTAGTGATATTTAGCTTCTGACATTTCTAGAAATGTTATTTTTATTTTCAAAATCAAAGATGGTTGTCTTTGAATACTGTATGTGCATGCTGAAAATACTTTGGTCTTTGATCTTATGATATTGCATAAAAATTGTTGAGGTTTTTTTGTACTTGATAACACATACCAAAGAATAGTTATGAAAGGGGAGGTAGACCTGGTGTTGTTCCATGAGTCATGAATGGACATGCACAGGGTCGTTAACTGAGGGAGAAGTTTCGTCAAGGAAAATCTTTGACTGCTTTGATAAATGCAGATGATGATTAAGTATGTGACATTGTTCCCATTTATTCAGTGCTGAATCAATCAGTGCCCCAAGTCAGCCTGATGCAATGGGCTACTCTAGATGTGGTCTTCTGAATAAGACAGAGTGTTAAAATGAGGTCATGACCACTTTTCATGGTACTTTTTTTGCTTGGCTACATTCCAGCTTCGCTAATTAAAGTCTGTATTTCTAAGACCCCTTTACAGTTTTAATTGGGTATGTTATTTCTTGTGAATTGTATGGAATTGTTATTCACTGTCATAAGCAGTGGCTGTATTTCACCATAGAGGTGGTTGCATTTCATCATCGGGATCAAAGGAAGGGAAACATGAATATAACTTTTTTTTAAGAGCACTTTGCAATGCTTTGAGCTCTATGGAAGAAAGCATTAAAAAGGAAAATAATGGTGTTCTTAAAATGTAAAGTATTGCTATTATCATTTTTGAAAGAAAACCTGGAGATTGAGAATGTGTTTTCTTGCGAGCTTCAGGAAAAATTACTTTACAGTTTCAGAAAAAGAGCATAAATAGGATTATTAATTGCAAATTTAATGACAAACTTTGTTCTTTCTGAAAAGTCTCTATTATCTGTGTCTAGGGAAAATAGTTGGAACTTCTAAGCCTTTCTGAGAAGAGATTTTGTACAATACACTCGTTTCTAAGTGCTGAAAAGACTACAACTGCTTCTCAGTTTATATTAGCTGAGGTTTTATTTACAGTTAATTTTCTCTACTTTCTATACAGATTGACAGTCTATATTGATCAAATATACTCCTAGACAAATGATAAATTTTCACATCACACTGAGCCTTTGTTTAGCCTATTTTTAGTTACCTTAATTGATTGGTGAGTCACACCTCTTGGAGGGCTGCCCCCACACACATACTCATGAGCACGTATGAAATGAGAGTCTCTTGAGCACAATAGCTGGATGGAGGGAAGAGGAAAAGGAGCTTTCTGCTACAGTGGTAAAACCAATACAATGACTCGCAATTCTCCACGCACTTACATTTTTAGGATCCCGAAATTTGGTTGGTCTAACAGAATAAAGTAAAATAGAATACCACAGAAACAGATTTAAAAAGCAAGAAGTACAAAGGGATGAGATGGACATGCCATTGTGCTTTAAAAAACCAACCAGTGATAGGGAACAGATTTGCTGCAGGTATAGCCCCAAGTTGGGTCTGTATAGCTTAACAATTAACAGAAGAAAATAGTTTTAAAGATACACCTGAGCTGAGTAGTTCATGGTTTTGTTTGTTTGTTTGTTTTGTTTTGTTTTCTGTTTTGTTTTTTTTAATCCCCCACTTAGATAAACACCAAATCGCTTGGCAATAGAGAACCATTTCTTGAAATCATTTGAGATTTCCTCCCCGCTTAGAGAAACACTCTGCGATTTAACAACATAATACCCTCAAAAACACCCCTAGAGAAGACATGATTTTTCACAGAATTGTTCGTTGTAAAGATCTTCAGAGTAATGTACAGTATTGCACAAAAACACAATGCTATAAACGTTGGGTCATGGCTGTCCAAGCTCACATGTGATATAACTCATGTTAGCTCTACACTGGTCTGCCTGCTAAGTTCATAACTTATACCTCATCACGTTGTACTATTAAATATGGCAGTGTTGACTTACTATAATGCTGTTTATTCAGTAACATGAGAATAGTGCTCCATAATATAGCTGTCTCACTATGTAAATTTCATGTATGTTTCTATATACAAATATTCATGTGAATGTACATACCCTGTGTAAAATAATACCTTGTAAATTTCTATCTCTGAGCCCATTTTCTTTTTCTTATCACTAAACTTATCACTTACTACTATCTTAAAAAAGAAAAGTGTGTGTGTGATACACACAGACACACATACATCACTCTCAGGAACACAGAATTAGACTAATCCTAATTCTTTTTTTTTTTTTTTTAAGATTTTATTTGTTTATTTGACAGACAGAGATCACAAGTAAGCAGACAGGCAGGCAGAGAGAGAGGAGGAAGCTGGTTCCCCGCTGAGCAGAGAGCCCAATGTGGGGCTCAATCCCAGGATCCTGAGATCATGACCTAAGCCGAAGGCAGAGAGGCTTTAACCCACTGAGCCACCCAGGTGCCCCCTTAATTCTTGTTTTTTAACACACACTATCATCTTTGGTCCTTGTAGCGTCCTATTCATTCATCCATTCATTCATTCACTCACTCACCCACTCAGGATGTAATGAACATCCCTGAACCCAGCATTCTAGGCCTAGATCTAAAACATTACAGATAAGTTTCACTAATGTGCTGTTTCTCTATCCAACCTTTGCCTTCTTCAGAGGCGTTAGCCACCATCCTAAATTCTGTGTTTATCATGTTGCCTAAACACACACATACACACACTTATATGCTTGAACAAGGACTACAATAAAAGTTTTAAATTTTAGGGCACCTGGGTGACTCAGTGGGTTAAAACCTCTGCCTTTGGCTCAGGTCAGGGTCTTAGGATCCTGGGATCAAGGCCTGCATTGAGCTTTCTGCTCAGCAGGGAGCCTGCTTCCCTTCTTCTCCCTCTGCCTCTCTGCCTACTTGTGATCTCGTCTGTCAAATAAATAAATAAAATCTTTAAAAAAAAGTTTTAAATTTTATAAAAAGTCTTTATGCTGAATACAGTCATCTGTGGCCTGCTGCTTGCACTCAAGTATAGTCTCACCATATTGTTGCAGGCATCTGTAGTTGCTTACACTAATATTTTACAGTATAAATAAACAATTTTACCCTCTTTTCTGGGTATGGTAGGTTTAATCTTTTTTACAATGATACATATTACTGCATGTATTTCTGTGTATATCTCCTGGTGTAAATGTGCAAGAGTTTGTCTTCAGTAAGTACCTAGGAATAGAATTACTGGGTCCTACATCGTGCTCAACTTAACAAGGCAAAAAGTCCTTTAATTTATATTCCTACGAGGCATATTTAAGATATTCTTTCACCCACATCGTCTCTAATAGTATTCTAAAACTTCCTAATATTTGCCAAACAAATGAGTGTAAAATGGTATTTAACTTTGGTGACATTTTATTATTTATTGCTTAATAATTTATAATCTGTTTTCTTCTACTAGAATATAATCTTCATAAAGCCTGGTGCTTTATCTTCCTTATTTTATTCCCAGAACCTGTGATAGTGTCTGATACACAGACGTGCTCAATGAATAATTATTAAATGATTTACTATGGAGTTATTTATAATGAATTATAAATTAATCTTTGGTACCACATTTATATATAAGAAAATACACATAGTCAGGGCTTACAGTAAAATTTTAAAAGTAACTATTTATGATAAAAGTAATCACAGTCTATTTATTCACCTTTCTGAACTGGAAGGTTTTCACTTCATTTAAGTGAAAAATAGTAAGTGACATTGCAGAGATTTAAAAGGGAATTTTCCCACTAGTAATCCACAAAGATCTCTCTAAAACACAGATCCACCCACTAAATCAATGATGAAGGTATTATTTCATGGTTGGTTCTCCAAAAGTTTCTCCAAAGACCTAGAAGAGCTGCCTTGCAGCACAAACTATTTTAATACCTATTTACATAATGATTTAAAGACCTCTCAGAGTGTTGTAGTACTCACTTATCATTACAGACATAAGTTTATATTAAAGAGCTTATCACAACCCTTAATTTATTTTTAAATTTTCTGATCTAGGAGTCTTAATTTCATTAATAGAGAATGCAATTTTGGTAAATAAATTTTGGTAAGATTTGCATGTAGATTGGGACAGTGATGGTCAAAGTACAGTTTAAGGAACTGTAAAGATCTCTCATACCCTTTCAGGGGGCTTAGAAGGCCCTTTCCTTCTCAACTATGTATCTTTGTGGGGCCAGATTATTTTTTTTCATATACTATATTTAAAGTAACCAAGGCAACAGATTGAATGCCAAAGCAGATATAAGAATCTAACGGTCTTTTATAAGCCTGAGATTTAAAAAAAAAAAAAATGCCACTGTGCTATTTGTTTTGGAAAACATGATTTCTGTAAAAAGATTTTCTTAAATTTTAATGAGTTTATTTTAAATACTCAAAGTATCTCCATTTTAATAGCTAATATAGTAAACATTGATAGACAAAACTTATAAAATAAAAGGCCTCTGCAAGTTTCAATGTTTAAGAATTTTAATGAGTCATAGTAGCAAAATGTTTGAGAACTCTTGCTCTTAGAAAACACCTATTTTTATTTATTTAATTTTTTAAAATTATTTTTATTAGCATATGATGTATTATTTGCCCCAGTGGTACCGGTCTGCGAATCATCAGGCTTACACATTTCACAGAGCTCACCATAGCCCATACCCTCCCCAATGTCCATAACCCAACCACCCTATCCCTATTCCCTCACCCACAGCAACCCTCAGTTTGTTTCATGAGATTAAGAGTCTCTCATGGTTGTCTCCTTCCTGATCCCATCTTGTTTCATTTTTTCCTTCCCTATTCCCCACAATTCCCTGCCCTGCCCCTCAAATTCCTCATTTTCAGGGAGATCATATGACAGTTGTCTTTCTCTGATTGATGTATTTCATTCAGCATACTACCCTCTGGTTCCATCCATGTCGTTGCAAATGGCAAGATTTCATTTTTTTGATGGCTGCATAGTATTCCATTGTATATATAAAGCTCATCTTTTTATTCCATTCATCTGTCAATGGACATCTAGGTTCTTTCCATAGTTTGACTATTGTGGACATTGCTGCTATAAATATTTGGGTGCACATGCCACTTTGGATCACTACATTTGTATTTTGAGAGTAAATACCCAGTAGTGCGATTGCTGGGTCGTAGTGTAGCTCTATTTTCAACTTTTTGAGGAAACTGCATGCTGTTTTCCAGAGTGGCTGCACCAGCTTACATTCCCACCAACAGTGTAGGAGGGTTCCCCTTTCTCCACATCCTTGCCAACATCTGTCATTTCTGGACTTGTTAATTTTAGCCTTTCTGACTGGTGTCAGATGGTATCTCACTGTGGTTTTGATTTGTACTTCCTTGATGCTGAGTGATGTGGAACACTTTTTCATGTGTCTGTCAGCCATTTGGAAGTCTTCTTTGAAGAAATGACTGCTCATGTCTTCGGCCCATTTTTTGATTGGATTCTTTGTACTTTGGGCGTTGAATTTGATAAGATCTTTATAGATTTTGGATACTAGCCATTTATCTGATATGTCATTTATGAATATCTCCTCCCATTCTGTCTCAGTTGTCTTTGGTTTTGTTGACTCTTTCCTTTGCTGTGCAAAAGCTTTTGATCTTGATGAATTCCCAATACTTCATTTTTGCCCCTGCTGCCTTCCATTTGGCGATGTTTCTAGGAAGAAGTTGCTGTGGCTAAGGTCGAAGAGGTTGTTGCCTGTGTTCTCATCAAGGATTTTGAAGGATTCCTGTCTTACATTGAGGTCTTTCATCCATTTTGAGTCTGTTTTCGTGTGTGGTATAAGGAAATGGTCCAGTTTCATTCTTCTTCATGTGGCTGTCCAATTTTCCCAACAGCATTTCTGAAGAGACTGCCTTTTTTCCATTGGATATTCTTTCCTGCTTTTTTGAAGATTAGTTGACCGTATAGTTGATGGTCTATTTCTGGGCTCTCTATTCAGTTCCATTGATCTATGGGTCTGTTTTTGTGCCAGTACCATACTGGCTTGAAGCCTAAAATTGTGATGCCACCAACTTTGGCTTCCTTTTCCAACATTGCTCTGGCTATTCAGGGTCTTTTCTGGTTCCATATAAATTTTAGGAATACTTGTTCAATTTCTTCGAAAAAAATTGATGGTATTTGATAGGAATTGCTTTAACTGTGTAGATGGCTTTATGTAGCATAGACATTTTCACAATATTTTTTCTTCCAATGGATGAGCATGGAATGTTTTTCCATTTCTCTGTGTCTTCCTCAATTTCTTTTATGAGTACTTTATAGTTGTCTGAGTATAGGTTCTTTGCCTCTATGGTTAGGTTTATTCCTAGGTATCTTATGGTTTGGGGTGCAATTACAAATAGTATTAACTCCTTAATTTCTCTTTCTTCTGTCTTGCTGTTAGTGTATAGAAATGCAAATGATTTATGAGCATTGATTTGATGTCCTGACACTTTATTGAATTCCTGTAGGAGTTTTAGCAGTTTTGGAGTAGAGTCTTTTGGGTTTTTCACATAAAGTATCATATCATCTGTAAAGAGTGAGAGTTTGACTTCTTTGCCAATTTGGACACCTTTTATTTCTTTTTGTTGTCTGATTGCTGAAGCTAGGACTTCTAGTACTATGTTGAATAGCAGTGCAGATAGTGGACATCACTGCCATGTTCCTGACCTTAAGGGAAAAGCTCTTGGTTTTTTCCCATTGAGAATGATATTCACTGTGGGTTTTTCATAGATGGCTTAGATGGTATTGAGGTATGTACCCACTATCTCTACACTTGGAAGAGTTTGGATCAAGAGAATGCTGTGCTTTGTCAAGTGCTTTTATAGAATCTATTGAGAATATCATACAGTTCTTGTTCTTTCTTTTATTAATGTGTTGTATCACATTGATTTATTTGTGGATGTTGAACCAACCTTGCAGCCCAGGAATTAATCCCACTTGGTCGTGGTGAGTAATCCTTTTATTGTACTGTTGGATCCTATTGGCTAGTATTTTGGTAAGAATTTTTGCATCCATGTTCATCAAGGATATTGGTCTGTAATTCTCCTTTTTGGTGGGATCTTATCTGATTTTAGGATCAAGGTAATGCTGGCCTTATAAAATGAGTTTGGAATTTTCCTTCCACTTCTATTTTGTGGAACAGTTTCAGGAGAATAGATATTAATTCTTCCTTGAATGTTTGGTAGAATTCCCCTGGGAAGCCATCTGGCCCTGGGCTCTTGTTTATTGGGAGATTTTTGATGACTGCTTCAATCTCCTTACTGGTTATGGGTCTGTTCAGGTTTTCTCTTTCTTCCTGGTTCAGTTTTGGTAGTTTATATGTCTCTAGGAATGTATCCATTTCTTCCAGATAGTCAAATTTGTTGGCGTATAGTTGCTCATAATATGTTCTTATAATTGTTTGTATTTCTTTGGTGTTGGTTGTGATCTCTCCTCTTTCATTCATGATTTTATTAATTTGGGTCCTTCTTCTTTTATTTTTGATAAGTCTGGCCAGGGGTTTACCAATCTTAATTCTTTCAAAGAACCAGCTCCCTTTCATTGATTTGTTCTATTGTTCTTTTGGTTTCTCTTTCACTGATTTCTGCTCTGATCTTTATGATTTCTTTGCTCCTGTTGGGTTTAGGATTTCTTTGTTGTTCTTCCTTCAGCTCCTTTAGGTGTAGGGTTAGGTTGTGTACTTGAGACCTTTCTTGTTTCTTGGGAAAGGCTTGTATCACTATATACTTTCCTCTCAGGACTGCTATTGCTGTGTCCTAGAGATTTTGAACAGTTGTGTTTTCATTATCATTTGTTTCCATGAAGTTTTTCAATTCTTCTTTAATTTCCTGGTTGACCCATTCATTCTTTAGTAGGATGCTCTTTAGCCTCCATGTATTTGGGTTCTTTACAAATTTCCTCTTGTGATTGTGTTCTAGCTTCAGAGCATTGTGGTCTAAAAATATGCAGGGAATGATTCCAATCTTTTGGTACCAGCTGAGACCTGATTTGTGACCCAGGATGTGATCTGTTCTGGAGAATGTTCCATGTGCACTAGAGAAAAATGTGTATTCTGTTGCTTTGGGATGGAATGTGCTGAATATATCTGTGATGTCCATCTGGTCCAGTGTGTCATTTAAGGCCTTTATTTCCTTGTTAATCTTTTGGTTAGATGATCTGTCCATTTCAGTGAGGAGGGTGTTAAAGTCTTCTACTATTACTGTATTATTGTCCATGTGTTTCTGTGATTTATTATTGGTTTATATAATTGGCTGCTCCCATGTTAGGGGCATAGATATTTGAAACTGTTAGATCTTCTTGTTGGACAGACACTTTAAGTATGATATAGTGTCCTTCCTCATCTTTTATTATAGTCTTTGGCTTAAAATCTAATTTGTCTGATAGAAGGTTTGCCACCCCAGCTTTCTTTTGATGACCACCAGCATAGTAAATTGTTTTCCACCCCTTACATTCAATCTGGAGGTGTCTCTGGGTCTAAAATGAATTTCTTGTAGACAGCATATTGATGGGTCTTGTGTTTTTTTTTTTTTTTTTTTAATCCATTCTGATATCCTGTGTCTTTTTATTGGGGTATTTAGCCCATTTAGACTCAGGGTATCTCTTGAAACATATGAATTTAGTGCCACTGTATTGCCTGTAAGGTGACTGTTACTGTATATTGTCTCCGTTCCTTTCTGGTCTGTTACTTTTAGGCTCCCTCTTTGCTTAGAGGACCCCTTTTAGTCCTTTCAATATTTCCTGTAGAGTTGTTTTGGTGTTTGCTAATTCTTTTAGTTTTTGTTTGTCCTGGAAGCTTTTTATCTCTCCTTCTATTTTCAGTGACAGCCTAGCTGGATATAGTATTCTTGGCTGCATATTTTTCTCTTTTAGTGCTCAGAATATATCATGCCAATCCTTTCTGGCCTTCTAGGTCTGTCTGGTTAGGTCTGCTGCCAATCTTTCTACTGTTGTATGTTACAGATCTCTTGTTCTGAGCTGCTTTCAGGATTTTCTCTTTGTCACTGAGACTTGTGAGTTTTACTATTAGACGACAGGGTTTGGACCTATTTTTGATTTTGAGGGGGATTCTCTGTGCCTCCTGGATTTTGATGCTTGTTTCTTTGCCAAATTAGGGAAATTCTCTGCTATAATTTGCTCCAATATACCTTCTGCCCCCTCTCTCTTCTTCTGGGATCTCAGTTATTCTAATATTGTTTCATCTTATGGTTATCACTTATCTCTTGAATTCTCTCCTCGTGGTCCAGTAGTTGTTTGCCTCTCTTTTGCTCACCTTATTTTCCATCATTTGGTCTTCTATATCACTAATTCTCTCTTCTGTCTCATTTATCCTAGCAGTAAGAGCCTCCATTTTTTATTGCACCTCATTAATAGCTTTTTTTTATATCAACTTGGTTAGATTTTAATTCTTTTATTTCTCCAGAAAGGGATTCTCTAATATCTTTCATGCCTTTTTCAAGCCCAGCTAGCACCTTGATAATCATCATTCTGAACTCTGGTTCTAACATCTTAATCTATTGATTAGGTCCCTAGCTGTTGGTACTGTCTTTTGTTCTTTTCTTTTCTTTTTTTTTTTTTTTTGTGGTGAGTTTTTCCACCTTGTCATTTTATCCAGATAGGAATATATGAATGAAAGAGTAAAATACTAAAAGGGTAGCAAAGACTCCAGGAAAGTCATGCTTACCAAATCAGAAGACACACAATGCCAGGGGTTGTGGGGGCGGTGGGGGGAGAAAGAGAGAAAAAAATAAATTAAATATATAATATATATTATTTAATTTAATATAATTTATATAATTTATATTTAAATAATATAAATTTAAATATATATATGACTCTTGAGTAGAACAGAGCCATCAACTTGATTTTGGGTGTATTCTGGTCTCTTAGAAGAAACTACCTCCTAAAATTTTAAAGAAAGAAAAACTTATATATATACAAAAATAAGGGTCAACATGATGAAGGGATGGAATATAACTATAAAGATGAAAATTTTAAAAGATTCTAAAGGAATTGATAAGATAAGTTGGTTGGAAAAAGAATAAAAGAGAATGTGATCAGGCTGGAGCTAGATTCAGGGTATATTTTGATTTATTAGTAGAAATTATATCCCAAAATTTTAAAGAAAAAAATATATGTATTCAAAAAATAAGGTTAAATACAATGAAGGGATAAAATAAAACTATTATAACAATGAAAATTTAAAAGGATTTTTAAAAAAAGGTATTGACAAAATAAAATACTTAGCATTAAAAGAGGAAAGAGGAATAGTTAAAAAAATAGAATAAGAAAAAAATAAAATTAAAAAATGGACTCTGAAAAACAACCAGAGGGTTTTGAAGGGGCGGGGGGGGGGGGAGTGGGAGGTTGAGGAACCAGGTGGTGGGTAATAGGGAGGGCACGTACTGCATGGAGCACTGGGTGTGATGCCAAAACAATGAACACTGTTATGCTGTAAATAAACAAATAAACGAATTAAAAAAAAAATTAACTTTGCAAGACTAAAGGATCATGGGAAAAAAGCCATAAATTCTTTGTTGCTTTCTCCTAGCTTAGGAGTTCCACAGTTCTTGTTGATTAGTGAACTTGGTCTTGGGTGGATGTTCTTTCTGATTTTTGGGTGAAGGGACCTATTGCAGTGATTCTCAAATGTCTTTGCCCAGGTGGAATTGCACTGCCTTTGCCAGGGACCAGGCTAAGTAATTTGCTCGGGTTCACTCTCAGGAGCTTTTGTTCCCTGAATGCTTTACATAGAGCTCTGGAGGACGGAATGAAAATGGCAGCCCTCCAACCTCCAGTCTGGAGGAGATGAGAGCTTGGGTCCCCACTCCTCAGTGCACCCTCAGAGAAAAGCAGTCAGTCCTTCCCATCTCCCTGCTCTCTGGCCATGATCTGTGCTCACACAGTCTGTGACCAAGCATTTCTATCTCAGGTGCATGGCCCCGTTTGGTGTCTCCAAACTCAGCAGTTTCCTGCTGCGCACTCCCATGCCACTCCTCCCAGAGGAGGAAGGAGAGGTCTCTCCAGATCTGCCACTTGTGGGGCCCCTGCTTAAAGAGCAGTGGTCCAACTGTGCCTCAAATCGTGGTTTAAGGTAACCCTGAGCTGAGAAACCCCACCTCTGCTCCATCTCTGTAGCCGGCTTTCCCACTCTGGTTCCTGACTGCTCTGCAACACTCAGAGACAACCCCCCACACCGTCTTTCTATGACCCCATGGATCCTGAGACCACACTGTCCCTGCAAGGGCTCCAGCCCCTGTTTAGCATCTGGAGCGACATCCCTCAGTGGAGCAGACTTCTAAAAGTTCTGATTTTGTGCTCTGCTGCCCCACCACTTACCAGGAGCCAGCCCCACCTCGCCGTGGTTTATTATCCCATCACTCCGATTCTCTTCTTCGCATGTCCTACTTCCCCAAAGTGGTTGATTTTCTGTTCCTGGAATTGCTGCTTTTCTTCTCTTCTATCTCCTGTTGAGTTTGTAGGTGTTCAGAATGGTTTCATAACTATCTAGCTGAACTCATGGGACCTAATGCTATTTCAGTTTCTTACTCCTCCACCATCTTGCTTCCTCTCCCCTCTTTAGGCCAGGAAACACCTATTTTTAAATGCATAATGATAAACACAGAAAATGTGCTTATATTTACTAAGAGTCACTGACATAATCATTCATGGAACGTTTATTGAATTCTTAATATATATATCAGGTAGGGTGCTGAGCTATTGGGATACAGTGATGAAAATTGAATATATAATCCTTTCCCTTGTAGAGTACAACTGGTCTAAGCTTGCAGTTACAAATTAATTGAAGAGCTTTGGCTTCCCAGAAGAGTTTTTTCCATATTGTTATTTAAGTTATAATATACTAGTATTATAGAAAAATAACTACTGAGTACTGGCATACCTCAAAGACATTGTGGATTCTGTTCTAAAGCACTGCAATAAAATGAGTCAAAGGAATCTTTTCATTTTCCAGTGCATATAAAAGTTAAGGCCACAAATCACCATAAAAATATATTAATAATGAAAAAGTTTGAAATATTTCAAGAATCACCAAAATGTGACACATAGTGTGAAATGAAGTGAACAAATGATGTTGGGAAAGTGATGCTAATGGACTTCTTGGAGGCAAGTTTGCCACTGGCATTGCTTTGTTAAAAAAGAAAAGAAAACAAAACAAAACAACAAAACAGTATCTGTGAAGCAAAATAAAGTGAAGTGCAGTAAGACAACATATGCCCGTAAAGTGAGATAGATTAGCATTTGTTGGTTAAAACGTATGCTTCTGGTTTCCCATCGTACCTGGGTGGCTCAGTGGGTTAAGCAGCCAACTCTTGATTTCATCTCAGGTCATGATCTCAGGGTCATATGTCACCCTTCTCTGCTCAGCAGGGAGTCTGCTTTAGATTCTCTCTCCTTGCTGCCCACCCCCATGAATATTCTTTCTCTCTAAAATAGATAAATCTTAAAAAAAAAAGCATTCTGATTTTGTTTCACTCCTGCTTTCACAAACACATATAAATTATGTAAAAAATTTTTAAATTGGAGACAATGTGTTGAAAGCAATCATTTAAAATGTAATGCATTAAAATAAGTGGACATGAAGTGGAGAGGCACATAATTTAGAAAACATTTCAAAAGATTACATGTGAACAAACTATGCCAAAATGCCCATTTTGTTTAGGTTAGATGTTTAATGAATATATTTTCCATAGGTATAGAGTCAAATGTACTTCTCATTTATTAATATTTTTGAATGATAGCTTCAGAGGATATTAAAAAATAAAAACTGTAATGGCATTATGCCCTATTTAACTCTCCAATCTATTGTGTCAGAATATATATTTGGGCAAAACTTTTCTGAAAAAATAGACATGTATAAAATATTTCTAGTTTATTTCTGAAGCTATAAAAACAGCAAATCTGATAAGGAAAATAAAGCGCATATAATGAAACCAAACTGGCTAGAAAAATAGTCATTTAATTTTGATTTGATAATAAGTTAATTGATAATAAGTTAAAATCTATGTACCAAGCTTCACAAGCCTGGGCACAATATATTCCTTATATGCTCTGATATCTCTATAATGGTACAGGTTCCTAAGGACACGATCTACAGCGAAGTGCATGTTTGCTATAAATTGATCGGGTTTTAGAATCCTGAGGTGAAGCCAGAGGAAGCTGTAATGCTCACTTCATTACCCTGTTGCCATCTTGGATTTTACATGCTGTTTTATATATTGATTTGGTGCATTTTTACCTTATTGATATAGGCTCTTATACCAAATGCTTCTACTCATTCTGCCTAGCTATTCTCCTAGGTATTTTTAAATAGATGTAAAGGTAGTTGCAATGTATTATCTAATTATGATTATATATATTTTTTATGACTGACATCCTTCACTGAGTAAAAGAGTGTAACCACAGGCCCACCACTAATGTTTCTTAAATCATCTCTATACCAAAGAGGAAAAAATGTACTCTCAGCATTACGTTTGGAATGCAAAAGTATGGCTTTATGCATTTGAAACTATATTGGCAGGTTCATGCTATTTTATGATACACTTGGCTTTCTAGCTGCTTCTTGTTCACTGCAGTGATTGGCTTGTTCCACCATGCCCACCCCCTTTCTGTCTGGCCTAGTGTCTGAGCCAAGCACCGTGGGCACCCATGGGGTGAACTTGGCAACTGTGAGACCCAGATGCTGAGCTCTAGTATGTAATTTTCCAGCAACAGCATCTGGGTGTTTGGTTGGCCTTTTATGTGGCTTATGTTGTCTGTCATGGTAGCTGTAGAAAGTCTGTAACCTGGCACAAGATTTGCCTCCTCATCTGTGGGCCTGTCTTGTCTGTACAAAATGTCATTTCCTATCAATGCTTACTTGGTGTTGTACAGTTAACCTCGGTGTTACATCTGGATAAGGAACAGAATGAAATTTCCTGGCAGTCATCGACACATTTAACCTTTGCACATCTTTGCTTTCTAACTTCCCTGCCCAATCACATGCTATATATTTCCTAAGGAGATTCTCTCGTTATATGTTCACTCTTTGTCCCCATTTCTATTGTGAATCAGAAAGTGTAATAAAATGATTCAGTGGTTGGCACATGTGTGCAGGAGCCGTTTCTCCGTGATTGGGCCCCTAGGGCTCTAGGCGTCTCTCGGTTTCAAGTTCTAATTTTAGACCTGGACTATGAAAATCCAATTCGTATCTCCTATGCCATATTCATTGTTGAAATAAAAGAACAAGACTATTAAAGTTTAAATAAGGGAGGTCTTTTAATCAGGGTTTTAACACAACATGGATGTCTGTCTTTCACACAGTACTTCAGCTAATATCAAATACTTCCCCATTTTGTGTCTCCACAACACTAGATCTTATCATTTGAAAAGATGGTATGTTTTTCTTTTTCTCCTTTCTGGTTTGATCTCAAGGAATTAAAAAAAAAAACAACAACTTGCCCTTTAGTAAGAATTTGTAAGATTGCAGTTCATTGGGGAATAGTTTCCTAGTATATTCAAATTCACATAGTTTTGTTGTTATTAAACCAGTAAAATGAATGAAATATTAATAGCCATCAGAATTTTTTGTAAATTTAAGTTTAATAAGAGAAAAAACATTATTGTGACAACTAGATTTATTTTCCTTATAATCTAACTTAATAAAGAGCAAAAATAATGTAGGCACATAGTTGTCCTTGATGTGAAAACATAACTCCCTATATGGTAAGATAGGTGACATCTTTCCTAGTGACAAGTGCTTACAGTCCTATTCATTAATTTTATCACTAACATAAACTTTTAATATGCATACGATCAGAATATAGGACTTCCAGGGCAGCTTAAAGTGACTGTAACCTGTAATTACTGTTCCTGTACTTGATTATAATAATCTGATTGCAATTATTCAGTGATTTTAATACAAGCCTCAAGCTACATAACAATAATTCAAGTTCAGTGATTGGGAGCATGTTTCTGTTTGGCTGTGAAATGATGTTTTAATCCGTAGTGATTCAAAGATCTGAACTATACTTCTGTTCAGGTAATTAAAGCACATTTATATTGCCAGGTAGAGTAACCTTATTTGGAAATAGATTAATTAATGTAAAAATTTCCTATAAGTCAAAATAGATCATTACCATGTATTTAAGAAAATGTCATAAAGCAAAGATTCTTTTGGTTGGATAACTTGACCTCTGTGACTATATATCTAAAAATGGGAGATGGAGGGAGGAGACAAGCTGGAGACAGTCAAAGGATCTGTCAGATATACATTAAGGCTACTCTAAATAGAAATACTGAATTATGGTGCTTGAAAGGCTTTACAGTCAATTGACAGATATTTGTTCTATAGAAAAGTTCCTAGAACTACCAAAAATGAAGAAACACATTGGATGCAGGAATGATTTCAAAATAGAGGAAGCAAGAATAAATGGCAAGAACAGAAACCTTAATCAAATATTTTAAAGTTTCTTTAGAAAAGAAGGACTCTTTGGAGAGGAAAAAAGGTATTGCATACTAGATCTGTGATGATATGCTGACCTCTTACTTCAGTATTTTTTTGCTTTTTTTTTAAATTAAAACTAACAAGCAGTAAATCTTCACTCTAAAACGATAAATAACAATAAATAATGCTCCCAGACCCTGCAGCTTAATCTAATTGTAAAGTTCAAAATGAGAAGTATACAGAGCTATCAGAGAGAGATAATAGTTTGAAGGTACTAGGTTGCACTAGAATGTCAAAATTACTGGACTGCCTGAAGGGGTAGATGAGGCGACCCAATAGACTTCCTTGAAAAATGGATCCCTAAGGCTCTTCAACTCAATCTAACAAGCGACCCAGTTTTCTTATAGAGGTGCTTAAGAATTCCAGGAAACAAAGGAACAAGGAGACAAAGCATAATCCTGATTTTTTAAAGTTCTCAATCGGGGAAATAATGAAGTATCTGTATGTGTCCCATATGAAGTATCCAGTACAAACAAAACAAAACAAAAGACTATACATACCCTTTCTGACATGAGAACCACATTCAGGTGAAGGACCTGGAACATATTTTTCATGCAGGCTGATTTCAAAAACTGTACTATAACTAGGGAAATGATAAAATGTTCATCTGTAGATTAATTATAGCATGCATAGTGGGAGATGAAATCAATAGAAGGGATCTGTTCAAGAGTAAATTCCCAAGGACAACTCCTAAAGGAAGGCAACATTTCTAACTGACCACGATGAACTTGAAGTGCTTTTTCATAGCCCAAGAGGGATTTGGCATATGATCGCCAGATGCAGCTGGCAGTGTTTTTGAACAGCATTCCCAAGTGAATTTACTCCCTTTATTTCTGAGGAATGTGCTTTACCAGACTTAATATCTTAGTCTAATGTCAAACCATTTCTTGATTTAGGAGGGGAAAAAAAAGTGTAGAGACTTACAGCATGGTATTTTACCAGTGGATTCTTGTGAAGGTTATATAACTGGCTTAGTTTTGAAGGGTTGGGAGTGGTCAGAGGAAAAACAATTTTTGTTTCTCAAGCTGTTTTCTTTTGCTATGCTTGGGCAGGGGAGGAGGACCCTCATAGTGGTGAAAGGTACTCCTACATTTGAGAAATGTAATAAAGCTTTAAAAGAAATTATTGAATAAAAGTCTCTTTAACCAAGCGGATACTAAGGTTTGTTTTCTTGTCCCATACATGATAGTGAGATTTCTAGTATCTATATATTCAAAAAAAATCTACAGAGCTGGATAAAATATTTCAGGCAATGCAAGTACTCTGGAAGTAGTAGTAGTAGTTCCATCTGAAACCAAAAATATAAAATATTTCCCAATTTTGAGAATATACAAATAATATAGAAATAATGAAGAAAAATATGAAATCATTTTTATAAAATATATACATTTTTATAAAATAAAAAATATCATGTTTATGCCTTATGACCTGTAACTTAAAAAAATTTCTTTTAAAATTTTATTTATTTGAGAGAGAGAAAGAGCACGCGTGAGTGGTGGGGGAGGGGCAGATAGGGGTGGTGAGAGAAGCAGACTCCCTGCTGAGCAGGGAGCCAGGTGGGGAGCTCAGTCCCAGGACCCTGGAACATGACCTGAGCTGAAGGCAGACCCTTAACTGACTGAGCCACTCAGGCATCCCAACCTGTAACTTTTAGTGTACTATATTTGTCATCATTTATTATTTTTTTAAGTCAACTCAAAATAATTTTTCTAAGTTTTAGAGAAAGTTTACTTCATTAACAGATTAAACAGAGGTAGTTTAAGTCTCAAAGATGATTGCACCTCAAACTAAGGCCACCACTTAGTTACTGCATGAAGCTAAAGAAGGATTTAAATGCTTCATGGTAAACTTTAAAATTATGCAGTCAAAAATTAATTGCTGATACTCTCCATTATCCTAGAGGATTTGGCATATTTTTGTGTGAAATCTGCCTATACATAGAATAATGATTAGTTCTGAACTATCAGTTCCACAGTTCTTATTCTGCATAAATATTGCCCATTGATGATTTAAGATCAACTTTAGTAAGCTGGTGGCAAAATTGTGAGTATATTCTCTGGAAAGTTAACTGTTACTTCAAGATATGTACAATAGACCATAGACAACTATTCAGAAAATTAGAGCATATATAATCTTAGAACTGGAAGATTTAACTTGTTTATGGAAGCATATCTCATAATCACAGTATTTTGATTTAGAAGAGAACTAAGTATCAAATACTAGAACTTTCACATTTGAGGTTGAGGTGATTTGGTCCAAAAAAGTGAAACAATTCTCTAAGGTTACATATTTGTTTAGTGGCAAAACCAAGAAAACCATGCCTTGTGACAACTTGGGATACTTTCCAATGCCTTATTCATATTTCAACATGAAGTGAATTGTTCTAAAAATGTGTATTTTATAAAGACACTAATAGGAATGAATCAAAGTAACAAATTATCTTAATTTGTGTTTTCCTAAAATAATACATATGTTATTAGAAGACTACATATATATGTATATATATGGGTGTATGTGTATATATATACATATATATAAAACATTTACTCCTCTGAGTTGTTTATTGTAATTCTCCAGTTAATTACAAAGTAAAGCTCAGAGAAATTATGTAGGCTTCCCTTATCCTTACACATTTCTCTTGGCTGGGTAACACAAGACAGAAAGTCTCCACAATTATAATAATCTCTTAACACATTTGTGAGAATCAAATGTTATTAAATGGAAAATCTATAATTTTCTATAAATCTATAAAATCCAGAACTGTTGCTTTAAGACACTATCAGGAAGGCCAACACTTGTAACTAAAAAGCAGTAGTAGTTTGGTCTCAGCACCTTTGTTTTAATGTACCAGCTAGCTGTGAGTACTCTAAATATTAATCTTACCCAAGCCATCTTTTCCTCATCCCACTTCAATAGACTGGTTTTTATTCATCTGAAGTGGTTTCAGTTTCCAATAATGCATCAAAGTCAATACAAGAAACGGATATACAGCACCTACATTTAAATCTCCGGAGATTTTTTTCCAAATCATTAACCAAGGTGAGCATCTTACCACTACTTCCACAATTGCTTTTGCCTAATGACACTAGGTTAATATCTAGCAGAAGGATGCTTCTATCATCATAATAAGCTATTGGTCCCAACTGTATATCATGTAGGAAACCACACTTTATTGACCACAGCTGCCACAAATTCACATTGTAACTTCCTTTTTCTGTGTAAGCAGTAGTTGATTATTATAAACTCATCCATTAGCATCTTTAGCCCTAAAAGTTCAAATGGCCATCTCTATCCTAACCTATATATGGTAATTTTAACAACGGTGGTACAACTGTATGTTTAAGTCTGTCTTAAGAAATTGGGATAATTGATTTTGATAGGCAGACAAATGTCCAGTGCTGCGTAAAAGTTAAAAGACCTAAATTACCGCCCCAGTGAAGGTTGTATGGCAGGTTGCATTAAAATTTTTTTCATCCATATAAGGGATACAAATGTACCTCAAAGAGTTTGGTAGAAAATTATGTGTAATCAAGTTGTAAACATTCAAACTATGTATGAAGTTAAATACTGGATGTATTGTAGATTGAATATGAGTTTAAAAATGCTATGGGAAAAAAAAGGGAAAAATGCTATGGAAATATTAAATGGAGAACATGTTAATCCATAAAGGTGACATTTCTCGTTTCAAAGAAACACTTTACTTACAGTTTTTTCTCTTAGCAACATTATTTTTCCAGGCTTGACTGTAAAGTGAATGCTTTTTGTACATACTAGTATGTACAAATAGTATCTGTCTGCTTTTTAAAACTGACCCTTCCATTGGTTTGTATAGCCTATGGCATATCAAAACAGTTTCTAAAAAAAAGAAAGAGCACCTTCACAGTTTAGGACAGTGATTCTCAAAGTGTGTTTGCTTAACCAACAGCGTAGGTGTCATCTGGAAATATACTAGGAATAGAACTTCTTGAACCTAGCCCTAAACATGCTGAATCAGAAATTGGGTGGCTAGGGCCTGTCAGTTGTTTTTTTTTGTTTTTTTTTTTAGATTTTATTTATGTATTTGACAGAGAGAGAAATCACAACTAGGCAGAGAGGCAGGCAGAGAGAGAGGAGGAAGCAGGCTCCCTGCGGAGCAGAGAGCCCCATGTGGGGCTCGATCCCAGGACCCTGAGATCATGACCTGAGCCGAAGGCAGAGGCTTAATCCACTGAGCCACCCAGGCGCCCCTGTCAGTTGTTTTAATTAGCCCTCTATTTGGACAACTTTGAACAGCATTGGTTTAAACAAATATTTCACGCTTTGTGGATCATACAGTTTCTAAAGCCATCCTAACAACACATAAATGAGTGGACATAGCTGTATTACAACAAAACTTTATTTAAAAAAAATGCTAGGTTGAATTTGGCCTTCAGGCTATAGTTTGCCAACTCCTAATTTAAAGAAGCTTAAAAAAATTTTTTTTAATAGTTCTCTCCCATTTGCTAGTTGACCTCTGTTAGAACCTGACAATCCTATAAGCCTACCCAAATACATTTAGAAATGTGGTATCAAGGGAGAAGTGGATGAATAAAGACCCAGAAATGAGGATAGAACTGTGGAACAGATCATAAAGGGGACCTTTTGAGTGTGTAGGAAGAGCAATAGCGGACTCAGAACTGGTTGATTTGCTCTAAGAGTGGTGCTGAACAGATACGAACAGTATCAGACATGTCAGACATGTAAGGTCATCCTTGCAGAACTTTCAGGCTGTGATACCTGGAATTACCAAATAAGACACAGAAAACCATAATTTGGTCAAATATAAGATATTTTACATTTATTGTAGAACTACTAATTGAATGGCTTTATATTTAGAGGTATATTTTGAGCCATTACTTAGATTGAAGCATTCACTCCTGTAATCATTTGAGGTAATAACGTCCATCTTTATTTTTATTTTCTTAAAATAAAGAGCCAAACAAGATAATGCAAAAAAAGGAACACAAATAATGACTTAGAGTGACCTTTAAAAAATATAGATACCATCTTAAAGTTATCTGAAGACCATTTACGCTTAAATTTGCTTAACCAGTTATATCTAACAGGTCCTTCGCTTTTTCCTTTGTTTAGACAAAATAACCCATGCCCACTTATATCACAGAGGTAAAGCATGGTAAGATCTAGAAAATAATTGGTTTCCAGACTCTGGCCATTCTCAATCCTAAGTATTTTAGAAGATGCATTTCTAAACACCTTACTTGTACCTTTGGGAGTGGGCCATTCAAGGTCTACAAAATGGTCAAGAATAAAAATTTTCAAACTAATAAATGGTAACAAAAACAGAGCTTTGACAGAGTTGAAATGATAGTTAATCATAACCTTAACACCAGAACACATACAGACTTGAAAAAGTAATCCTAGTAGCAGCTACATTTATTAATGAAAGCTTAACAGATTATAAAGAACTTTAATTATACCTTATTCTATTCAAATGCAAAAATAGGTTTTTCTAGAGAACTTACAAAAAATATAAGGTAGGAAAATAAACTTACATAATTTCCTCAATGCTTAAGTGACCTTAATTTGCCATGTAAAGTCATTAGATCGCCATTAAAATTATCCTTAGAGACAATATTTAAAGTTCTGTGTTGTATGCAAAGGGTTTGATAGTAAATTCTGGTGAAGTATAAACTGGACATATTTATAAACAGGAACTGCTGTGTTGGATTGAAGTATAGTTTTAGAGTACTTAAAAATTTGTAAGATGATAGTATATCACTTATTTTTGATGAAATATGCAATTTTAAAATCAGTTCCTTAAAACAGTGAAGATGGAAACCCTTAGGAATTTCAAACCCCTAAAATTATTTTCTATGTTGCAGAATTCAAACCTGTAAGAGTATCTTTATGAACTCAGTGTGCATTTGCAGAAATGGAGTCCAATTTTGAACTATAATATTAGATTATGTGTAACATAAATTAAATATCATAGTTATAGTCACTGTTATCATTAGATTCAAATAATTTATCAAGCCAAATCAAACAGTATACCAGTGATAAAGAAATTCATAACTGAAATAAAGTGAGGAATCCTTTGCAAAGATAACTGGCAAAAAGAACCAAAGTAGAATTAAGTTCTAAATTAACTTGGGTCAAGCATTACAACCAGGAAGTAGAATGAATCAACCATGGTCATTTTCCTTAGCCTCTGGCCTTGTTTGATTAGCAACAATTTTGAGTTCTGTTTTACCTTAACATGACAAGGTCAGAAATGAAATTCTGGAACTCACCCAGGTTTAGTGTTTGTAGCATGCAACAGATATTCTTAAAATTGGGGGACAAGAAATTGGAATTCCTACCAATCCTTGAGATTATTCACATCCTAAAATAGTCTATGTTTTTATAACTTTGCATTTTTGTGTTTTTAAGTATTAATGACTGAACAAAGTAATAAGCAGTTAACATTTTTCTGTGGTAGGGTTATAACTTTGGGAACTATTTTATGAAATAAACAATAACAACTGCACATATTATTACACACCAGAATACTGTGACAAAATTGGATATTTCCAAATACAAAAATTAAATTTATTAGAGACACTTGAAAATAAGGTGACACTAAAGGAGGAGAAATAGTATAAAATTGTGTCAAATAAAAATGATTTAAAACATTGGAAATAGTAACTCAAATACTTCTTGTAAGTTACCTTTCTTATTTTAAAATGCCCAAATCACTAATTTCTCCACTAAAAAAGTATTGGTATTTGCTTCATGATAAATATTTGAGATGTAGAAAATGTATTTCCTATTGACATTGGTTGAGTAGTTACAAGTACTTTCAAAAGCATTTTCAACTTGGGCATTCAAGTATGTGTTGCTTCATGTAAGTTCATGGATCATTTCTTTTTTTCTGCTTTAACCTTGATTTTGCTTTTGAAATTAAGTTTGCTTGTGTTGACTTTTTTTTAAGGTCCGTTTAGGATTTCACGTTGGAAATCTCATACATGTTGTCTTCTCTTTGAATTTCTTCTAGAATATTTCCAGGAACTATAGCCTATGGAAAGTACTGAAATACAGCAGTGAACATTACTAAATAGAAAACACAACTATTTTATTTTTTTAAATGTTGTCAAGTTGAACAGCAGTGCATGCATCAATTGCCCATTTAATAATTTATTTCTAAATTTGTTTTTTGGAACACCACTCATAGTGTTTGTATAAAGTATACAATATGTATAAATTTATTAATATTTTATTTTAAACAACAACTCATTGTAAGCAGCTCACAGAGCCCAGAACAAACACTTAAAACATGGCAAGAGTGCCATCAAGATTGACTGACTAGATCATGACTGCCTCTGGCTTCTGAGATCCTGTCCTGGATCCAGGAAATGTCCATCTTGGCATTTGATCCTGACTGTCAGGGTGTCTTCATTTTAACTTGATGTTAGTGGATTCTTTCGAACAAGTAATGTCTCTGTATTGATTTTAAGGACTAATCCTCACAGAATGTGTTTTTACTTTTTCCCAGTTCCTCAAATGATAATCCTTAAATACTCAAAATTCAGAAAAGCACAAATTTCCCAAAAGAAACTGGGAAGATATTGCCATGTGAGGACAGTATTCAGGCCAATTTTATTATAGTCCTATTCATTGTATTCCTGTTTTAGTATTTGTGTGATGAGTCTAGATGCCAGCAGGTTTTCAAACCTACATCCCACAGAGCAAGGAAAGTGGCATTGATAGGATCCCTGTACTTACTAATGCAAAATAAAGCACCCGTCACTGTCAGAAAATGACCCCCAGATATTAACCTCAAAAGTAACACCTGTCCAATAAGCTACTGGCATATTATCTAGAAAAAGAGTAAATTGTTCACGAGGAAGTACACAGGAGTCATTGAGTTGGGGAGAAAAATGGGTCAATAGTGACAGACTCTGCAAACAAAAGTTATATCCAGTAAGTAAGGAAGTGATTCTAACAGTTTACAATAGAAAACATGTGATTTCTTTTATTTTGAAACTAACTCAGTTAACCAGCATGTCAAGTCATGATTTATGTGTGTGAAAGACAAAATACACTGTGAATGATAAAACTGGTGCCAAGAAGCATAATTTAAGAGGAATGCAAATTCTTTTCATTTATACAACCATCCCCTGAAGGGGTGTGTGTGTGTGTGGGTGTGAAGTTAAGTTGCCTTGCTGAACTAATTTTATTAAAATAATAAAGTTTTATTAAATGATTGTGTAATTTGCCTGGCTTTAGATTTATTTTGAAAGGGTAGGGCATTTGTTTTTTCTATTTGTAGCTATAATTTGGCCTAAAGTTAAATGATTCTTGAAATTGTTACTAAAGTATATGAACGCCAAGAAAACAAATAAATAAATAAATAAACCTTTAAAGGAGGGCTGTCAAAATGGGAAAGACAAATGCAAAACAGGGGTCCTACAGAGTGATCTAAGCTTTGTTTATTCTTTTGTGTTATATATGATGGCGAAAATACTGTTTAAATTTTTTTCATGTAGAATCCACAACATTGATAACACAGTTTGCCCTTATAAAATAAATAGCTAAGTTTGAACAAATACCCACACACTCAACTCTTTGATCTATATGACTGAGGATTCCAGAGGTGATTCAATGATTAATACTATCACTGGGCATATTTTTCTCTAAGAATTCCTCAAGTCTTTGGTGAGGGATGACTTCAGTTACCATGTCCTTAGCATATGTTCTTTTGAAGAGCAGCTGTTCTACAGCTTTGTGAAGCAAAAAGCATTAAGACTAATATGGGATCTAAAGCAAGCACAGGGGTGGTCAAATGGTCGGTTATATGTCAATTAGAGCAGCTTGGGCAATCTTCCAGTCCATCAGCTCTACAGTGCCCATTAAAGCAAGCATCAATAAGAAACATGCCTCACTTGACAGCTATAGGTTTTAGCTTAAATTGTGTAAATACTGAGGAAGATTCATGGAGTCAAATTTTGATTTAAAAAAAATAGCATTTGAGAAAACAAGGAATTATTTTATGTAGCATGATCTATGTTAAGTGAGTCAAGGATTGGGCTCATCAACCACAGATGTCTCAGAATTTTTTATTTTATTAAGTGTGGAGGTAGTTTGTTTGGCTTAAAGATAACTTTTATTTCCTCTTTCTATAAATGCTATGGCCCTTAGCTGGTTAGGTAATATGACATTTAGGCAGAAGTGTTAAATTTGTCGATCTAATTAAGATCAAAATGAAAAGTAGTAATGTCTATTTCTTCTGCTACCTGTACTTAGAGAAGCTGTGAAAAACTAGCATTGAGTAAATCAAGGTACGGTGCCACTTTTGAAATCATTATAGGTATGTTGATAGACATATATACACACAAATGAATGTATATCTACATATATAGTCATACAGATTTATGTATGTATATAAACACACACAGCTTAAGAAAGTTAATAGAAAGTTGTATTGCATTGTTTGAATTTAAAGAACTGACAAATGGCAACTTTCATATTTTATAATAAGAATTCTTGCTTTACTCTTAAATCAAGTGTAAAGCAGTTTACCAACTTCGCAGGCTTGTACTCTATTGAGATAGTTAATGAGTTGCCACATGGTGGCAATCCCTTAGAACATTCTCAGTTGTAGGGATGAGGGATTTGTGGATGAGACAGTTTCACAACATTTTTTATCTAATCGAAAATTGACTCCAATTAATACTTCCTCTAAGGCAAGAGAGAGATTCCACTGAGACCTGTACCTTCCTTCACTCAAAGGTAATTATCAAGCTCCAGGAACGATTGGCTTAATAAAATTTCTAGTGATCATATACAACGCATAGCATAAATCAGAAGACTGAGCATTCCTATAAATACTACCAATACTCTATGCAATATAGCTATCCTGCTCTCAGATTTATCTACAATGCATGTCTCAGTTAAGCATTTGACAAATATTCAGCTGTACGTTGTTCTTTTCTTTTAAAAAATCTTTTTGGAAAATGTGTGCACACATACATGTATATATAGATTGAAATCAGTGAGAAGATACAAATTAGTACGTAGAAGGGAAGAGTTTACCGTAAATGTTTATATGCAAATACAGCAAACAGTTTTCTAATTTTCTTTGTTGAGATTTTCATTAAAGCGATTTCATTTCTGAATTTTTCTCTATTTAGAATCACTGGGAAGAGCACTTGACCTACTGGGAGAGATATTAAAATAGATTCCTATCTGGAGAGAAAATAGAAGGGAATACTTTCTATTCATACTAATCCTGAAAATGTTCCAGGTCACTGACCCACACTGATAGGGTGTATATTAAACTCCACCTATCGTTTCATGATACATTTAATTTCTGGATACTAAATCTTAAAATGTTCCCGTTATAACCTAATACATTGTTTTTTCATCTTTCAAGGGGAAAGAAGATACCATGCAATTCAAGCTCTCTGCACACAAAAATAGAAATATTAGAGAGTGTACATGGCTTAATACTTAAGCCAAATTTTAAATATCTATGTGGAACTAAAGATAATGTTGAATCTCTGCTGCTAGCCTTGCCTTAGAAGCAAGAGAAAATAAATGCATTTTATTTTTATGGCTTGGTAACTACCCAGAAAAATGTTCAGGTTAGAGACCATGCAAAGACTTAAACCTAAGTTTTTATTTTTTCCTTAATCACTTTTTGCCATTAATTACTGTTCATATGTATTCTGGATGTACTGTGTAGAAACATTTCAGTTGAAGATCTATAATGGAGACTTAATTGAAAAGAATTCTGTATTTTCATTTATTAACTTAGGTATTGTAATATGGGGAAATGAGTATTTCAAATCTTTTTAGGACCTTAATGAGCACATTTTAAGAGATTAGTAACGCCTCTTCAACTCACGCAACTTCTCAACCCTGCTCTAAGAGAATCACATGAGCACTTGACCTCAGTAAGATTTTAAGAAGAAAAACAAACTTCGTAAAATTTAATCACATTAGTTGAAAGCTGGAGGATGTTTTAATGCTTCTCCTAAGCCACCAAGTTCCATTACCTGAATCCTATCAACATAATCCTTTCTGAGGAAGAAAAGAATGAATCAAATGGAAAAGATTTGTAATTGAATTATCTTCAGTCTCAGGGCCAATTAGAAACATTTTTTATCAGCACACCTAGATATAACCTTGACTGTTTCTAATTAGTCCATCAACTCAGATAATAAGAAATGCAAGAACATTTTTACAGGGTTGTAAATTGAGAAGAGTTCATATTGTTGATAGCATTTGTATTATCCATGTATGAATAGATGGGGAGAGAAGAAGGAAAGAAGTGCATTTATAATAGGGTGAAGTGTTAGGACATAAAGTATTTCCATTAGTGAGTAAAGAAGGTCATTCTTTTGCACAGGGAGAATTATAATTCCATTGCTGCCTGTTACATCCTTTTCAAGATATTACCAGGTTTTAGCCACTTGTGCTGTTTGACGAAAAATGAGTGTGGTATGTAGTTTGTATTAAAGTGGAACCATCAGCACAATACAGATTTTTGGCATGATTTTCCATAGAACAGATGATATTAAAAACGGGATATTGGGAGTCATAGAATATATGCATTTCTAACTGAGTTCTGAGTAGTTAAAACATTTTTAAATGTCAAAGTCCATTTCAGAAGTGAAATTGAATTCAAAAGGAGGCATGCTCAATTCTCCATTCTGATACTCTGTTAAGGAATATAACATGTCTGTTATTTCTTGGGAAGTTTGATAAACGAACACCCTAAGTTCTCCTGAAAAGTGGTATTATGAAATTAAATGGAAAATGATCATTGTTGCATGGATTATTGCCTGAGTGTGGTATGGGTTATTTTTATTTGATGCTTTCCCCACATAATGTGTATTTCTTACCTTTGGATTTAAAAAGTAATGAGTTAAAGAGAACCACTCTGAACAGAAGTTTCCATATGCAAATAAGAAATCCAGTGGTTTGATGATAATACATTCAACCTATTTTTACAATTGGTGAAAGTTGTTTTTTTTGTTTTGTTTTGTTTTTTTAATTTCACCTGAAGTTACTTTAAGAACTTTCTTTAATCCAACTATGTAGGACTTCCCCCTCCTCCTTTCCTTTGTAGGTTTCCATCTGTGTGTTTTTGTGCTGCTTTTTTTTCTAACAGATGAATAATTGAGGATAGCTTTAAAGCAAACTTTATGTACACAATGAGTAAAGTTTTGTTTCTCCACTGCATATGTATTTCCTGGACAGTTATAGAGATGAGCCGATTAATACAGATGACTCGGAGGTTAAAAAGTAAGCAGATCTTGCTCTAGACATACTTGGCTATATGCCTGAATACGAGAGACTGGGGAGGGGCAGTAGCTTGCTCATAATGACCGTTCTGCAGTTGTTGATACGATGAAAGACTGAAGTTGAATTTCTTCCAATCCGTACAAATGTTAATTTTAAATATCGACAAATATTCCTTTTATGCGGTTTCTCATTTCTAGAAATTGACTAATATTTCAAGTAAGAGCTGAAATTTACCATGAAAATGAAATCTTTCCTTACACCAAAACACCTATTTGGTGGTTTGGAGCTACAATAAAAGAGTTGAAGGTGGAAAAGGAATTTTATTTCATTCAAATATAAAATGTGTTGCATTTCCAGTTTAATGGTGAAATAAAGATTGACTTAATTGATTTGGGAAGATCTTTAACTTTTGAAGTTAGTTAAAAGCTGGAAAGAAAATAGTCTTAGTGTGAACACACTGCCTGCAATTTCTAGCTGTAACTTGGAAGGGTTATTCGGATCATAAGAATTGCACCATTTGTCACTTTTGGCTTTATATAAATTAAATGAATTATCATGACTAGAATAAAGAATTATTAACCCTACTCAGTACATCTATTTTTATTTACCTATCTTTTGGTACTGTTAGTAACTATTTCAATAATGATGGGGTGTCATTTTTACTAGTCCTCTCTATAGTTGGTAGTATGTACTTTCTGGAACATCTTCCTATTATGTTTGCATATACAAACTGATGAGGGGGGGAGAGTAGCAGGCAATTCCCAACTACTCCTGTGAATTTGCAGTTGGGAGATGGGGATGCTAGATCCTGACTTTTTTGCTATGAGTGACTCAGAATCACTCATGAAAATGTACCCTTACTGGTCCTTGTCCTTTCCAGAAAGATGTAGGTCACATACCGTCTGCTGATGTCATTCCTGTGTGCACAATGCCATATATGTCAATTATAAAATATGACTTCATACTTTGCCCCTGGGGAGAAAGAAAAATTATGCAGACATATAAAACTGAAATAATCCTTTCCAATCTATAGTGAAGAGAGTAATTCTTAGGGGCTAGAAAAAGAAAAAGACTGCGAGGAGTTAATTCTGGGTTAAATATTGAATTAAACTTACACATTAAAAGAATTCAAGTTTGTAATTAGTTTCTCGCCTGAAATGGCACCAATTATAAATTGTATATTAAAAATAGTTTATTTTATTATTAATAATAAAATATTTTATTAATAAATGTGATCCTATGTGTTTTTACTTACATAGTGATAATTATCTTTAAAAATAAAAGAAACTGCCCTCCCAATCCCATCTTGTTTCATTTATTCTTCTCCTATCCCCCTACCCCCCCATGTTGCTTCTCCATGTATAAACCATAAATGACTCTTAATCTCACAAAACAAACTGGGGGTTGCTGGGGGGAGGTGGGATTGGGAGAGGGGGAGCGGGCTATGGGCATTGGGGAGGGGAGGCGAACCATAAGAGACTATGGACTCTGAATAACAACCTGAGGGTTTTGAAGGGTCAGGGGTGGGAGGTTGGGGCAACCTGAGGGTTTTGAAGGGTCAGGGGTGGGAGGTTGGGGGAACAGGTGGTGGGTAATGGGGAGGGCACGTTTTGCATGGAGCACTGGGTGTTGTGCAAAAAGAATGAATACTGTTACGCTGAAAAAATAAATAAAATGGGAAAAAAAATAAAAGAAACTGAAAGAGACAACTGACTGACTATAGCTATATAGCTAATAAGCTTTGCTTGGATGATAAGAATGAAACAGGTGTCATTTTGGCATATATTGGCTGGTGAGAAAGGAATGGCTAAAGTACTAACGGTCAATTCTAATCAAAACATAATATTAGTAAATATTAGCCTTTTCTTATAATCTTCTCATTCACAAATCTCTTTCCCCATATTCTTTGTAAACAGTTTAAAGTCTCGTCTTCGGACATCTGAACATGAAGGTATGTTTTCTTTTCAGATATCCAAAAAGGGCAGTTGTGGCAGGTATTTGAAAACTTTGATCATACGTTTGCATTTGTTACTGATGTCTTAATGTCCCAAAGTTTCTGTAAATACTTAGAAGAATGCCCAAGGAGAAACATGAGCTGGGAGAAATACCTTTAACCATACAACATTAATATGTTACTTTCATTTTCTCTACTGAAAACTGTAGTGAAGTAAAAATGTCTTTCCTGCGGTCAAATCTTACCTTGAGGTTAGGTGCCATCTATCTATAGCTCAGATATGCAAAAACAATATAATTCTTAGTAACTGAAAAAACAGAACTCAGGTTCTGAGGGATTGTCTCATTCCTCATAATAATTTTCTGCTTAATCATAGTCTTTGAATTTTTAATTCTCTCACTCTTCTGCCTTTTTCCATTAAAGGGAAGTTTTGACAGTATTGGTGTCCAAAAAAAGCCAAAGCATGAGCACAATAAAATGAAGGAGATAAATACGATAGCAGTGATGTCATCTTTGCTTAAGTTCTTTAGAGTTGACACTATACTGTGAAACTCCTAAGTGAAGAAATTAAAGCCCAGATTGAAAGGCTAAATTTCTTTTGTTTTTAATATTTTATTTATTTGACAGAGAGAAATCACAACTAGGCAGAGAGGCAGGCAGAGAGAGAGAGAGGGAAGTAGGCTCCCCGCGGAGCAGAGAGCCCGATGCGGGGCTCCATCCCAGGACTCTGGGATTGTAACCTGTGTCGAAGGCAGAGGCTTTAACCCACTGAGCCGCCCAGGTGCCCCGAAAGGCTAAATTTCTTAATACGAATACTGTTCTACCAACTAAGGTATGCGGTAGAGAGATGCTGGTCTTTATTTCGAGGGATGGATTGTAATGCTTAAACAGTATAGACCATATATTTCACATCTCCTAGCAAAGCTAGTTTAGGATAATAAATCCTTTCCATTCAGAAACAACTGTTGGAAATATGAAAATTCTAGATAATAAGACAGTGGCTTTGAATCCTGTAGTCTATTATAAGCCCCCAAATCATACTGGAGTTACTTAATTTCTTACTACAACATATATCTCACATAGTTTTGTCCTGTAAAGGTGGCAAATCGAATGTGTGTTTTGGAGGGTATTATCCTTTTTCTCTTAATTTTCAGGTGTCAGAGGCTAGCACTTGGATTTTACATAGATAAATTTTGTTTCTTCAGAATGCAAGCTCTGATTTCAGATTTAGTCAGAAAAGAGATACACATAAATCTGTATGACCAGGAGAGATAAGTAGATCATAAAAAGTCCACACACATCATAACCCTGCACATCTAACACAGATAAGGACAGTTACAGATTATTATGGCGTGGGTGGCTTGATAATCTATGGTGGATCTATGATAAATTTCGAACTATAACAAACACAATGACTCATTTTTTTTTTAAAGAAACAAACCATGGAGGCATAAATTTACCCTGAGATTTGTGTCACTAAGAAACTGAATAGTTTAAAGTCAAACATTATGTGACATGCTTTAGATTGCTCTTGCGAAAGGCACTATAGAAATGTCACCCTATTATAACCTACTGTATTTAAGAATTAACTGCAGCAAAACAGCCAAGGGAGATGAATATATACTGATGTGATCATCCCCATCTATTACTCGCCAGCAGTTAATACAAAGCACACTTTAGAAAAGAGTCTGTAAGACAAAGAAATAAACACATTGTTAAAAGGGGTGCATTTAATATCAGGATTTCTTTTTATTAATTCTAACAGACCCTGAGACTATAGCATTTTCTCTTTAATAGTAGGAGTCTTTCATGTAAATGATGCAATCAGTATGCCACAAGCGGGTTCTTTCTTTAGTGGGAGGAGTTAGCAGCTCCAACATTCAATTGACCTGTTTCCAAATAATCTACAGGAAAAAAATGAAGATTAAGTCCTCTAACAAGAGCAGTTTTCACAGCCTTGCGTACAAAGAGAAGGATTCGGTAAAAAGATGAGAGGGCAAGCCGCATTGTGCTGGCCCACTTAAATCTTATTTCCAATTCACTAAATGTGTTATTTGACTTGGCAAGTGAGCTAGTATGTGTATTAGATCAGCGGGGAGCCTAATCAAGGAGATGCCAAGTTTACTGCAGCCCCTCTGAGCTGCATTAGCCTCAACTAGTGACCTTAAGCAAAGTGGGTGGTTGAACCCAAAAGAGAATAGCATTAACTTTTGCTTGAAGTTCAGCCTGATTTGAAGTCTCCTTTTGTGCCTTATCCTACTCCCCCCCGCCCAAAAAAAAGAGAAAGAAAGAAAAAGAGAGCAGAAAGCATTTAACAGAATTGAATCTAGTCTGCTCAGCACCATCTTCACACGCAAGACTTCATAGAAGCTTGCCTCCATGAATGCTGACACATGCAAAAGAAATGAAAAGCATGAACTCAGCTCTGGCCCTTGATTTTGCAGCTGCAGAACAATTCACTTTGTAACTCCGTCACTCAGATGGGGCTTTTCCACCCAGATAAACTGCTAATTTGCTAATTGATACAAGAAGTATTTTCAAATATTAAATAAACTGCAAATAAAGCAAAAAAAAAAAAAAAAAAAAAAAACCCCGGAAATTACAAGGATGCATGAAAGCTACATAGTTTAGCTTGAAGGTTTCTAACAAGTGAGGTGTTGATAGACCTAGACCTAGCTTTAGCCAGGTATGCAGCCTTCCTACCAGGCGTTCTGTTTCGTGGAGTGGATCCCATGTGTGACTGAACTCTTCAGTTATATTTTGTACTCAGGAAATCACAAACCTTTGTAGTGCAGGAAGTTGTTATGTAACTAATGCAAACGATAGATTTATCTGTAAAAACAGATTTGTTCTCAATTTACTTTCCCTGTTTTAAATTCAGCTATCTTGTTTACATAGGCAAAGATTTCTAGCGCAGTTTTTATACTTTGCTTAAAAACATTTGGGATTCAACGTTCAGTTCCAGGATAATGGACTCACAAATGCTCATACAGGAGAAATTTGTTGGATACGTGGAGCGTAAAATTATCAAAGCTCAAAATGACGAATGTTTTACAGGATGTTCTGTGAGGCCATTGGCAAAAACTACCCCCCCCTCCCCACACACACAAAATGTAAGCTGAAATTCTTTTTTAATCCATCCTGGATCTTCACTGTTGGCTTGACCTCCCCCTTCAAATCTGTCTGAAACACGAAGCAGAGCAAAACATCATCACCTTCTGGTGACTGTAGAAATTACAGTCAAAAGCAACAAAGCACAGCACCCTTCCAACGGCTTCATCTCCTTGGTGTGTAAGTGATGGGATGAGCCTACAGAACTCAGATTTAGCCTTGAGCTAGATGGTCCAGGTCACAGAGGGAGTCTACTGAGGCAGTTTTAAAAAGACCATAAAACCACCCTATCAGTTTATGTTTCCAGATAGGATAATTGCCTTTGTATCACACGTGTTGAGAAAAAGTGGCTTAAAATAATCTGACGGGTGTTTGGAAATAGAATGCTTAAGTAATGGCCATTGACACTGCCTTTTTAAACACTGGGATTTCAAAACATTTTCCAAACATTAATTGCAATGGGACCCCTGTGAGGCTGATATTATCATACCTATTTTCCAGGACAATAAGCAGGGAACACAGGGCCCATTTCTTGCCTTGCCCCATGCCCTTCAGAGCTTGTCCAAGCTCAGAGGTCCCTTAAAAACCATTGGATCAGCTCCATGGGAGCACAGAGGAAAATGAGAAATGGGCTGTTGGATATTTAAGGGATTTTTGTAAGGTCGTGTGTGCAAGTGAGCTGTAGCTGAAAGTCAAAGCCAAAAATCTAAGGCTCCTTATTCAGTGGTTACATGTAATACATGGTGAATATCAGGCTTGCAGTCATATGCTGGTAATAAATGGAATCGGTTGCACATTTTTTAGTAACTTAATAGGAAATGTCCCCCCTTTTGGTTTGAATAAAAAAATGACTAGATTTTCCCAGGTGGCGTGTATAAGAGACAAGCAAGGACCAACAGTGAATTTTAGCATTGACTTTCAGAAATTGTGTAAGAAGGTGCCAGTAGCCTAATTTGAGGTAGAGACTACATTTTGCCCTTCTCCCAGGTTATGGTATAAAGAAGAGGCCTAGTCAGGAGGTGGAACGAGGGGTTAAAAGTCACACCAAACATGCTGCAAAGACCTGTGGGCATCTCAACCTTTTTTTCTTTAATTGGGAGAAGAAGAGCTTTTGACTAAAGACTAAGTTCTACAATGTAGGCCGGTAACCCAACTGGGAAATACTCTTGATTTGAACAGTTTGCAGCAGTTCTATTCTGAACTCTTTATATAGATCCTCTTTCAATACTGGGACACCTATTTTAAGGCAAAGGGGTATTTTACTAATTTCTTTAATGAAGCTTTGACTGCAAGCAATACTTGGAGTTGGTAATCATCCGCTGGTTCCTTTCCCCTTCTGCACTGCAGGAATGAGGCCAGTTTCACAGCTGGTTGTCAGCACAGGTCTTATTACTAACACCAATTATTGATTCTTAAAAGGCCTCCACTATTAGTGCCCTGCCACATCTCTTCACACACAATATGTGTTTTAAAAATTCCTTTTTAAAAAACATAAAATCTGTGTCTAACCTTTCTATCATCAATGTGCTTGCTCTTAACATTTTATCTTAAATCTTCACAGGAAAGCAAACCAGGAATCTTTTTTTTTTTTTTCCTCCTGCTCTAATTTAGAAGCGGAGATGCTCGCCTATATGATCTCTCTGGCAGGTATCGCGTTAGGAAAGAGCAAATGGTGGGCACTGAAGAGAGAATAAAAGAACACAATTAGAAACTTTAGGATCTTCTATCCCCTTTTCCCTACCTTTATTTCATGCTATCCTAATCCATGCTAAATCCACTCATAAAAACCCACCTGGCCTCATTCTCCCTAGGATATCTGCTTTGGCCTAGGGCTTTCATCCCAAATTGTACTTTTCTCTTCCTTTGTCAGTTCCCAATGGTTCATTCTAGGAATTCTTTCAAAATAAACTACGTACATTTTAGTCACTCTAATTATTCATCTTGTCCCCGGATAATTAGTTCTGACCATATTCTTCAGCAGTAGTATAGAGATATTTGACTCTCTAGGGTTGCCTTAACAAAGTACTACAAACTGAATGAGAAACAACAGGAATGTAGTGTCTTGCTGTCCTGGGGATTAGAAGTCTGAGATCAAAGTGTCAGCAAGCTTGGTTACTTCTAAGGGCTATCAGAGAGCCTCTGTTCCATGCCTCTTTCTAGCTTCTGGTAGTTTTCTGGCAATTTTTGGCATTCCTGAGATTATAGATGCATCTCCCAGAAGTAACTTCATATGTACATAGCATTCTCCCTCTGTGTGTGTGTGTGTGTGTGTGTATTCAACTCCTCCTACCCCTTTTATAAGGACACAGTCATTGATTAGAGCCCACTCCAATGACCTCAACTTAACTCTATCATTTACCAAGACCTTCCTTCCAAATAGGGTCACGTCCAAAGGTACTGGAGGTTAGAACATAAACATTTTGGAGGGCATATATCTCAAATGAAAATAATAGGTTTTGTTAAATATCTTTATATGGGGGCACCTGGGTGGTTCAGTGGGTTAAAGCCTCTGCCTTTGGCTCAGGTTATGATCCCAGAGTCCTGGGATCAAGCCCCACTTTTGGCTCTCTGCTTGGCAGGGAGCCTGCTTCCTCCTCTCTCTCTGCCTGCCTCTCTGCCTACTTGTGATCTCTGTCAAATAAATAAATAAAATCTTTTAAAAAATGACTTTATATGAGACACTATTGAAAAATCCCAATGCCTCAGCAAAGAAAAAAATTAATATATTAATTACTCTCTATATGGGTGTTTTATAGGTAATGATAAATAGAAAAACAAATTTCATGAGGATGTAAGAAATTTGCAAGTCAAAAAATCAAGGTAATCCATTTTAATATAGATTAAATCACTATCTGAAGAGTGTACACACATGATGATTTTTTTTTCAGCAGCAAATTAAGAATAAAAAACCGAACCTACATTTTTCTGGAGCAAGTAATACACACATTACCACTGTTGGACATTAGATTTCTAAAGATAAATGAGAAATGTTTGTGTCCAGATGATTTAGTCAGGAGGAGTAAGGTATAAGTAGTTCATGGAAATTAGAGGGCGTCATCAAAGAAAGCCATAGAACTAAGGGAACGAAAAGGCAGGAGTCAACTCAGCCTGAGTAGCCTCAGTTGTGAGGAAGTTTCTTGAAAGAAGTGAGCATATCTCATTATAAAAGAACAGATCTGGACAGTCTTACCTAAGAGGAAGGCTGTCTAGAGCAGGAGTAACAATGGAGGTCCATACTTCATATATCTAAATATTCAAAATAATGATTTAACAAAATACTAACTAAAATATATTTTAATGTTCTACCTTGCCAAGTATAACTTTTGAGCAACAAAATATTTAAAAAATGTATGAGTGGGGCGCCTGGGTGGCTCAGTGGATTGAGCCGCTGCCTTCGGCTCAGGTCATGATCTCAGGGTTCTGGGATCGAGTCCCGCATCGGGCTCTCTGCTCTGCAGGGAGCCTGCTTCCTCCTCTCTCTCTGCCTGCCTCTCTGCCTACTTGTGATCTCTCTCTCTGTCAAATAAATAAATAAAATCTTTAAAAAAAAATAAAAAAAATAAAAAATGTATGAGTGTGAGTTTTTATACGGAATAGGAAAAATAGGAAACACAATAGAATTTCATTATTGCCAGTGTTTGGGTCTGCAGTTGAACTGGTGATGTTTGAATGAATATTAAGAGACTTACATAATTCAGAAATATATATGTATGAATTTTGTACATTTTTTCATTTTGATTACAGTAAAATTCATTTTATTTTCCCTGAGATTTTCAGAGTTTGTGAAAAAATTTGCTCTTAAGAACTTAAATTTTTGCCCTTTCAGACCTTCTTAAAATCTAGGTACTTAAGAACATTTAGTCTCCATTATTTCTGTGCCAGAATAAAAGGTCAAATCTGACGTTTACTTTCTCGTAAAATACATGTGATCATCTATGTAAGTGATCTGTAAGATGGTAAATATAAACCCATTTAGAACAGGAAAAATTCTATTCTTTTATTCTGTCTCTTCACTTCAGGATAGTGATTTTAATGACTTTTTTGGGAAATTCTTAAGACATTAGAAACAAATGGCTGCATAGTATTCCATTGTGTAAACAAATGAAAATAAAAAAATAAACAACATGCACATTTTTTAAGACTTTTGAAAACATTGGCAACAGCTGTAAACCTGTAACGTCAAACCTCCAGAACATCTGGATATTGGGTTTTGAATAACATTTGGATTTTTTTTTTTTACCCCACTTTTTTTCCCCTGCAGTTTTTGGCTTAGGGCAAACACCAATAGCAAAGAATTAATAAAGTTTTCTTGATTTGCAATTTTTTTTCTCCATAATTTTCCAGGAAAAGGCACCCAGGCTTGGTGGTCTGATCTTTTGAAATCTCTAAAGAAGCTTAGGTATAAGTAAACATCAATGTGAAATCATAAAAACAAAACCGATCCTTACTTCCAACTGCAGTGACTCAATGTTAATGCCCACCCACAAAGGCAATTCCTTGGCTCATTTCTACCTCCCTGTACTAATATACCAACCTGTGACGATTTGCTGTAGATACAACAATCATTTTTGTGTGAAGAGGAAATTAGTCTTTACTGTAAGGAGTTGGGGGCATCATATTTCATTTTGCTAGTGATCTAAAAGTGAACTACAGAGCACGGGGAAGTACTACAGCTTCTGCATCTTCTGCTTAGTTATATAGCTTACTTGAGGATATTAAATGAATTAATCCTGGTTATATCATTTAATCACAGTAGATCCCGTGAGTCTGAAATTCCTGTAGTTCAAGAGCTTTGTGTGGCTGGAATTTCAATGCCATTCCACCCGCTCACTCCAGAAGCTAGCCAGGAAACATAGGCTCCGGGGACCTGAGTGGACTTTATCAGAGGATAACTTTCACAAAAGGAGTTAGATCTCAAACACGTCAAGATTATTACCGCAAAAATGTTATTGTTTAAATAATAAAAATGTTATTGTTTAAATAATGAGTGTGTTGACCATTTAAGTTGACAGTCTGGGTCATAATTTATTAGAGGCAAATTAACATAGTTAAGGTCACCAAAAGGAAACTATTAAAACATAAATGTTTTCATTTCCTCTGATCTCGTGCTTTTCCTACAGCACGACATAGCACTTTAGTACTTCTTAATTAAGACTGATGCCTTCCTCCAACTCTAGATCTATAGTGCAAGCATTCCCGTCTCTTGTTTCTTTTGATTTACAAAGTAGGATACAAAGCTGGATTGCATCATCTTCAAATCAAATCAACACCAACATGTTGCTTTTAGTGGTTTATAAAAATGATTTCACTACATGCAATAAAAATGAATCTGGGAAATTTTCTCTTTTCAAAGATTGAATTTCTCTCAATCTGTCTCTCCCCCTTTTTAATTTTTCTCTCTCTTGTCCTCTTTCTCTTTTCCTTCTAAATTAAGATTATATTATCTTAGAAAGTTTCATCATCTAAGTATACCTAACATATTAAATTAAGATGTATTTTTTTATTTTGTTAAAATGCCTAGAGCATAGATTGAAAAAAAAAACCAAACCTGAGATGCCTATGCTCTATGTAAAATTAGAAGCTGAAAATAGATAATAATGATATAACGTTTCATTTTTAGTTAAAATTTTTGAGATTCCCCCAACCTCCCACCCCCGCCCCTTCAAAATAATTGTAGATGCACCTAAAACTTTCCCAAATTTTTCATTTCCCAGAATTAATTCCAGATTTTTCCCACATTAAAGGAAATAGTTGAAAGATCCTGTGTATGCTTTCCCTACTTTCTGTCAATGGTAAACTATAGTAGGTACCAAATCAGGATATTAATCTTGATAGAACTCAATAGTCTTATTCAGCTTTCCCAGTTTTACTTGTAGCCATTTGTATATAGTGTATTTAATTGTATATGCTTTTACTACAGTAATTCTTAATTCAAACACATCAATATTTTCTTCAGTTTTGAACATCTGTGCCTAACAGGTATATATGGGTTAGATTATATATAGCTAATGCTAAAATATATAAAAATACTTACTGAAAAATAGATTTTCTTTTAGAATTATAACCAATGTGCATTTCATATTTTTAGACCTGGCTCAATATTACTACTAAGTAGTTTGAAAAGATTGACTGTTGTTTTCCAAAATGAAGAAGACAGTTAAAAATGAATATAGATGCCCCTCACCTTTTTTTAATGAAAACACACCACAGTTTGAAATCAGAGGTTCAAAAGAGGTTAAGAAATAGGAATGCATTTTCAGTGTTTGGGGCATCAGCTCATTAAGAGTAATAGAGCAGGCTTCGAGTCTGAAAAAGGCACTGACTCAAATGTGTAATGATTTCACTTTCAAATTTCTTTTATCTCAGCTGCTTCTACTTCAACAAATACAAGTGCTTCAGATATAATAAGACTAATGAGCATTGCAGATGATTACAAAAATATAATACTTCCCAAGGCATAATGATATCTTTTTTCCCAAATTAAGGAAAAAAAGGAAGTTTCCCTTGTTAGAGTCTTCATTGCCTGAAAATGACCTCACTTTAAAACTAAAAACTCAAGTTTTTGAACACTTCTATGAAAAAAGTGTTTTGTGAGCAGAACTCTTGAGCTTGTAAGGTAAGTTTTATTAACTTTAGCAAAGACTATGTAGGTGCTATAGGATTAAATCCTTAAAATAAAATGTGCCAAAATGGGTCATTTGAAATCACTGCCTCATTGCAGCTTGGAGTTGGCATTTTGCTGATCAGCTCACCGTGTACTCTTGGGTACTTTCTCTATAAAGTCGTTACAAGTCCAGCCTTCCGATGTTATAGTTGGATGCACCGTATAAAAGGGCCATTTTCTATTAAGTACCTTACTTGTTTCAGAGCCAGAGTGCAGAAGCTCTTTCCCATCAGTCACAGTTTTGAAACAGCAAGGGGGGCAATGTTTCAGTTTGTTCGAAGTACACATTGTGCTCTTTCCATAGACACAGTGACAGAAATCAGGAAAGAACTTATAACCAGTGTCATGCAATATAATTTAAAAGACAAAAAAAAAAAAAAAAGTGCCTAATCTGACCCGCAAAATGAGACATCTGCAAACCACTGTAGCAAATTGTGTCATGAACAGCATCTCCAGGGTCTTGTCATGTAATTCAGAGCTGTTTCTGGCTCTCTTTCATTTTGGTTTGAAGACAGATTGTTTTACAAGGTACATCAGTCTTCAGGGAACAGTAATTTCCTCTCCCCCCCAACCCCCGTCACAACCCCACCCCCCCAACAGCACAAATGTAACTTTTTAAACTGTTTATCTTTGATCAAAAATATATTACTTAGCACACTAAATAAACTGCCTAACAATTTGTCATAGAAATTACTGCTTCCTGTGACTATTTTTAGTGTTTTTTTAAAACATTTGCTTGGCAATTGTTAATGAGAGCTGATAACCCTGCCATTTGTTTTTTATTTTTGTAATGATCTCAGAAAAACGTTTTGAAATACGAACTGCTCTTTAATGTAACGGATAAACTACTATGCTGCCAGGAATTATACCCAACTTCCTTCCCCAATAGTCATGGGAACTCCAGCAACAACCACAACCCACACACATAATGCAGGAAATGATAAGGAACACATATATTACATTTCTGTGGTGATGTGTTTACCAAGAAGGGCCACTTAAGCATTGCGGAAGCTCCAGAAATACTAATTCAGGAAGATTCAGAATATGGAAATGCCAGTAGAAGAATATGCCCAATTGTAAAGTATTTTCCTTTTTCGATACAGTCTGATAGCCACCTATTAAATAATGAATTTTATGTACAGTAAGAGGTTTAAATATTAAAAAAGAAAGCAGTTTAAATAGAAAACTATTGCATTTTGTTCTTTGCTGCTATGCAAAACCATTTTAAGACTTGTATACATTTTGAATACTTAAATCAATCTTGACTACAGTTTTGTTTTTCTCTTCATTTTTGTTTGGTATGGATATTATAATCTCCAGAGTAAATCGTCAACAGAACTCTATTATTTATGTTTTTTTTTTAAGATTTTATTTATTTGGAAGAGCAAGAGTGAGAGCACAGGTAGGGGGAGTGGCAGAGGGAGAAGAAGAAACAGACTCACCGCTGAGCAGGGAGCCTGATGCAGGGCTGATGCTAGGATCCCGGATCATGACCTGAGCAGAAGGCAGATGCTCAACTGACTGATCAACCCAGGTGCCCCTAGGGTTCTTATTTTTGAATCTACATTAGAGAAGTTATGTCTTTCTACATATTATGTTCCTTAATTTTTTATGGAGAATATATTTTCTTTCCTGCTTGTAAAATTACCTGTAACAATTCTCAAGGTCTGTTTCTTGATGGAAAGAGGGTGCACATGTAAAATCTTAATTTTTTTTCCTTCCACAAACTTTCACAGATACAAGCCCCTTTCTTTATGGTTCCTCCTTGAACCCAGAACTCATGGGTAGTTAATGCAACAAAATAAAAAATCAATTGTTATGTGTTATAAAGATTTGAAACATGACTTTTAAACACCCCTCAAAACATAAATTTGAAACTATATTAAAGCTGGTATTCAGTTTTTAAAGTGATACTCTGATTTAATTTGAATATATATTTTGAGAAACAGATGAATTATAGGATTTCAATATTGTAAAAACTGTATAAATCATAATGTATGATAAAAGAAAATAAAAATATTTGCATATAGCCTCTATTCAAATTCGTAAAAGAAAAAAATATACACCCAAAAGTACAACTTTGTTATCATTTATAAATGTCTAAGTTTAAGAAAATATATCTGCACAAGTAAAATCTGACAACGCTTTGCCAATATTCCTAAAGCTTAAGATGTAGAACATATTGATGACCAACAGCTACCTCTTAAAGTTCTGTTGTAAGGAGATAATTCTATACAATAAAAGTAGAATTTTGTTCTTAATTCAATTTTCTTATTTTCCATTCTCCATAATAATAATCAACCAATAATAAACCAATGCTTAAAATGGAAAACCAACCTTAAGGTATTATAAATAATGAATACATAGTAGGTATCAGATAAATTTAAAAGTAAAGGCTGTATTGATATAAATGATACTTGGAGAACAGTGCTGTAACAGGAGGCTTTCCATACAGAATCCATTAAAACTTGACTTTTCAAGGAACGCATTTTAATGTCCTTTTTTTTATGCACAAGTATCATTATAAAAAAATATAAAAGTGTGCTGCAAGGAAATTACATTCTGCATCTATTCTCACCTTACATTACAGACATTCAAGACAGTTGTATATTACATAAGACTTTGTCCTGTTAGAAACGTAAAGTTGAAAATTTTTCCTTGAGCAGTTAAAACTGTACTCTAATACCTATCTGCATCTGCTTTTCTCCGAAATAAAACTTTTCGGCCCTCATTAACTATTCTGCAGTGGACTTCTTGTTCTGTGTTAATAGCTGCACCATCAAGTCGCAGGAGAAGGCACGGGATTCTCCCCTTTTCTTCTCTGGGACTTTTCATTTGCTAGCTATGTGAGTCTGTTTCATTTGGAGGAAAACCTGCAAGGATGTATGTGAAGGCTCCTAATAGTACTTAACCCAAGTTGGTTTTTACAAGACTGCTATTATGATTCCGTTCTTGACATATGTTCCTAGATCCAGCCATAGTTTGAATCTGTCTGTTATCTCCATTTGTCTCTGTTGGATTCCTTAACCACATAAAACATATCTTCTTGGGTGAGCATTTCTGTGTCTTCATGGGATTTTTATCTTTCTTAAATCCAGGACTCTTATGATGAATAATTATGCTATCTACCACAGAGTAAATACATCCTATATGCCAAGTGCTTTATTTACATGGGTATCATTATCCCTCTTCTCTTTAATGAAACTATGCCTCAGGGGCGCCTGGGTGGCTCAGAGGGTTAAAGCCTCTGCCTTCGGCTCAGGTCATGATCCCAGGGTCCTGGGATCGAGCCCCGCATCGGGCTCTCTGCTTAGCTGGGAGCCTGCTTCCTCCCCTCTCTCTCTCTCTGCCTGCCTCTCTGCCTACTTGTAGTCTCTATCTGTCAAATAAATAAATCTAAAAAAAAAAAAAAAAAAAAAAAAAAAACTATGCCTCAGAAGACAGACCTCCCCATTGGAGGGTAGCAGAGTCAAAATTCAAAGCTAGTCTGTTTGATTTCAAAGCCAGTAATTCTCTGCATATGATACACTGACTCCTTTGGCATATTAGCTCCCATATCTCAAAATGTAAGTCATACAGAAAGTTGAAATATTTTAAATTAGACCTACATATCTTAATATTGGCTTCTGTTTGTGTGTGTGTGTGTGTGTAGAATGTTGTAAAGTTTTTCTTGAAATTCAAACTTGTCAGTTTTTCACATTGATAGTCTTCTATTTCATAAACTATTATTAAGGATTATGTAAGTTATTCTGGAAGAATAAATTTTCTATATTTTTTCATTTTCTGTATCTTAATTCCTTTAAATGCGAACTTTGCTCTACTATTTATAAATATTTTTTATTTTAAGAAATCTTGAAATATTGGGATGCCTGGGTGGCTCAGTTGGTTAAGCAGCTGCCTTTGGCTCAGGTCATGATCCTCAGTGTCCTGGGATCGAGTCTCGCATCGGGCTCCTTGCTCGGCAGGGAGCCTGCTTCGCCCTCTGCCTCTGCCTGCAACTCTGTCTGCCTGTGCTCGCTCTCTCTCTCTCGCTAATAAATAAATAAAATCTTAAAAAAAAAGAAAAGAAATCTTGAAATATATCAAAATGTAAGTAAAGAGAAAATACCCTTTTCACATTGTAATTAACTTTGAAATTTACAGAGTAAGTAAAATAATTGCAGGAGTGAAATGAACGTTAACCTTAGAACTTCCAAGAGGGGATAGCAATGGAAATAATTATTTTCAGTCTACTTTCCCAGAGTAAGCTTCACTTCTTTCAGGGAAAGCTAAGCCAAATGGTCATGGTAAGAACACCAGCTCTGGTTGGACAGGCAGTTGTTGAAGGCAATTTTAGTTGATAGTAAAGTGTAATGGTTAGCAGCTGTCACTTAGAAAAATAAAATGAGGGAGGAAAGCATCACTAGATGATATCTGAAGGTGACTAAAACAGGGATCCAGTTTCATTTGCCTCAAAATTTAGATGTCAAAACGTTTTGGTAAAATAATGACACTTGTATTTGTGTTATGTTTACTATAAGTTCTTAAGCAGTTGTCTGACCTGGGGAAGATAATTAAAAAACAAACCTGCAATTACATTACACTATAAGCTCCTCAGTAACAGGGATCCTTGTCTATTTTGTTTAGTAATGCGTCTTAAGTGTCCAGACCAGCCCTGCATTATAGTAAATACTTGATAAACTGTACTTGAATTATTTCATAATATTCTAATATTGTATCCTATGCTCAATGAAGAAATTTGGGAGAAAACCAAGAAAGTTTTTGGTTTTGTTTTTACTGTGTTGGCATTTTATGTGAATTCTAGTTGTAATTTGTATTGATTTTAATATCACACAAATTAAAGCCATCCTTCCACAGGGGACTTGTGCTGGTTTAGGGTGATGACCCTGGAATCAGACTGCCTGTGTTACTATTGTCATTGCCACTGACTAACTTTGTGATCTTGGGAAAATGGCTTAATAGATCTATGAGTCGCCTTCCTTTCTGCACAACACAATTGTTAGAAAGTTGTGAGAACTGTATATTCCAAAGGATATTAGGTTTTTAAGGATGGCTGGGTGGCTCAGGCAGTTAAGCGTCTGCCTTAGTTAGGCTCGGGTCATGATCCCAGGGTCCCGAGTCCCATCCTGGGCCTCCTGCTCTTCAGGGAGGCTGCCTCTCCCTCTCCCCGCCACTCCCATTGCTTGTGCTTGCTCACTCTCTTTCTCTCTCTGACAAACAAAATCTTTTAAAAATAGGATATTAGGTTTTAAAGTGTGTATTCCAATCATTATATAAAATGGATATGTAAAATGGATATTATTCAGTGATGTGTAAACGTGGTTCCTATATATCGGTAGGCTGTAGGTAACTAACTGAATTGTAGGATCTGAAGGGTTTTAAAACACTAAGTCATCTTAAAAACATCTCCATTATCTTTGTGGTTGGAATTGACATGTGCATAGGGTCTTTCTTTTGTAGTAGATGTCTGATAAAAGTATGCTTTAAACCAGTATCAGCTTAAATGACTTACTTCACATGCATTTAACAAAATAGCTAGACAGGTAAGCACAGTTTGGAGAAAATACGTATACAGCGCTTTCATATCCCAGATACTGCTCTCAGTGCTCAAATGACAAGGTTTTGATGAGGACACACAAGGTAACCAGAATGACATTTCTAGAGAAGACAGAAATCCCCAGAGAAATAGGGTCCAAGTACAAAATCATGGACAGTATTATAGCAAAAGGGACTCTGAAATTACAGTTTGTTCATTTAAGAATGATGCTTGGATGTATAACATATGCTGAGAACTGAGAAGTAGGGGCCTAGAGAGGGACTGTATGATTACCTTAGCCTGGAGAGGTAGTGGAACACCTTGCTTTTAGTTGGCAAGTGAAGTTAAAAACATAAAAAAAAAAAAAAGTGCTGATGACTTCGTGCATTATTTGATCTCTCTCCCCCTCTTTGTTTTGCTCTCTGTCTCAATGAGTATATAGCTGGAAATAGTTCTATTACTAGAAACACTCAGAGCAAGAACACAATTCCTGACAACTTACGTTTGATTTATTCAACTAACATCATATACACAGGCGCAGCTTCCTGGCTTCGTTATCTTGGCACTATCTCCTCTCTTTGTTTCCAGCTAGGGCTATAATTTCTATACTTAATCAGGTCTCAGGAAGCAGAACTAAGAAAGAAGAGTATGAAAAGTAAGTGTAGAGTGACAATCTTGGATCTGAAAGATAGTGTAGAAGACTCAGTGGAAAATCACAACCAGTGAGACCACTGGCGGAGGAAGGAAATATTGAACTCTGTAAAATTACACTATCTCATTGGTAGCTAAGGGACAAGGTTTCTTCTAACTCAGGACAATCTTCGTGAATATTTTCACTTCACATTAAAACAAAGGACATGAAAAGTGTTTTATTCTATGTCTAATATATAAACACAGTGGTGGCAACCATTTAATGTAAAGGGTTAGACTAGGACCTCGAATTTGAGTCCTTCAGGTAAATTCCACATCTTCAAATTGTAGCTCAATGCTAACCGCTCCAGTAATGCTCTTGGACTAAAATTTAAACTAGGATTATGACACATTTTAAGAGTTAATTAGCCAAACAAATCCAAACGGAACTAAATACCTAATGAAAAGCAGAAGCTTGTGTTAAGAAATACTTTTCTTACTTTTTTGTCTCTGTACACTATTGTGTTCTACTCACGGATGGGCCAAATCCAGTCTGCCACCTGTTTTTGTACATCCTACGAGCTAAGACTCGTTTTTATCTTTTTTAAGTGACTGAAGAAAAACAAGAATATTTTGTGAAATGTAAAAATTATATACAATTCAAATTTCAGTGTCTATAGTTACGGTTTTATTGGAACATAGACACTCTCATTTGTTTCTGTATCGTCTAGGGCTGCTTTCACACCACAATGGGAGAGTGGAGTAGCTGTGACAGAGACCGTATGGCCCACGACGCCTAAAATATTTACTCCCTTGTCCATCACAGGAAAAGTTTGCCGACCTTGTTCAAGCTCATGTGCCGACCCTCCCAGGAAGCAAAAATCCTCCAGAAAATGGCCACTTGCTCAGTAGTCTGAGCCCAGGAGACTTCAGTAGAATAACTATGCGGTCTTTTTCTTTAGTACTCTAGTCTTCAGTGACAGGTAATAAACATTTCCAAAGGAGTTACAGAACTACTAGAAAAGCTGGACTCAAAGTGTAAGATTTTTGCAGCTTACAGGAACAGTAGAGCCACGCCGACCCACAGGACTTTGTTAGTGACAAGTCTTGATGGAGACGTGCCACGATTTCAACAATGAACACGTATGGGAAGGGTGGATGGCATTGGCAAAAATCTGATTTCTATCAGCTGCTCCAGGGAATTTGCTCCCATATCCCATGGGGTCCTTGGATCATCAACTGTCTACTGAAAACACAGATTAACTGGCTATCTCCTCAGTAAAGACCTGCTCTCTCTCTTCTCCAGGCTGGTCGACTTGATGTAATTCAGCAGGTCATGTTTTATCCCCCCCCCCTTTTGTTTTCAGAGCCAGAGCTACCATCCATTCTAAAATAGATGCCAAACCATCAGAGGAATATAAAATATTTATTTTCATGCAAACATGGGCATATATCTGGAAACTTCTTGTTCTTCCCTAATGGGCCGGGCTTTGAAATGTTCTCAGTGTGTTGAAGAATGGTTTCTTCATTTCTGTGGCATGGTGTTACTTACTTTGTAGTGATTGTTGTACCTCGTTACAATTTTAATATATGTTTATCCATTTACTCACTTTGCTTATCACATGTACTTTAAAAAGATGACTCTAAATAGAATAAAAAGACATTTTCATTTATGACAATTCTACCCTGTGAGCGAAAGATGATAGCTTGATTCCTTATATTAAAAACCTAAGCCGTACAATTTGCACTTGGCACACTCATTTTCCTTAAAAGTACTACTCTTCAACAGATGAATGGATAAAGAAGATGTGGTATATATACACAATGGAATACTATGCAGTTATCAAAAGAAATGAAATCTTGCCATTTGCAACTATGTGCATGGAACTAGAGGGCATTATGCTGAGTGAAATAAGTCAATCAGAGAAAGACAATTATATGTTCTCCTTGATATGAGGAATTTGAGAGGCAGAGTGGGGGGTTTAGAGGGTAGGGAAGGAAAAAAATAAGATGGGATCGGGAGGGAGACTCTTAATCTCCATAAGAGACTCTTAATCTCACAAAACAGAGGGCTGCTGAGGGCATGGGGGTAGGGAGAGGTGGTTGCCTTATGGACATTGGGAAGGGTATGTGATATGGTGAATGCTGTGAAGTGTGTAAACCTGATGATTCACAGACCTTTATCCATGGGGCAAATAATACATCATATGTTAATAAAAATAATTTAAAAAGTACAACTCTTTAAGCAGAAGGTACTATTCTGTACCTAGAATTTAGATATTTAAGACTTTGACTAACATTATAAAATTTTTGCATTCCTTTTTAATTTTAATTTACAGATTCACTAGACCCTTAAAGATCTCTGTTAGGTTACGAGCTTTAAAAACACGGGGTGAAAACTGAACACTAAAAAGGATGTTAGCCATCAAACTTCTTGAGTGTTTAAACTCCAGCCAAGTACTTAACTCATAGGAAAATAGTTCCCAGGTCAACTGATCTCAAGCTGTTCAAACACCTACCAGGCTAATTTTTCCCACCAGTATGCAGAGAGGAAGTTAATAATAAAAAAAAAAAAAGGAAGTTTAAGCAACAAGTTTATATTGTACATAGCAAACCTCATATGTATAAAATCCACAGAAATGTGAGGGCTGCCAAATTCCAATCTCACATATACGTTTAGATTGGATCTAATTTACAAACATAAAACAAGTTTAGCATGCAGACCAGCAAATTAAAATGAGAAAAAAATAGCTTCTTCCTTGTTCACAATGACAGACACAGCACGAGTGACTCGTTCTTGCTGTTATCATTAGAAATGTTGAGCTTATATCCCTGAATGTTAGTTCAAGTGTTGTCAAACTTATGTAAGTTTTAATGTATGTATGTATGCTTTTTTCATAAAGTTGATAAGTGATGCTTTTTTTCATAGCTGGCTTTATAAGATTTTGTTATAAAACAAAAACAAAATAGGCACTTCCTAAATCTTTGTGTTGGAAATGCCTCTAAATCTGTATGCATTCATGATTGCTTGGTTGCTTCTCTCACCCTAAAATGAGAACCTGGTGAGCACCTGGTAAGTATCTACTCAATGTGTTTATTAGCTTTGCCCTGCCAGTGTCTTTGACTTTGTAGGAGGGTCCTGCCCTCCCTTACACATGAGAGTCATTTTCTTCATGTGAAAGGAAAAACAATACTATTTATAATAACTTAGCATTTTTCGCAAGTTTATAAAAACTATGATCTACTCCAGAGTGTGGAGAATTTTTCTCTCCTTAATTCAGCCACATTTGTCAACTCTTAATATGTTACCTTTCCATGTGCTTAGTGTCCAAAAGAACCTCTCATGAAATAGTTCCTCCCTCTTTGAAAAAACTAACAGCCCTCTTCCTTTTCCATTCTTGCCTCCCTGTCTCCCGTGTAGGAAATGAGATAAGTTGATCTACAGTCATCTCTGTTGCAGAATTTTTTTTTTGAGTATGGTATTAAAAACTTTTATTACAATAGGTTTATTGATTACATTTGTTTTTTGCTTGGCTATTTATATAAGAGATGCAAAACAAGATGAAGATAATTAGGGATAAAATAATGCACTATCCTTGTGCAAGGGCAGTTGAAAATATAATAAAGGTACCAAATTTGTGATTTTTAATAGAATGTAGAATAAAATCAGTGATGATTCAAGCAGTAGAATCCTCAACTGGATTTGAACTAGTGATGTGGATATAAAGACGGTGAGCCATTGATTGACACCCTTCAGCACCAAGTCCATTAAGCATACAGTTTCAATTTGTGTGACCTTTAGAACAACAAACAGGTAGATAAGGTAGTAAATTTACCAGTTTAAATTGATACAATCAATTTATCATATTGATTTCCCAATATAACACATGTATTTCTTGAGGCTCAGCATTATATGTGTATACATTTCTTTACACACAAGCATATACAGTATAATATATAATTTTATACAGTATAATATATGATTTTATAAATTTTGACAAATTTTACAATTTGAAAACTGTTAGGAAATAATGTAAACTTTTTTTTTTTTTAATCATTATATCTGCCCTGTCAATACTAGAGTTATTAGGCTGTTATAGTTTGAAGCATAAGGGGATATTTTTAAAGGCTCGTTTTCTAAAAATACTGGCTTTTTGGATTAAAAGTTAATAGAAGTTGTTGATATTTCAAAATGACATGATTAGGAGGCATTGTTTTAGCATGTGGTATGAGAGGTTAGAAAACTTAGTTTCTTATTAATTGCTAGTCATTGCAAATCAATTCCCTTGACTGAGGTTACTTTTATAGCATCATTTGAAGATAGAGAAACAGACAAAAGGAATTTTGAAAGAATATTTTATTTCTAAGGTCCAAAAGCATATGGTTTCAACTGACATTTTAAATTGTAAATATTAGAATGCAGATGTATCCATCAAGAATTTGGTGAAACTGACCCCAAATAAAATGTTAGAATTTTTACCATTTTTTTCCTTGGGTTAGGAGAATTTATTTGTTAAGATATATTTTGACCTATACATATTTAATTTTTAATTATTTTTGCTTTAAGTTAGATACTTATTGCCAGTAAATATGTTATAGAAGCATGTGGAAACAGTTTTGAGAACTTAATCAAAATGGATATTATTAAGAATTTTTTGGCTATGTATGGTGATGAGAAAGACTTACCAAAGTGCTAGAAAAATGAAGATTCCTCAGCAAAAAAGTCCAAATATTAAAGTTAATAAAAATTGGGTTTTAAAATGTTTTAAGTGGTGTAAGTAGAATTCATTTAGTGATGAATATGTTGAGCTGAGAATATGTTTTAGTTTACACAATTATTTGTGAACAGAATCCCAGCTAATGACTTTCAATGTGGAGAAATGTTCAGTAAGGGAAGAGTAATAAATACACTGAAAATTAAAAATGGAAATTGAGGAAACTGATTGAGTCAGAGAAGGGTTCAATTCTTCTCAATGAATATTGCTTATCTTAAGAGGATAACATGGGGAAAGAGGATAGTAAATCAACTTATTAATTCTTCTCTGAACTGCATTTGATTTGTTAATAGGAATATGCATTTTTTATAATTAATAAAAGGTATACACTGTGAGTAATGCAAATGAGTCAAAATTCATAATTTTTTGCACAAGGAGAGAAGAATGTATATAAAAGGGATATTCACTAAACACTTAACCCAGCTTGGGATATTCAAGGATGCTTAATTTGATCCAACAAAAACATTGATGGATACTGTCTTGACAATTACACTAGGCATCTAAGTTCTCTTTAGCTTTGTCTTTGTCCTGCAGGATGCTGTGCACAGGCATCCATTCTCCTGGGTCTGCTAAATGCTGTCAAGGGAAAATTCATGTTGTGAGAGTTAATTGGTTCTGCTTCTTGATGCTAGGGTTACTGGGGATAAATTGAGCATACTTGGTGCAGTTGGTGCAAAGATCTAGCCAAATAAGAACCAGTGGTGTAAATGTTTGAAATGTCTACCTCCTGAAGCAGTAGCCTGGTAGGCGCACATCAAACATGACCCAGATACCGAAAGGGTACTATGCCGAACAAAACTTGTTTTTGTTTCTCTCCACTACTGGCAGCATCCCTACCGTATCATTAATCTGATTCAAAAATGATGTATGCCCAATGGTGGAGTGATCAAGAGAGGGAATATTTTCTTGTTTTAAAATTCCAACAAATAAAGTTTTTTAATGTGATGTAGCTAGACCACATGTCATATTAGAATCAAATTCTTGGGGCGCCTGGGTGGCTCAGTGGGTTAAGCCTCTGCCTTTGGCTCGGGTCATGGTCCCAGGGTCCTGGGATCGAGCCCCGCATCGGGCTCTCTGCTCCGTGGCGAGCCTGCTTCCTCCTCTCTCTCTGCCTGCCTCTCTGCCTAGTTGTGATTTCTCTCTGTCAAATAAATAAAATATTTAAAAAAAAAGAATCCAATTCTTTCATATCTAGCCAAAATTATTTTTGACAGGTGTGAAAATATTAAATGTTTATGCCATGAGTTTTAATTTTGGGTCCACAGTTTTTTTGGAAGGTGAGGTGAATCTATTGGATATCTTTGAGTTTATTCAACCTGGACTTTATTGAAATTCTTTGACATATAAACTAATATTTTTCATCAGATTTGGCGAGTTTGGGGCCATTTCTTCAAACATCATTTCTGTCTTTTTTTCTCTTTCTTGTGAGACTCTATTATGTGAATGTTGGTGTGCTACATGAAGTCCCACAGGTGTTTGAGCCAGTGTTCCTTTTTGCATTCTTCTTATTTTTTCCTGTTCCTCACACTGGATATCCTCAATCTTCAATGACCTTTTTACATGTTTACAGATTGTTTATTCCTCCAGCCTAGATACACTATTAAGTCCTTCTAGTGAATTTTTAATTTCAATTCTTTTTCAAGTCTAAAATTTGTTCATTTTTAATAATTTCTATCTTCTTAATGATATACACTATTGGAGGAGACACTGTTTCATAGTTCATTCTACGCACATTGCTTTCTTTAGTTTTGGAAGTATTTATGATAGTTAATTTAAAGTCTCTGTCTAGTAAGTCCAACATCTGGAGACTAAGTTGAGAAAGGAGCTTCAGGTTGGTTTTGGTTGACCATTAAATTTCTTTGTGTATGGGCTATATTTTCCTGTTCATTGGCATGAGTCATATATTTATGTTTAAGTGTTTTAGATAATGAGCCATTTCTGAAACTAGTTTTCTACCTTCCCAGTGATTTTATTCTAGGTTAGCTTAATGATCATCCAATGATTGTTGACACATTCCTTTTAATGGCTTGCATGGATGAATAATCTACCTTTTCTAAGGGGTCTGTGTTTTTGTTTGGGCATGCCTTCCTGCTCAGGCATCTTACAAGTTTGTCTAGCTTTTTCTTTTGCCTTGTGTAGGGATGCAAAGTCAGTCATAGAGTTGCTAAGGTCCTCTTAGGTCCTTCTTGTGTATGCTTACAGAACTGCACATAAGTGCAAACTTCTAGATCCTGAAGAATTTTTTAGAGCTTTACTGTGGACATATTCTCCAGATTTTTCTCTTGCATTTTTAGCCAGGATCTTTTTTGCCCCACCTAGTATCACACACTCAAGTATCCTTTATAATCGAAAATAACTTTGAAGTAATTAAGGATCTGACTTCACATACTGAAAAGGGCACATATTATTGAGAAAAGTATCACATATTTGTTAACTCTGTCACTCTGGGAAATATGCTGATAAATCTAAAGATAAAAGAGAAAGTCCATAGGCTCTTCAGACAAAAAGAGCAAATAATTTGTGGGGATCATAGAATTAAACTGACATCATTCTATAATGTAGAAAATGTGATACACCAATCAGGTCAAGGATAAAAAAGCATTGAGGAAGGAGAAAGAGAGGAGAGTGGGAAGGACAGAAATTTAAAGAGAGTATGACCTAAGGATTTTATATCCATTCAAGCTGCTCTTTAATTATCAAGGCTATAGAAAAACATTTTCAAGCATGCAAGAATTAAGGGAATGCTGTTTCAAAACGGACATCTTAGAAAATCTATTCTACGCATATACTATTAACCTCATCTATAGTCTTTTTCCTATTATTAAAATATAATTGACATATGACATCCTTCTACTTCTCAGGGTACAAATAATTCTAATCTCATCTTAATAGAGATATCAAACTTTTGGGGGAGCTAATCAATACTACATTAAAATTCACATGAAAAATAAACCTGCAAGAATGTTTGATACTAAAACTAAGTTATGAGAGGGATCCAATCTTAATATATATTAAAATATGCTATAAAATCCTCTAATTAAAATTGCATAATTATATGGATCTGCTTTGAGTTGGCTCACCTCCCCCCCTTATTTTTTTACTGTTTTGAATCTGCTGTCAAGAAAATCAGGTACTTTTTGCTCTACTTCAGTTATACTTTTTAATTCTAGAATTTCCAACCCAATTTTCTATAGGTTTCATTTTTCACCTGAGATTTTTGGTCCGATCATTAATATCATGTTTTTCTTTCAGTCTCTCAATCTCTGTGTCTGTCTGATCGATCGATCTATTTATATATCTACCTGAAATCCAGTATCTGAAATATTTTGGGGTGAGTTTTAAAGTTGCTTTTTTTTAAACTACAAGTTAAATTCTCCTGTTGTGTAACAAATTTTGGTTGTGTACTAAGATTTTTGGAATATATATTGGATAATTTCCCTGGACAATGTTGTGTTAGTGTTGTTTGTTTCTTGTTGACAGAGGTCCAAGTTGGAGTGCATGTATAGAAACTCTAGTATTTTTCCAAGCTCCTGTCTTTTGGTGGAATTCTATTTCCAAATTATGTCTCTCTTAATGATTTTGTGGAGGAATGGATTTTGGCTTTGCTAGGGCCAGTGTAATGTAAATATTTCTATAGATCTGGAGTTGGTTCCTAATACATGACCTTCTTGAAACTCATATAGTTTCTCCTTTCTGGCTAGGGTTGGAACTCTAATGTTTCTCAGTGGTACTTGATTTTTATATCTGTTTTTGCCCTGTAGCAGATGTTGTGCCATAACCTTGTTTAAGCGGCCACTAACAGTGATCTCTCCTTGAGCTCCAGCTTCCTGTAGGGATCCAGAATAATCATGGGGCTTGTCTTCCTGAATGTCTCTCCTCTCAGGAATTTAAAGTATGCATTGCCTGTTGCCTAATGTCTGAAAATAGTTGTCTCATGCATTTTCCTCCCAATTTTATGGTTGTTTTCCACACCAGGGTGAATTTAGTTCCAGTTATTTACACATTGCCAGAAGAAGTTCATTGCATGGTTTTTAATTGTTTTATTTACTTTTATTTCATAGGTCTTAGTTCCCAAGTGCAATAAGTTACAGCAATTTATGTTTATTTACTTTAACTTGAGTGTAGTTAATATACATTGTGAGATTAGCTTCAGGTGTACATTATAGTGATTCATCAATTCCATACATCACCCAGTGCTCAGCACACAAGTGCAGTTCTTAATCCCATCACTTTCCCCCCCCTCATCCTCACACCCATTTTCCCTCTGTTAACCATCAGTTCATTCTCCATAGTTTGGACTCTGTCTCTTGCCTTCTCCTCTCTCTCTCTTGTTCACTCACTCTTTTGTTTTCCTTTGCTCATTTGTTTTATTTCTTAAATTCCATATATGAGTGAAATCACATGGGATTTTTATTTCTCTGTGTGACTTATTTTGCATAACACTATACTCTCCATCCATGTAATTGCAAATGGCAAGATTTCATTCCTTATATGACTGAATAATATTCCATTATACACACACACACACCCACACACACTTAATTTCTTCTTTATCCATTCATCTATCAGTGGACACTTGGACAACTTCCATAATTTAGCTATTGTAAATAAGGCCATAATAAACAAAGGGGTGCATATATCTTTTTGGAATAGAGTTTTTGTACTCTTTGGGTAAGCACCCAGTAATGGAATTACTGGATCATATGGTAATTCTATTTTTAATTTTTTGGGGGAATCTATGTCCTTTATTCCACAGTGGCTGCACCAGTTTGCATTCCCACCAACAGTGCAAGAGGGTTCCTTTTTCTCTACATCCTCACCAACACATATTCCTTGGCTTTTTAATTTTAGCCATTCTGACGGGTATGAGGTGATACCTTATTACAGTTTTGATTTTCATTTCCCTAATGTTGAGTGATGTTGAGCATCTTTTCATGTGTCTGTTGGCCACCTGGATGTCTTCTTTTGAGAATGATCTGTTAATGACTTATGCCCATTTTTAAACTGGATTATTTGTTTTTTGGGTATTGAGTTTTATAAGTTCTTCATTTATTTTGGATGCTAACCCTTTATCAGATACAATGTTTGCAAATATCTTCTCCCATTCTGAAGATAGATTTTAGTTTTGAGTGTTTCCTTTGCAGTGCAGAAACTATTATATTGATAAAGCATCAATAGTTTTTTTTGTTTTTGTTTTTATTTCCCTTGCCTAGGAAGACCTATCTAGTACAATGTTAGTATGGTCAATGTCAGAAACATTACTGTCTATGCTCTCATCTAGAATTGTATGGTTTCAGAGCTCACATTTATATCCTTAAACCATTTTGGGTCCATTTTTGTGTATGGTGAAAGAAATCAGTCCAGTTTCATTCTACTGCATATTGCTGTCAAGTTTTACCAACACCACTTGTTGAAGAGATTGTCTTTTTCCCATTGGATATTCTTTCCTGCTTTGATGATGATTAATTGACCATGTAACTAAGGGCTTACTTTTGGATTTTCTGTTCTGTACTACTTATCCTTGTGTCTGTTTTCTACCTGGGTGCTACCATGTTGGGTGCATAAATATTTACAATTGTTATATCTTCTTGTTGGATTGTCCCCTTTATTATCTTATAGTGTCCTTTGTCTCTTTTTTTTTACAGACTTTGTTTTATAGTCTATTTTGTCTAATATAAGTATTGCTACTCTGACTTTCTCTTGATATCCATTTGCATGATAAATGTTGCTCCATCCCCTCACTTTTAATCTGCAAGTGTCTTTAGGTCTGAAATGAGTCTCTTGTAGGCAGCATACAGATAGGTCTTATTTGCTTTTAATCCATTCTATTGTTACCCTTTTTCTTTTTATTGTAGCATTGAGTCCATCTACATTCAAGGTTATTATTGATAGATATGTATTATCATTTTATTACTTGTTTTGTGGTTTTATTTATAGTTTTCCTGTGATCCCTTCTCTTTCTGGCTTTCGTAGGCTGTTGGTTTTCTTTAGTGATATCCTTGGATTCTTTACTCTTTATGTCTTGAATATGTATTGCTGTTTTTTGATTTGTGGTTACCATTTGGTTTATATTATAACATCTTTCACTAAAAGTCTATAATAAGCTAATTGTCACTTAATTTTCAACTCATTATTGACTCCTTCCCCCTCCATGTTTAAGATATTTGGTCTATTTTACATCTATTATTTTGTCCTTCTCTTGGCTGAATTTTTTACAGGTATACTTAATTTTTATTTATTTTTTTAATTTTTAAAATTATTTAAAAATTTATTTGCTTTTGTGCTTCCTACTTTTTCTTACTCTTACTTATGGTTTGTCACTCACAGAGTCCCCCTTAACATTTTTTGTAGGGCTAGTTTAATGGGCATGAATTCTTTTAACTTTTCTTTGGGAAATTCTTTCTCTCTCCCTTTATTCTGATTAATAGCCTTGCTGGAGACAGTATTCTTAACTGCAGATTTTTCCTTTTCAGCACTTTGAATACATCATGCCAGTTTCTTCTGTCCTGAAAGTTTCTGCTGAAAACTCAGCTGATAGCCTTATGTGGTTTCCTTTGTTTGTAATAATCTTCTCTCTTGTAACCTTGTAAAATTCTTTCTTTATCACTGATTTTTGCTATTTTAATTACTATGTGTCTTGATGTAGACCTCCTTGTGTTTAATTTTTGGGGGATCTCTGTACCTCTTGAATTTAGATCTATGTTTCTTTCACCAGATTTGGAAAATTCTCAGCTTTTATTTCTTCACATACACTCTCTGCCCCCTTTTCTCTCCCCTCTCTTTATGGGATCCATACAATATGAATATAATGCTTGATGATGTTATTGAGTTCTCTAAGTCTATTCTTATTATGCAGTATTTGTTTGTCTCTCACCTTTCTGCTTCACTGCTTTCCATGACTCTCTCCAGGTCATTGATAAGTCTCTCTAATTTCTGTAGCCTCCATCTATTGTATTTTTAATTTCTTTTATTGAGTTATTCATCTCTGATGTTATTTTTTTATCTCTTTATCAAGGATCTTATTGATGTCCTCTACTCTTTTCTGAAGTTCAGTGAATATCTTTATGATAATGACTATTTTTTCCATTTTATTTTATTTTATTTCTTTTCAGTGTTCCAATATTCATTGTTTATGCACCACACCCAGGGCTCCATGCAATTCATGCCCTCCAAAATACCCACCACCAGCCTTACCCAACCCCCTGACTCCCTCCCCTCCAAAACCCTCAGTTTGTTTCTCAGAGTCCATGGTCTTTCATTGTTTGTCTCCACTTCCAATTTCCCCCATCTCACTTCTCCTCTCCGTCTCCCAATGTCATCCGTGTTATTCCTTATGCTCCATAAGTAAGTGAAACCATATGATCATTGACTCTCTGCTTATTTCACTCAGCATAATCTCTGCCAGTCCCGTCCATGTTGATATAAAAGTTGGGTATTCATCCTTTCTGAAGGAGGCATAATACTCCATTATATATATGGACCATATCTTTATTCATTCGTCCATTGAAAGGCATCTTGGTTCTTTCCACAGTTTGGTGACTGTGGCCATTGCTGCTATGACCATTGAGGTACAGATGGCCCTCCTTTTCACTACATCTGTATCTTTGGGGTAAATACCCAGTGTTGCAATTGCAGAGTCACAGGGTAGCTCTATTTTTAATCTCTTAAGGAATCTCCACACTTTTTTCCAAAGTGGCTGCACCAACTTGCATTCCCACCTACAGTATAAGAGTGTTCCCCTTTCTCCACATCCTCTCCAACACATGTTGTTTATTGTCTTGTTAATTTTGGCCATTATAACTGGTGTGAGGTGGTATCTCATTTGTTGATGTGATTATCTGTTTTGTGAGTGTTGAGTTTGAGGAGTTCTTTATATATCTTGGATATCAGCCCTTTGCTGTAGTGTCATTTGCGAATATCTTCTCCTATTCCGTGGGTTGCCTCTTTCTTTTGTTGATTGTATCTTTGCTGTGCAGAAGCTTTTGATCTTGATGAAGTCCCAAAAGTTCATCTTCGCTTTTGTTTCCTTTGCCTTTGGAGACATATCTTGAAAGAAGTTGCTGTGGCCGATGTTGAAGAGGTTACTTCCTATGTTCTTCTCTAGGATTTTGATAGATTCCTCCTCACATTGAGGTCTTTTATCCATTTTGAGTTTATCTTTGTGTGTGGTATAAGAGAATGGTTGAGTTTCCTTCTTCTACACATACCTGTCAGTTTTCCCAGCACCACTTACTGAAGGACTGTCTTTTTTCCATTGTATATTTTTTCCTGTTTTATCGAAGATTATTTGACCTTAGAGTTGAGTGTCCATATATGGACACTCTACTCTGTTCCACTGGTCTATGCGTCTGTTTTTGTCTTGGTCTTGGTGTCTTGGTGATCATAGCTTTGTAGTAAAGCTTGAAATCAGGCAACGTGATACCCGCAGTTTTGTTTTTCTTTTTCAACATTTCCTTAGCAATTTGGGGTCTTTTCTAGTTCCATACAAATTTTAGGATTGTTTGCTCCAGCTCTTTAAAAAATGCCGGTGGAATTTTGATCAGGATGGTATTGAAAATATAGGTTGTTCTAGTCAGTGTAGACATTTTAACAATGCTTATTCTCCCAATCCATGGGCATGGAATGGTCTTCCACCTTTTTGTGTCCTCTTCAATTTTCTTCATGAGTGTTCTGTATTCTTCCGATCCAAGAGCATGGAATGCTCTTCCATCTTTTTTGTGTCTTGTTTCTTTCATGAATATTCTGTAGTTCCTCGAGTACAGGTCCTTTACCTCTTTGGTTAGGTTTATTCCCAGGTATCTTATGGTTCTTGGTACTATAGTAAATGGAATCGATTCTCTAATTTCTCTTTCTATATTTTCATTCTTAGTGTATAAGAAAGCAAGTGATTTCTGTACATTGATTTTGTATCCTGCCACATTACTGAATTGCTATATGAGTTCTAATAGTTTTGGGGTGGAGTCTTTTGGGTTTTTTGTATAAAGTATCATGTCATCTGCAAAGAGAGTTTGACTTCTTCATTGCCAGTTTGAATACCTTTTATTTCTTTTTGTTGTCTGATTGCTGTTGCTAGGACTTCTAGTACTATGTTGAATAACAGTGGTGAGAGTGAGCATCCTTGTCCTGTTCAGAGGGAATGTTTCTCAACTTCATAAACTCTATCTATGAAAAACCCACAACAAAAATCGTCCTCAGTGGGGAAAAGCTAACAGCCTTCCCTTTGAGATGATAATGACTTTAAATTCTCTATCAGGCATGTTACTTAATTCTATTTAACTTAGATCACCTGCTAAAAGAGTATGTCCTGCTCTTTCATTTGGGCCATAGTCCTCTGTCTCCTCATTTTGTGTACTTCTCTGTGTATGTTTCTGCATGTTCCAAAAGTTGGCTATGTCTTCTACTCTTAAAAGTAGTGACTTTTATGAAGAAGAGTTGCATTAGTACCTGCAACGTAGTGTCCCATGTTCATCAGAATCTGGCACTTCATGGGAATCTCCTGTGTGTGTTGCTGGCATCCTGTTGTTGTGTCTGAGTCACTTTTCCTTTCAGTCCAGAGGTCTGTTCTTACTTGCCTTTGGGGCTGTGATAGCTCTCTGTGGTGACAGCAAGATCCAGGCAGGTCAACTGTGAGGGGGTGTGACTGCCAGAAGGCTGGAAGCTGAGCAGTCATGTCAGCAAAATTTGTGATAAACCGCTAGTCCCAGACCAATTCTGAATCCTCTGAAGTGTGGTGGCTGCCAAGGGCAAGGTGCAGTGCACAGACTTGGTGGATGGGCAGAGTATACACTACATTAACAGAACTTGAGGTGAGCCCCTGACATAGGCCAGCAAGTTTGGAGTAGGCAAGTCCTCAGGAGAACTGATGGGCAAGCTGCACTGTAAGGGGGTTAGGTAGCAAGTGTCTATGCAGTGTAACCTACTGCATAGACTTAAGCTGGGGGAGCAGAAAGGAAAATAACACATGCCAGCATCTTCATATCTGGAGGAGTCACTCATCAGCTCTGAAATCCTTGAAACCAGTCTCTCTCCCATTTGCCCAGGTGTGGAGCAAACTGTTGTTTCTTTTTTGCCTTTCTGAAGGCTGTTGTCTCTTTAAGGCCAGGAAACCAACTATCATCCTCCCTGCTGGCCCAGTGTTGATCAGCTGACTTTTCAAGCTCTAGGCTCCAAGTCCCACTGGCTATACAAGCTCAGGGGATGGAGCCACTCTGGCTTTCAAGGCCAGATGTTACAGGGCTTCATTTTCCTCCTATGGAATCCCTGGTGCTTCCCCCTCTCCTTGCCTGAAATTTCCTCCCTCCTGCAGCAGTTCTGGACCATTGTTTCTGCCTTCACTAACCTCTATAATCTGGCTTCTTCATTATATGCAGTTGTGCAGGTTGCTCTGCAAGTCTTTGGGTCACTCTAGTTTATTTACATGGATGTGAATGAAACTTATAAATACCTTGTTATAAATTTGGAACAGCGGTGAGCTAACGATTGTACTCTGCCATCTTTTCCCATCCATAATATATGTTTTTAATGCAGTATGATCCTTGCATTCTTGGAATTAAAGAGATTAGCCAAGTTGCATATCTCCTATTGTATACACTTACAAGTATTTTGATATTTTACCAGGTATTTTATGTTATAATCACAGGTGAAACTAATGTCTAGATTAATATTTTGTGGTAACATTTTTTGGTGTGTCAGACAAATGTTAACATCAAGAAGGAGCTGCACAGCTTTTTATATATTTTATATATTGAGACCATTTCGATAGTAAAGTTATTACCTTTAATTCAAATATTAAAAAGATTTTTGGTGGTGCCTGGGTGACTCAGTTGGTTAAATGTCTCCTTTCAGTTCAGGTCATGATCCTGGGGTCCTGTGATGGAGCCCTCTGTCCTGCTCCCTGCTCAGTGGGGAGTCTACTTCTCCCTCTCTCTGTCCCACCTCTCCCTACTTGTGCGCTCTCTCTCTCTCTCTCTCGCTCACTCTTTCTCCCTCAGATAAATAAAATAAAATAAGAAATAAATATTAGATAGATTTTTGCACACTATTTTAGACCCAGAATCTTATTTCAGTCATACCTGTTTGTAGTTCTTTACTATTAAAAATACTTTTGTGTAAATCTATTTGTTTTCTAATATACAAGAATTAATTTAGGGTACATAATTGGGTTCAGAATTGGCATATTGTAGGATGCAAACATATTCCCCCAAAGTGGTTGTACTTATTTATATTTCTGCCAGTAGGCTATGAAGCTATCTCCTTATTTTTATCCCATTCATACTTGTTATAGTAAGTCTTTCAATTTGATAAATTTGATGAATGGGAAATACTTCATTTTGAATTCTTAAATTTTTAATTTCATGAATTAAAATCTGGCTCTTTTTTTCAGTTTATTTTTAATTTTTTATTTATTTAAAAATATGGAACGCTTCACGAATTTGCTTGTCATCCTTGCGCAGGGGCCATGCTAATCTCGGTATCATTCCAATTTTAGTATATGTGCTGCCGAAGCGAGCACAAAATCAGGCTCTTTTTATATTATCATTTTCCATTTCCTTATTCGAAACCTTTATACATTTTCCTGTTTGGTATTTGGAATGTTTCTTATCAATTCATAGGAATTCTCTTTAAAATCTAGGTGTCAATCCAAGGTCAAATTTTTCCATTGCAAAAATCTTTTACTAGTTTGTAGCTGGTTTTTAACTTCGTTGTCCCTTTTATAGAAATGTTCTCATTTCATTGTAGGCCTTTTATTATCAATTATCTCTGTACCATTTTTGTCTTTTCTAAGAAAACCTTTCTTATTCAATTGTCATATAGATATTTCTATTTTGTGTACAGAAATCTTCACTTTCTCATTAGTTGCACTAATTTTCTACCTTCATTCTTGCATTCTCAAGATAAATCACTACTTTCAATGTTTATATTTCTTTTTCTTTGTTTATATTGGCTAATTAAAAAATGTAAAATGAGAGTGGAGAAAAGAATATTGTTATGTTCATGATTCTAATTTTTTTAAATTAATTTATTTACTTTTTCAGCGTAACAGTATTCATTGTTTTTGCACAACACCCAGTGCTCCATGCAGTACGTGCCCTCCCTATTACCCACCACCTGGTTCCCCCAATCTCCCACCCCCGCCCCTTCAAAACCCTCAGGTTGTTTTTCAGAGTCCATAGTCTCTTATGGTTCACCTCCCCTTCCACTTTCCCTCAACCTCCCTCTCCTCTCCATCTCCCAATGTCCTCCATGTCATTTGTTATGCTCCACAAATAAGTGAAACCATATGATACTTGACTGTCTCTGCTTGACTTATTTCACTCAGCATAATCACTTCCAGTCCCGTCCATGTTGCTACAAAAGTTGGGTATTCATTCTTTCTTTTATTTTTTTTAATAAACATATAATGTATTTTTATCCCCAGGGGTACAGGTCTGTGAATCACCAGGTTTACACACTTCACAGCACAGCACTCATGAAGGCACATACCCTCCCTAATGTCTATAACCCCCTCCCCCTCTCCCAACCCCACTTCCCCCCTGCAACCCCCAGTTTGTTTTGTGAGATTAAGAGTCACTTATGGCTTGTCTCCCTCCCAATCCCATCTTGTTTCATTTATTCTTCTCCTATCCCTCTAACCCCCCATGTTGCATCTCCACGTCCTTATATCAGGGAGATCATATGACAGTTGTCTTTCTCCGATTGACTTATTTCACTAAGCATGATACCCTCTAGTTCCATCCACGTCGTCGCAAATGGCAAGATTTCATTTCTTTTGATGGCTGCATAGTATTCCATTGTGTATATATACCACCTTTTCTTTATCCATTCATCTGTTGGTGGACATCTAGGTTCTTTCCATAGTTTGGCTATTGTAGACATTGCCGCTATAAACATTTGGGTACACATGCCCCTTCGGATCACTGCGTTTGTATCTTTAGGATAAATACCCAGGAGTGCGATTGCTGGGTCATAGGGTAGTTCTATTTTCAACATTTTGAGGAACCTCCATGCTGTTTTCCAGAGTGGTTGCACTAGCTTGCATTCCCACCAAGAGTGTAGGAGTGTTCCCCTTTCTCTGCATCCTCGCCAGCATCTGTCATTTCCTGACTTGTTAATTTTAGCCATTCTGACTGGAGTGAGGTGATATCTCATTATGGTTTTGATTTGTATTTCCCTGATGCCGAGTGATGTGGAGCACTTTTTCATGTGTCTGTTGGCCATCTGGATGTCTTCTTTGCAGAAATGTCTGTTCATGTCCTCTGCCCATTTCTTGATTGGATTGTTTGTTCTTTGGGTGTTGAGTTTGCTAAGTTCCTTATAGATTTGGGATACTAGCCCTTTATCTGATATGTCGTTTGCAAATATCTTCTCCCATTCTGTTAGTTGTCTTTTGGTTTTGTTAACTGTTTCCTTTGCTGTGCAAAAGCTTTTGATCTTGATGAAATCTCAATAGTTCCTTTTTGCCCTTGCTTCCCTTGCCTTTGCCGATGTTCCTAGGAATATATTGCTGTGAGTGAGGTCGAAGAGATTGCTGCCTGTGTTCTCCTCAAGGATTTTGATGGATTCCTTTCTCACATTGAGGTCCTTCATCCATGTTGAGTCTATTTTCGTGTGTGGTGTAAGGAAGTGGTCCAATTTCATTTTTCTGCCTGTGGTTGTCCAATTTTCCCAGCACCATTTATTGAAGAGGCTGTCTTTTTTCCATTGGACATTCTTTCCTGCTTTGTCAAAGATTAGTTGACCATAGAGTTGAGGGTCTATTTCTGGGCTCTCTATTCTGTTCCATTGATCTATGTGTCTGTTTTTGTACCAGTACCATGCTGTCTTGATGATGACAGCTTTGTAATAGAGCTTGAAGTCCGGAATTGTGATGCCACCAACTTTGGCTTTCTTTTTCAATATTCCTTTGGCTATTTGAGGTCGTTTCTGGTTCCATATAAATTTGAGGATTATTTGTTCCATTTCTTTGAAAAACATGGATGGTATTTTGATAGGGATTGCATTAAATGTGCAGATTGCTTTAGGTAGCATAGACATTTTCACAATATTTATTCTTCCAATCCAGGAGCATGGGACATTTTTCCACTTCTTTGTGTCTCCCTCAATGTCTTTCATGAGTACTTTATAGTTTTTGCATATAGATTCTTAGCCTCTTTGGTTAGGTTTATTCCTAGGTATCTTATAGTTTGGGGTGCAATTGCAAATGGGATTGACTCCTTAATTTCTCTTTCTTCTGTCTTGTTGTTGGTGTACAGAAATGCAACTGATTTCTGTACATTGATTTTGTATCCTGACACTTTGCTGAATCCTGTACAAGTTCTAGCAGTTTTGGAGTGGAGTCTTTTGGGTTTTCCACAAATAGTATTATATCATCTGCGAAGAGTGATAGTTTGACTTCTTCTTTGCTAATTTGGATGCCTTTAATTTCCTTTTGTTGTCTGATTGCTAAGGCTATGACTTCTAGTACTATGTTGAATAGCAGTGGGGATAATGGACATCCCTGCTGTGTTCCTGACCTTAGTGGAAAAGCTTTCAGTTTATCTCCATCGAGAATGATATTTGCAGTGCATTTTTCATAGATGGCTTTGGTAATATTGAGGTATGTGCTCTCTATCCCTATACTTTGAAGAGTTTTGATCAGGAATGGATGCTGTACTTTGTCAAATGCTTTTTCAGCATCTATTGAAATTATCATATGGTTCTTGTTCTTTCTTTCATTAATGTGTTCTATCACATTGATTGATTTGCGGATGTTGGACCAATCCTGTAGCCCTGGAAAAAAATCCCACTTGATCGTGGTGAATAATCCTTTTAATGTACTGTTGAATCCTATTGGCTAGTATTTTGGTGAGAATTTTTGCATCTGTGTTCATCAAGGATATTGGTCTGTAGTTCTCTTTTTTGGTGGGATTCTTGTCTGGTTTGGGGATCAAAGTAATGTTCGCCTCATAAAATGAGTTTGGAAGTTTCCCTTCCATTTCTATTTTTTGGAACATGTTCAGGAGAAAAGGAATGAGTTCTTCTTTAAATGTTTGGTAGAATTCCCCTGGGAAGCCGTCTGGCCCTGGGCTTTTGTTTGTTTGGAGATTTTATTTTTTTAAAGATTTTATTTATTTATTTGACAGAGAGATCACAGGTAGGCAGAGAGGCAGGCAGAGAGAGAAAGAGAGAGAGAGAGAGAGAGAGGGAAGCAGGCTCCCTGCCGAACAGAGAGCCCCATGCGGGACTCGATCCCAGGACCCTGAGATCACGACCTGAGCCGAAGGCAGCAGCTTAACCCACTGAGCCACCCAGGTGCCCCTGTTTGGAGATTTTTGATGACTGTTTCAATCTCTTTACTGGTAATGGGCCTGTTCAGGTTTTCTATTTCTTTCTGATTCAATTGTGGTAGTTTATACGTCTCTAGGAATGCATCCATTTCTTCCAGATTGTCAAATTTGTTGGCGTAGAGTTGCTCATAGTATGTTCTTATAATTGTCTGTATTTCTTTGGTGTTAGTTGTGATCTCTCCTCCTTCATTCATGATTTTATTTATTTGGGTCCTTTCTCTTTTGTTTCGATAAGTCTGGCCAAGGGTTTATCAATCTTATTAATTCTTTCAAAAAACCAACTCCTAGTTTTGTTGATTTGTTCTATTGTTTTTGTGGTTTCTATTTCATTGATTTCTGCTCTGATCTTTATGATTTCTCTTCTCCTGCTGGGCTTAAGATTTCTGTCTTGTTCTTTCTCCAGCTCCCTTAGGTGTAGGGTTAGGTTGTGTACTTGAGACCTTGTTTCTTGAGAAAGGCTTGTACCACTTTATATTTTCCTCTCAGGACTGCCTTTGCTGTGTCCCACAGATTTTGAACTGTTGTGTTTTCATTATCATTTGTTTCCATGAATTTTTTCAATTCTTCTTTAATTTCCTGGTTGACCCATTCATTCTTTAGAAGGATGCTGTTTAGTCTCCATGTATTTGGGTTCTTTACAAATTTCCTCTTGTGATTGAGTTCTAGCTTCAGAGCGTTGTGGTCTGAAAATATGCAGGGAATGATCTTAATCTTTTGATACCGGTTGAGACCTGATTTGTGACCCAGGATGTGATCTATTCTGGAGAAGGTTCCATGTGCACTAGAGAAGAATGTGTATTCTGTTGCTTTGGGATGAACTGTTCTGAATATATCTGTGATGTCCATCTGGTCCAGTGTGTCATTTAAGGCCTTTATTTCCTTGTTGATCTTTTGCTTGGATGATCTGTGCATTTAAGTGAGGGGAGTGTTAAAGTCCCCTACTATTACTGTATTATTATTGATGTGTTTCTTTGATTTTGTTCTTTTTTTTTAAGACAGCAAAGTTTTTATTTTTATTTCTGTTTGCAAATCTTGTGTTGTATTTATTGCATTAGCAAATTCTAAATAAAAATTTTTTTTCTCTTAATTTATTTTTTTTTCACTGTAACAGTATTCATTGTTTTTGCACAACACCCAGTGCTCCATGCAAAACGTGCCCTCCTTATTACCCACCACCTGTTCCCCCAACCTCCTACCCCTGACCCTTCAAAACCCTCAGATTGTTTTTCAGAGTCCATAGTCTCTTATGGTTCGCCTCCCCTTCCATTTTTTTTTTTTTATAAACATATAATGTATTTTTATCCCCAGGGGTACAGGTCTGTGAATCGCCAGGTTTACACACTTCACAGCACTCACCATAGCACATACCCTCCCCAATGTCCATAACCCCCTCCCCCTCTCCCAACCCCACCTCCCCCCAGCAACCCCCAGAACCTAGATGTCCATCAACAGATGAATGGATAAAGAAGAGGTGGTATATATACACAATGGAATACTATGCAGCCATCAAAAGAAATGATTTTGTTCTTAATTGGTTTATATAGTTGGCTGCTCCCACGTTAGGGGCAGAGATATTTAAAATTGTTAGATCTTCTTGTTGGACAGACCCTTTGAGTATGATATGGTGTTCTTCCTCATGTCTTATTATAGTCTTTGGCTTAAAATCTAATTGATCTGATACAAGGATTGCCACCCCAGCTTTCTTCTGATGCCCATTAGCATGGTAAATTGTTTTCCACCCCATCACTTTAAATCTGGAGGTGTCTTCACGTCTAAAACGAGTTTCTTGTAGGCAACATACTTATGGATTTTGTTTTTTTACCCATTCTGATACCCTGTGTCTTTTGATTGGGGCATTTAGCCCATTAACATTCAGGGTAACTATTGAGAGATATGAATTTAGTGCCATTATCAGCCTGTAAGGTGACTGTTACTGTATATTGTCTCTGTACCTTTCTGATCTACTACTTTTAGGCTTTCTCTTTGCTTAGAGGACCCCTTTCAATATTTCCTGTAGAGCTGGTTTGGTGTTTGCAAATTCTTTCAGTTTTTGTTTGTCCTGGAAGCTTTTGATCTCTCCTTCTATTTTCAATGATAGCCTAGCTGGATGGAGTATTCTTGGCTGCATGTTTTTCTTGTTTAGTGCTCTGAATATATCATGCCAGCTCTTTCTGGCCTGCCAGGTTTCTGTGGATAAGTCTGCTGCCAATCTAATATTTTTACCATTGTATGTTACAGACTTCTTTTCCTGGGCTGCTTTCAGGATTTTCTCTTTGTCACTAAGACTTGTCAATTTTACTATTAGGTGACGGGGTGTGGACCTATTCTTGTTGACCTTGAGGGGGTTTCTCTGCACGTCATGGATAGTGATGCTTGTTCCCTTTGCCATATTAGGGAAATTCTCTCCAATAATTCTCTCCAATAGACCTTCTGCTCCCCTCTCTCTTTCTTCTTCTTCTGGAATCCCAATTATTCTAATGTTGTTTCATTTTATGGTGTCACTTATCTCTCAAATTCTCCCCTTGTGGTCCAGTAGCTGTTTGTCCCTCTTTTGCTCAGCTTCTTTATTCTCTGTCATTTGGTCTTCTATATCACTAATTCTTTCTTCTGCCTCATTTATCCTAGCAGTGAGAGCCTCCATTTTTTATTGCACCTCATTAATAGTTTTTTTTATTTCAACTTGGTTAGATCTTAGTTCTTAAATTTCTCCAGAAAGGGCTTTTATATCTCCAGAGAGAGTTTCTTTAATATCTTCCATGCCTTTTTCGAGCCTGGCTAGAACATTCAGAATCGTCATTCTGAACTCTTGATCTGACATAGTACCAATGTCTGTGTTGATTAGGTCCCTAGCCTTCGGTACTGCCTCTTGTTCTTTTGTTTGTGGTGATTTTTTCCGCCTTGTCATTTTGTCCTTTCAGAAAGTGGTTGATTTTCTGTTTCTAGAATTGCTGTTCTTTTCTATCTCCCATTGGATTTTTAGGTGTTTGCAATGTTTAGATAAGCTATTGAGCTGATCTCCTGCTACCTGATGTAGTCTCAGCCTGTTACTTCTCCACCATCTTGACTCCAACTCCTGTTTATGTTTCTAATTTTAATAGGAATACTCCCAATGCTTTTTCATTAAGGGTGAGGTTGACATTTGGAATGATGGTCTACAAAGAAAATATCAATTTTTACTTTTGAAATCTTAAAATTATATGAGATGTATTTTTACATATATGGAGGTAATTGTGTCAGTAACTTATAACTAGTTTTTGAGCACTTACTCTCAATTTTTTTTCTAAATCCTGGGGTTTTCGTAATGGTTAAAATAATCAAAGCCCCTGCTCCACACATCGAGCTTTTCAGTAAAAAGATAGATAATGAACAATTAGGTAGCAGTTACTCTTACATAGCAAAATAAACAGAATAAGGGATTCTAGAAAAGTACTAAATACCTCTTTAAAAAGACTGGTTCATAAAGCCTCTTGCAGATGGGACATATAAATAAATGAACACCAAAATAGCCTGAGGTGGGGAAAGCCTTCAAAATGTATGGGGTAGAACAGTGTGTTCTAAGCAAAGGTAACAAGTGCTTTCTATACTAATATGATTAACTATTTTAACACATTTCCTAATGAATTACATCTATTTTTTCTCTGTTTTCCATCTTCAATCAAAATAGCGTTGTCTTTCTAAAATTCAGACTTTTTTACCTTTTTTTTTTCACATTTACTGAAACAAATTCCTACAGATACCCTTTCCCTCCAGAATAAAACTCCAGTGCCCCAATCAAGGCATTTAGAACTCTAATGTGCCATTTTAGACACAATGTCACCCTGAACTCATTGTAGCATCGCCTGTTTTACACACTGTATTCCAGCCATCTTATATTTCTTTTTTTTTTTTAAAGATTTTATTTATTTATTTGACAGAGATCACAAGTAGGCAGAGAGGCAGGCAGAGAGAGAGGGAAGCAGGCTCGCCACTGAGCAGAGAGCCCGATGCAGGACTTGATCCAGGACCCTGAGATCATGACCTGAGCCGAAGGCAGTGGCCTAACCCACTGAGCCACCCAGGCGCCCCAGCCATCTTATATTTCTATAAATAGAGCATGCATTGAGATCCATAGGTAATGTGCTAATTCTTGTAATAATATAATTATTGACACATAGAACTTTCCTTCAAAAACTGGAAATATAGAGACACAGATCATACATAAATATTTTTTATATTATAAAACTGATATGTATATAAGATTATTCCCTATATGATTTGGTGAATTCTGTATTATCAAAAGAAAAACAAATGATGCTCAAAGTTGTCTTGGTGATGTATGGATTTTATTTTTTTAATTTTTTAATTAAAGTATTAATGATATAAAATATCCTGTTAATTTCAGGTGTACATTATAGTGATTCAATATTTTTATACATTATGAGATGATCTTCACAATAAGTCTTATTACCATTCATTACCCTGCACATTTGATATGTAACATTATGCCAGTTTAAAGTGTACAGTGTATTAGTTTGATGTATTTATATATTATAATACTGCTATTCAACAATCCTTTTTATCACCTAATTATATTACACTATTATTGCCTATATTCATTATATTGTGCATTAAATCTCTATTGGCTTATTTACTCATTACAAGTTTGCACTATTAAACACCATCACTTTTTTTTTTAATGATGTATAATTGACACACAATGTTACATTAGTTAAGGTGTTCAACATAATGATTTAACAAGTTTATACATTATGCTATGTTCAGAAGTGTAGCTACCATCCTACAAATGCTATTATCCTACAAATGTTATTACAATACTATTGACCATATTTGCCTATGCTGTGTCCTAATTCCCCTGACTTACCTATTCTATAAGAACAAGTCTGTGGCTTCCATTCCCTTTCACCCATTTTGCCCATTCCCTCAACTCTTCACCTCTGGCAACCATCAGATCTCTGTGTTTATGATTGTTTCTATTTTTTGTTTGTTTTATTAATCCATTTTGTTTTTTTTAAATTCTGTGTATAACTGAAATCATATGGTATTTGCCTTTCTCTGTCTGACTTACTTCACTGAGCATAATAGTGTCTAGGTCCACCCATGTTGTCACAATTGGTAAGATCTCATTCTTTTTAATGCCTGAGTAATATTCCCTTGTAGATATACCATATCTTTTTTATCTATTTGTCTATCAGTGGAAATTTAAGTATTTTGATTGTTGTAAATTATACTGCAATAAATAGGGTGTGTAATATTTTTGAATTAGTGTTTTCATTTTCTTTGGGTCAATATCCAGTAGTAGAATTACTGGATCATATGATAATTATTTTTGTAATTTTTTGAAGAAATTTAATACTGTTTCTCACAGTGGCTACACCAATTTACATTCTAACAGTGTGCAAGTGTTCCCCTTTCTCCATATCCTTGTTATTTTCTTTTGGATTCTAGCTATTCTGACAGGTGTAAGGCTATATATCACTGTGGTTTTAATTTGCATTTCCATGATGATGAATGATGTTATAAATCTTTACCTGTGTCTTCCGGTCATTTCTGCTTCTTTGGAAAATATCTATTTGGATCTTTTTCCCATTTTTAATTGTTTTTTTTTTCTTTTTTTTTTGAGTTACATACATTCTTTATGTGTTTCAGATATTAACTCCTTATTAAATATATCATTTGAGAATACCTTCTCACATTTTGTAGGTTCTCTTTTTGTTTGTCGATGGTTTCTTTTGCTGAGCATATGCTTTTTGGTTTGATATAAACACCATAGCCCTTATTCCTACCCTCCATCCCCTGATAACCACTATTTTACTGTGTTTTTTTTTTTTTAACAAGTTTAACTTTCTAGAATCTACATATAAGCAATATTGTACTTTTTCTTTCTCTAACTTACCTCATTCAGCGTAATGTGCTCAAGGTCCATCCATGCTGTCACAAATGGGAAGATATCTTCCTTTCTTGCAGATGAAAATTATATACACACACACACACACACACACACACACACACCGTATTTTTAGTCCACTCATTAATTGGTGGATATTTGAGTCATTTCCATATCTCAGCTATTGTGAATAATGCTGTGATAAACATGGGAGTGCATATATCTCATCAAAATCCTGTCTCCATTTCCAGAAGTGGAATTGCTAGATCATATGGTGGGTCAATTTTTAATTTTTTTTAGGGACCTCCATATTGTTTTACAGAGTTGTGGGACCAATTTACATTCCCACCAGTGATATAGAAGGGTCCTCTTTTCAAAACATCCTCATCAGTACTGTTGTTCTTGTCTTCCTGTGATGGCAATTCTAACAGGTATCAGGTGATATTTCATTGTGGTTTTGATTTGTATTTCCCTGACAGTTAATGATGTTGAACTTCTTTTCATGTGTCAGCCATTTTGATGTCCTCTTTGGAGAAATGTCTATTTGGTTCTTGCCATTTTTAAATCAGATTGTTTGGTTGTTATGGAGTTGACTGAATTCTTTATACATTTTAGATATTAACACCTTATGATTTGTGAACATTTTCTCCTACTGTGTAGGTTGTCTTTTCATTTCCTTAATGGTTCATCTTGCTGTATAGAAGCTTTTAAGTTTGATAAAGTTTTATTTGAATTTTTTTTCTTTTGTTCTTGGGGCTTTTGGCATTATGTCCAAAAACTTTATGATAGGACAAATATCAATGAGTTTCTTCCCTACATTTTCTTCTAGGAGTTCTATGGTATCAGGTCTTATACTTAGAGCTTTGATATTTTTTGTCTTTTTTAATTTTTTTTTTTGAGTGGTGTGGGATAGAGGTCAATTTTCATTGTTTTGTATGTGTTTCTTCAGTTGTCTCAGCACCATTTGTTGGAGAGTTCATCCTTTCCCCATTGGGTATTCTTGGATCCCTTGCTGAGTATTAGTTGACCATATATGCCAGAGTTTAATGCTGGGCTCTTTCTCCTTTTTTATTTGTCCATGCATATGTTCTTGTGCCAGCACAATACTATTTTTATTACTGTGACTTTGTAGTATAATTTGAAATCCAGAAGCATGATACTTTCAGCTTTTTCCTTTTTTTTCCCCCTCAAAATTAGTTTGATTATTCCAGATAGTTTGTAGTCCCACACAAATTTTAGGAATTTTCCTTTATTTATGTTAAGAATGCCTTTGGTATATTGATGGGGATTGCACTGAATCTTTAGAGGGCTTTTGATGGATTTAATTTTTTTTAATGGTTAAATCATCTTTGTATGCTTGTTAATTCTGTTTAAAAAAATCCATTTAATGAAAAAATTTCTTTATACTTAAAGCAAGTGGAAAATTTTTTTAAAGATTTATTTATTTGAGGGTGGTAGGAAGGGGCAGAGGAAGAAACTATTTCAAGCAGATTCTCCATTAAGTGGGCAAAACGTGTTGCTCAATTCCACAGTCCATGAGATCATGACCTGAGCTGAAACCAAGAGTCAGATGTTCAACTGACTGAGCCACCCAGATGCCCCACCCTCTAAAGCAAGTGTAAATTTCATGACATTTTAAAAAATATATTTAAAAAATTCTTAAATAAGGTACATGTGTGAGGACTTTAAAATAATGAGATTGTATTTTTTCTTAAATTATGTACACACCTATATTCTCTATAGTTAGATCATTGTTTTTAATTTCTGATTAAAAAAAAGAATTAGTAACAGCTCTTTACTTGTGTACATACAAGTAAGTACATCAATTTAAAGGATTCCACTGGGAAATCAAGCCAAAGAAGAACAAACAAGCAAAATTGAAAAAATTACCAATTAGTCTCTTGACTTACTTGCAGAGGAAATTACCTGTAAATTTTCCATATTTTTAAATTCAGCCAATTCCGTATTCTATATAGAGTATGGAATAATTCCATAATTTAAATTTATCTTTTTTACAGTTTCTTTCCAATGATTCTATCTAGAGTCACAGAAGTACTTGGAAGTCTTCAGAAAGTCCATGGCCCCTGAACTCTCAATGTAAAATTTTGTTTCTGTGCATGTAATAATATTTTTAAAAAATCAGAATCTCAAAGAAATAGGTAGTTCTAAAATACTGAAGAAGCATTTGAAAGCTTTTGAATTCCTTTCTTTTTACCTGCCTACTCTCACTAGTCTCAGAATTCTAGCTCTCAGGTCGTAAGGCTGGCTAAAATAGTGTTTTAAAGATGCATTTGTGAAGAATAGCCTTTTCCAAATATGTTATATTACTTAAACTTTAAAGTTTAAGTGAGGGTAGTCTTGTTTTTTGGAGGTGCTAATTAGTATCTTCATTTTGCTTGATTTTGCTTCGACAGTGATGTCTGCTTTATAATGTGGGCCTTAGCTAAGGATTTTATCACTTGGGCCACTGTTCCTTTGGCCTTGTTCCTTTGACTAGATTGGTTGGTTCTGATTTAAGTTGTCTAATTCCTCATAGTTGGGATTTCAATGACATCACTGGTCTACTCACTTCCTTACTTTTGCTTTGCCGCAATACCTTATGATGTAGCTCCCACAGCTTACTGTTAGAGATATTTCATTTTATTTTACACCCATAAAACTTTCTGATACTTACTCTTCCTAGGATTGATACTAATTCATGAACTTAAACTCCATTTCATTCATTAAAACTTTTATTATATAATAAGTACTGCACCAAAAGTTAGGTATATAAATATGAATAAATCTCAATGCCTTTCCTTTCAGAACTGAATTTTTATTAACAAGAAAGAAATTTATACAACTAGATAATAATAACACAATGTGTTGTTGATAAGTGTAATTTTGTAATTGTGAAAAGAGTGTCCTGGGGTGTTCATTGGAGAGAGTATATCACTTTTTCTGGGTGGTGGGAAAGAGATAAGTAGTCCAAGAGTGCTGTTTCTTGAAAGATGTCTAGGAAGGTATATAGGACTAGTAGTTTCAATCACCTCTCAGATGGGGAATTTTATCCTTTATCTCAGAGATCTGAGTTGCCCATGATTGTCTAACAGATGTAAGTGCTATTGCTATTTGATAGCATCACAGACTTTTACATTGTTCCCCCCCACCCACTGGTTGCAATTTCTAAATTTTTCCTTCATGTTAACTGGCAGTCTGGCATCAGACAAATCTCTTCTAGCTACTAACTAGTTCTCTGAAACAACTAGCTCTATGAACCTTGATGAAATTATATTATAGGTTTTATTTTCTTCAGTACAGATCAAAGTGTGAATTCTGCTATTGCCCAAGTCACTTTCCTGAGTGACCTAATGAAGAAAAAAATAAAAGAGAAGTTGAAAATACAGTTTTTCATAGGTAAAAGTTGTTCATCAATTTTAATAATTTGTAGGTAATTGTATTTAACATCATCAGAATTACCTAAGTCAATAAACAGACAAGTCATGCTACATTTTCCATTTCCTTGGATAGACTTCAACAGGATGAAATGGTGAAAGTTTCCCAATTTAAGAAATAAATCTATGTACCTTAATAAAAATGATCACATTTAGATTTATTATATTATTGTGTTTAAATTATAATGGAATAAAAATTTGAGTAGTTTTTTTTTTTTAAGATTTTATTTATTTATTTGACAGAGAGAAATCACAAGAGACGCAGGCAGAGAGAGAGGAAGGGAAGCAGGCTCTCCGCTAAGCAGAGAGCCCGATGTGGGACTCGATCCCAGGACCCTGAGATCATGACCTGAGCCGAAGGCAGCGGCTTAACCCACTGAGCCACCCAGGCGCCCAAAAATTTGAGTAGTTTTAAACAAATTTGATACTCCTAAGATTGTTTTAATTTGTTACAAAAGAATATATGACACTTTACTTACATTGTAATTTAAAGAAGCCCAACTGGAAATCTTCTGTTTTAAACATATTCACATGAGAGATAATTGAGGCAGAAATAAAATCTCAAGTATATCTGTAAGTTTTCAGTTTGCTTTGCTATGTGAGAACATCCAAAATAAAAAATCAAGGGTGGGGGCGCTTGGGTGGCTCAGTGGGTTAAAGCCTCTGCCTTCGGCTCAGGTCATGGTCCCAGGGTCCTGGGATGGAGCCCCAAGTTGGGCTCTCTGCTCCGCAGGGAGCCTGCTTCGTCCCCTCTCTCTCTGCTTGCCTCTCTGCCTACTTGTGATCTCTCTCTCTGTCAAATAAATAAATAAAATCTTTTAAAAAAAATCAAGGGTGAAATGATCTGGTTTGAAAGTGTCATGAAACCCAAAGGCAAATCTATATTTAGTAAATTCTAGTCATGTTTTGAAAACAACCGAGATGACTCGTGTAATGAATAATAGTGTGGCTTCCCTGGAATTCTCAATATTTGAACTTTTTCTTACCTAACTTTCTCCATCCTACCCATTCCGTCTTTCTGCTCCTTTACATTTTTGTGTGCAAAGAATGGATAGGGACTAAGGCATTTTTGTATTCTATTCTTTAACTTTTATATTTCCATACTTCTTCAGTTCTTATTAACACACTTAGCTATCACATGGATTTAAATTTATAGTTCTGAAAAGGCTTTCTTTTTATAAAACAAAAACACCAACAAAGACAACAAAATTTCTTGACTCTTCATTAGATACAAGCTACCTTGTTGTAAGAACTCATGTTGTAAGACACAGGTCTAAGTACAAACCCAAGCTCTACTATTTACAAACTGCTTGACCTTAAAAAAAAAAAAAGTTTTTTTTTAACTTCCCAAGACATTGAATATGATTTTTTTTGGTACAGATAATATCTGAGATTAGATATTAGATACTGAGATCAATATAGATGGGAGTAAGGAATCAGATGATAACTTTACATTTCTGATTTCACATAATCTTAGAGGTAAATCATTTAGTTTCACTGAGACTCAATTGCTTTATCTTTTTAAAATTCCATATTTAAAAATCTTGGTGATCTCAGTTAATTTGTTTATTTAACAACAATGTATTAAGTGCCTCCTAAGTGCCAAGTTCCGCACAGGGACACTCACACAATCACAACCTTCAAATAGCTGAGACCACTATTTAAACTGAGTGATTCAATTAGATTTTGCTGTGTTCTCTTATTCCATTGCAAGAGAGAAGATGACAAGAGTCAGATCATCTTATAGGACAGGTCAAGGTGACAGGTTTATTGCTTCTGTCTGTCTGTACAAAATAGGACAATTACTTATATGTGACATTATTAATTTACATGAAATACTGTTACCTGAATCAAAGCAGAATTCTGACATAAAACCAAATTAAAATTACCTTTTGTTCTGCTTCAATTGAAAAGGAGTTTTCTGGGTTTTTCCCCCCTTCTTGAGAGTTTCTGAAATGTATTAATCCATTTTTTAAATGTTTTGGTTTTAGAATAACCCATTTTGCTAGACACTTTCCCAATCATTTTTAAATTCATGTTTATTTTTTAAAGCATATAATCCACGTGTTTCTATTTCATTTCACTTTATCATTCCAAATGTTATTGGCTGTGAGTGTACTAATGGAGAAGGAGCTTCTTTTATTGGGTGTTTGAAATACTTTAAAGAAATAACAATTTGCCAAGAAGAAAAGTAACTTTTGAAAGTTTGATGGCCTTGGTACCTATGAAACACATTTAACTAAATGTATTCAAGCACTTAGTTCAAGATTCTTCTCAAAAGAAAGAACTGCAGATTGAACTAAATCAAGATTTTGCATTCTTTTCCTTTTCAAACTGTATGGACATAATGTCCAGATATTCATAATCTGAACAACTTTCTTCAGTTTCCTATGTTTTAGACAATAGAAAGAAATCTGATGTATTACTATGGAGACTCAGATTGAGAATAACTGAATTGCTGAATGTGAATAGGAGGAAATACTATTATTTCTACATGCCAGTGAATATTAAACAATTAACATAAAAATATGAAGAAAACAATCTGTCTTTTCAAAATAAATGGCATGAACTTTCCCATACTTTTATTTATCAACTAAATACAAACAACTTTAAATTTTTCCTTTTTTTCCCTAAAGAAAATTTTCCTCCAGGTATATGTATGTTCAAACAGTAACAAAAATACCAAAAAAGACAACAAAATTTCTTCACTCTTCCTTGATTAGATACAAGCTATCCTATTGTAAGAACTCATGTTGTAAGACACAGATCTGTGTACAAACCCAAGCTCTACCATTTACAAAACTGCTTGACCTAAAAAAAAAAAAAAAAGTGTTTTTTTTTTAACTTCCCAAGATATTGAATATGATTTTTTTTTGGTACAGATAATATCTGAGTTGTAAAAATGGAGAAAGTTACTTAGAACATTTTATTTCACCCCTTCCATTCTAAAATGTGTCCTGTTTAGTTCTAGGTGTTGATGGACTCACTGCCAGATACTAGTTGAGTCCTTTAAACCATGTGTCTATAGTGGATTCAATTTAATAATAGATCATTTTTAAAAAGATTTTATTTATTAATTTGACACAGAGAGAGATCACAAGTAGGCAGAAAGGAAGAGAGAGGAGGGGGAAGCAGGCTCCCCACTGAGCAGAGTGCCTGATGCGGGACTCGATCCCAGGTCCTTGAGATCATGACCTGAGCTGAAGGCAGAGGCTTAACCCACTGAGTCACCCAGACACACCCAATAATAGATCTTTTAAAGGAAATACTTAATTACTGCTCTATCAGTTTGTGTACTATTTTCCACAGCCAGGTCCTCACATTCTTTTCCAATATTTTTCAAGTTTTTCAGTGCAACTTAGAATGCCTAAAGTTAAAGGATTGCTATTTTGGAGGGAGTATTTTCTTTGATGGATTGAATTTTAAATAAAGTCTTTCATTGGATTTGTCTTCTTTCAAAGTCTCCAGTTTTGATCAAAATTAATTTATCTCTCATTTAAAGATCTGAAATAGCAGCAGGCAGTTTGGACTGTTGGCAAAACTAAAAAAATAAGGCAATTTTATGTGATTCCTAATGGGGAGAAAAGTCCCCTAGGCAATATTTGAATAATTAAAAATCAGAGAGAATAACAAAGGTAACAAAGAAAATGTGCCAGCTATCTTTTGAGGAAGATTCTTGGAAGCTGCCACAAAATCTTGTACTTACATATCACTGGCCAGAATGTAATCACAAGGTCACACCAAGATCCTGTGAACACTTCGAAATGGAATCTTGAGTATCCATGTGTCCAGCTTTTTACTTATCAGAACAGATACTGGGAACAATGTGTTCTCTTGCTACATAATCCAAATCTGGTTCTTTTAAAAAAAAATTCTCTAAGGTGTTTCCTGCTAAGTAAGTTTAAGGCAATGTAGGAAAAGAACCTTCTTGTCTAAAGAACTTAACCCTTCAGTATATGTGAAATCTCTATTAAAATAAATGGAGGGGGTGCCTGCATGCTCAGTTGGTTAAGCCTCTGCCTTCAGCTCAGGTCATGATCTCAGGGTCCTGGGATCGAGCCCCGCATCGGGCTCTCTGCTCAGCAGGAAGCCTGCTTCCCCCCCTCTCTCTGCCTGCCTCTCTGCCTACTTGTGATCTCTCTCTGTTAAATAAATAAGTAAAATCTTTAAAATAAAATAAATGGAGAACATACATATTTAGTAAAAATATAAATGGGTAAAAATACATCCTGTTTTTTATTGTTTATATTATCATTGTTACTCTTTTATTTTTATTTTTTTTTCCATTTTATTTATTTTTTCAGCGTAACAGTATTCATTCTTTTTGCACAACACCCAGTGCTCCATGCAAAACGTGCCCTCCCCATTACCCACCACCTGTTCCCCCAACCTCCCACCCCTGACCCTTCAAAACCCTCAGGTTCTTTTTCAGAGTCCATAGTCTCTTATGGTTCCCCTCCCCTCCCCAATGTCCATAGCCCGCTCCCCCTCTCCCAATCCCACCTCCCCCCAGGAACCCCCAGTTTGTTTTGTGAGATTAAGAGTCATTTATGGTTTGTCTCCCTCCCAATCCCAGAACAGTTACATGATCAATTCTTCCTTGAAACTGCCGTGATCTCTCTTTGGCCTTCTTAGTCCTGCTCTAAGTAAATATTTCCTTCTATATTTGTCAGTCTTATTTTCAATTTTCATGTACTTATTTTCTACGTGTGTATTCTAATGTTAAAATATTTATCAAGAACTCATTTTTATCCTCTAGTAAAATAATGGTGGAAAATACATTCACTTTTTGATATATATTTGCCCATTCATATTATAAAATCAATAAAATATCTATTTAGCAAAAAAATAGTTTGATTACTTGCTAAGGAGAATACAGAAGAAATATCAGCACAATTCATGTTCACATTTTGGGGAGTTGACACTTACATACACAAAAATATAATGAGCAATGTAAGGTCTTAAATACCTCCATGCTAAAATTGGGGATAAAGACTAAAATCCTATAAGTATTCTTGAGTACAAAAAATGCAAAAGAAATATGGAAAGTCTCTGAAAAGTATGGTTTCAAGTGTGCTTCAAAGGAGAGTTAGGAAGTCAAAGAGGAAGGACTAGGTCATTGCAGGAGATAAGAATGACCTCCACCATTAAGAGAGGTAGGATTGATCAAGGCAACACCTGGTTACTGAAGATTCTCTTTATACTAAAGAGGTTGAGAGTAAAAATAATTTCACTTGAGGTGTGGATAGAAAGCCTTTAAAAATGTGAAGAGTTTATTATTCTTTCCAAGCTAAACTCAAGTCAATTCTTAAATGACTTAAATTTTAGATTGGTGTTGGATGTGCAGGAAGGTTGTGAATATAGTGGGAATTTCCCTATACCTTCCTCCATTTCCCCTATTATTAATGTTTTATAACATCATGGTGCATTTATCACAATTATTGAACCAATATTGATATACATTATTTTTAACTAAGGTCCAATTCAGACTTCCTCCTTTTTAACCTATGTTCTTTGTTTCAGGATCTTTTCCAAGATACCATATTCCACTTAATTAACATGTCTTAAAGGCTCTATGTTGAGATAGTTGTCCAACTTTTCTTGCTTTCATTGGTTTTTACACCTTTGAGGCCACCAGTAGGTATTTTGCAGAATGATTCTCAATTGGGATTTGTTAGATTTTTTAAAATCATAATTAGACTTGAGTTATGATTTTGGGAGACATATTACAGAAGTAAAATGCCTTTCTCATCACATCACAGCCTATAAATGGTACAAGCCATCAACATGATTTGTCACCACTGATCTTTAACCTCGATCTACCTATCTGACCGAGGTAAGCTTTACCACTGTAAAGGGACTCTTTCTACATTCCATATCCTACTCCTGGGAAGGAAGTCATTGTCTGCAGCCCATAGTTGAATAATAGGGAGTTATGCTCCTTTTCCTTGAAAGCAGAGTATACAAATTATTTGGAATTCTTCTACGTGGGAGATTTATCTGTTCTCTCCCACTTACTAATTAATTATATATAATATAATTGTGGATAATTATTTTATTCCCTAGGTTATAATCCAATAATAGAACAAGGAAATGTATCTTTCATACATGTGTACCTTATACATTTATAACCACTTACATGTATCTTTTAATATTTTTATATTTTACATATATATATATATATATAGAGAGAGAGAGAGAGAGAGAGGGGGAAAATCAGCATTTTGATGAGTCTATACTGGTAGATACAACTAATATATACAACTTCAATGCATTACCACATGGATTCTAGCCTCTCCCATTGCTTACCTGAACCCTCCTCTCCAACATTAAGAAAACTGTCTCCTACCCTCTGGCATCCAGTTATAGCTAAATTCCAGTATATATTTCTTATAGCATTAGAATTATTAACTCCTACTCCCATGGAAAATAATCAACTAGAGTACAGGGCTTTTGGTATATTTCCTTTTGCCTTTAGTCCTACAGTCTTCCTTTTTTTCCAAAGTTACTTTTTTCACCATCTTTTCCCTACCATCTTCAGTGAGATTATTTCATAAATTTATAATATAGTTAATTTCCTTTATTGTAGTCTGCATTTCATCCTGGAACCCTTCAGTCTCCTAAATATTATTTTTTTATTTGTATACAGTAAGGGTGACTTTTTGTTCTGTAAATTCTTAGGGATTTTAGCAAATGGTTCATGTCATGTTTCTATCTTTACGGTGTCCTATGTAGTATTTTCACCACTGTAAAAAAAAAAATTAAAGGAAAATTTGTGCTTCGCCTATTCAACTCTCTCCCTCCCAAAGGCATGGGCATCATTGAATAAAGTCAATTCTTAAGGGTAATTTTTATAAAACTATAATAGAAAAATTAAATATTTATGATGCTGGAATACTTGATTAATTTTCACCTTATGGCTACAAATGATAATAGAAAAATTATTTCATATTTTTAGAGTTTAAAGACTTTATAGTATATTTCAGTAAAATAGCGCATATCAGATTTTCCATATTGTTTAAATCTCTTCATGATAATGTATTGTTGGCTTTTGTATGCAATAACTAAATAGAACAGTATAATATTCATCATAAATATTGAAAACAGGAAGCCACAGTTTGTTAAATAGGTTTGTTTAGGTTCTAGTCGATACTAGGAAATACTGCATTAAATTTCATGGAATATTCTCACAAGAATTTTAAATTTTCTTTTTTCTCTTTCATTTTTCAATATTGGAAATTTCATGCAATTTGGAAATCTGATGTTAACAATAAGACAGGATACATACACATACCCATATCCTACCACCACATATTTCTGTCACATTTCCCCAATAAGACTGTAAGTATTGTAGAGACTGCACCTGTGGTTTTATAGTGATAGCCATATAGTTTTATTCAGTGGAAGGAATTTAAAGAATACTGTAAGATTTTGATTTCTAACAAGAAAGTGATATATTTGGCAGAAAGTCTCATATACTAGCTTATCTTAAATGTCCCGGTACTGTCCTTGAAATGATTCAAGTTGTTCATAATTATGCTTAAGGGGTTAACAAAATACCTTTGAAAAGCTCATTCTAAGACAAAAATGCATTACCATTTAATATGTTGAGATGTATTCCTCTAAACACACACACACACACACACACACACACACACACACACACCCCAGCACCTTCAGAGATGTTTACAAATAACCACATTTTGGCCCAAGTTAAGCTGGCTATTTGGCCAAGTATGCTTTATATGCCACTGATGTATTACTATGCTATGTTTCCTAAATTTTTGGTGCAAGGAAATGGCTTAGGAAGAGAGCAAACCAGGTTCTTAAGTGTTTAGTAGTGTTGGGTTGGGGAGTCGAGAGGCATCAGGCACATAAAATTTGAGTAAGAGAATAGCAGGTGAATGGGACATATTTCATCTTGAAAATCCTTCATTTCACATCCAGGTAAGAACTTCTATGTAATGATAGCTCAGTGGTAGATGGGGCAGAGCACACAGGGCTACATTCACTCCACCAGAGGCCCAAGTGTCATTACTTGAAGAACTAGTTGCTCTTGGAAAACAAACAGGCATGCAAACTAGGGAGATGTTCTGACCTTTTACTCTTTGGTCCCCAGGAAGGTCTTTTTTTTTTTTTAAAGGTGGAAACCATTGATTTTTTATATCAGCGAGATACCTTTCACAACTAGTTGTAAATTGCCCATGATTCCCTGTATTATGTTCCCCAGGGAGGATTCTGTAAGGGGAAACCAATGATTTCAACTTTTCAGGTATGAAGTTACCCTTAAATTATCTCCTTTATGGTCTTAGTCCATACTGTGTCAATAACTGGCAAACAAAAGGGAACATAGTTCAAGTGTATAAAGAAAAGAGATTTGCTAAAATGAAGAGGACAAAAACAAATGTACTTGAATATGTCTGACTACTTTATATACAGCTCAATGTTATTTTTCTTCATGAATATAGGAATGCTTTAGTACTAATGAATACATACATTTGTAATATAACAGGATTAACTCCCTACTGGATACTTACTTATAGTTATCATCTCCAAGTATAATACAGAGTTGGAATGTCAAAAATATCTACATATTATTTCCTTTTTTCATGCAATTATTCTAGCTTTCAAATACCTCCTTTTGTGTATCTTAGAATAACTTTTGTACAGAGTAACTCCTTTAAAATTAGGTAATATTTAAGAATTCAGTGGGGATAAAAGAAAAAAAGTGAAAATCAACCCCAATACACTGATAGGTTGACTTACTATCTAATTTTTGAAAAATGATGGTTTTAGGGTATCAGTCTAATATGTAAGGAATACAGAATTGACAACTACAAGAGTTCAGAAAAATGTATAATGAAGTAGAAGGTACACAACACTAATACTTTTTTTTCAACTCATATAATTTGGCACCTCTGAAACAGAGGGCATTTATCCTACCCATTTCCATGTACTCTTATGATATTTATTTTTCACTGAGTATCTTACATTTTCAAATGCTTTTCCTTTTATTCATATGATGTTTTCCAGTAATAGTGAATCTGTACTCTGGCTTGCTAATAACCATAGCAAATAGAAAGTACCTGTATGAAGTGTGTATTTGTAGAAGTCCTACAGTTAACTCAGACTGATTTCGTTTCAGGGACAAGTGGCATGACTTAGTTGTGGTGGCCCAGGTGATACAACATTCTCATTGGACTGATCTGACTCCAGTAGGGTTGTGAATGTAGTTGGACCAATTCCCATGGGTGGGAATTTTATATAAGGGAAATCAGGCTGCAGAAATCAAAAAATGGGGAAATAGATGACTGGAAGGGACGTCCTATATAGGTTGTGATATTTTGAGAAATGCAGAGTGTTGGAAGTTGATATATGTATGGACTCAACTGTACTTATTTAAAAACTATTTTCCCATAATTTACTGATCATATCATTATGAAATGAGAGCAAAAGTTTTAGAAGGAAAAACGTGCAAACCAAGCTTAAAAGTGAAAGAACTAATTACTAATTTCAGCTTTACCTCTGAGCTGGGCCAGACTCTTTGAGTAGTCAAAGAGGAGATTCATTAGATCTTTTCTATGTCTTCGAGGTCTCTTCCACCTCTTTGACTCCATAATCCATGAATATTGTTAGTGACCTATAACAGTGTATGTATGAAGGAGTTTAAACCAGATGGGTGGCCTCATGTGATCTGCACAGTTGAGGATGAAAGGCTTATTATATTTGGGAGGATTCCAAAGTTTATGCATTATCCCAAGGGCTTGTGTTTTTATTCATATTTTCCTTATAATTTGTTGTAATTACTCAATAATTTTAACCACCACCCAAAATAGGCATTATGAGATTGCATTTTCACTTTAGCCTGCCTAGTTGTTGCATACCTAAAGAAAAATAAATAAAAACCCTGAAAGGCAGCCAAATCAAATATTGCACACCTGGCTCCCATTTGTTATAAGATTATCACTGAAAACAAAGATTTTTGACTTTTACAACCTTCAATCCTGTGGCCTCCTCAGCAATACTCCCCGTCTAATCCAGTGGAAACTGAACCGAGAACAAAAGAAACCTCTCAAAAAGATACATGCTATGATCTCCATATTAACGTCTCCCTCTCCTGGCCCCTGAACTCAATGACAGCACTTAAAACAAAGGTATAAAAAAGGAAATATGACAGCAAGAAACATGTTGGGTTTCTTCCATCCTCCCACCCATGTGTAACGATAAATCTAAAATACGACAAAAACATTTTCCTTTGGCAGGAGGGTTTTGCTTTTCTTTTGGAGATACCAAGGCCCTATAAAAGAAAAACATTTCTCTCTTGAGTTTTTTTGGTTTTAAAAATGTTTAAGTTTCTTAAATATGCAATTGGATTAGAAATCATGAAGAACAACACAATAGAACAGACTGCCAGAAGGGCTGCCTGCTGCCTAGGTGTGTCTACATTTAACCATTCCATTTTGCTCCAGCTCTAAAGTGTAATTTCTAATTACAATGGGCTTGCCAGGTTCACTGGGTCTATGAAGAAAGTAAACACAGACAACAGAATTCTAAATACAGAATTCTATTCAAGAAGACCCCAAGATCATTCAGATCGACTTTCTGGCTTAACTGCTTCATAAGTATCTCAGATATTGAGAAGTTAGCTATCTTTTTTTTTTTTTCTTGAAAGGTTTAGATGCATATATTTGGATAATAACCTCATCTCATTTAAAAGCATTCATGTATCTGGAAATCTTTACTGAAAGGAAATTCTGTGTTATAATTCATGTACAGCTATTATGTCTTTTTAAAGCCCATTAAAAATCAATCTCATTATATATGGAAAATATATTGTATCTTTCTATGCTATGTGAATAGTGCAAATACATTAGGAATTGTCTAATATAAAATAATAGCACCCCATAATTGATCCAGCCTTGATAATCTGTCAGATGCGCCCAGCCCAGGCAGAGGATAATAGTCTTTTTCTTTTATTTCCTCTAAAAGATTCTAGATACACTGCGTCTGAACTCCTTTCTCTTAATATGACCAAGAACTGATGTTAACTATTGTGAGTAGTTTAATCATGACACACAACAGATGAATGAATAGTGGGTCTATGGATTCTAAGTGATTGATTAGGGAAAGACAGTGGGAAATGGGTGAAATTCCAGCACAGTACTTAGGGAGAACTGGAAACATAGAAGATAAGTAGGTGTAGAGGTGTCTGTTATAGGAGTGGACCATGGAGGAAATGCTGAAGGTTAGTGTGAATAGATACAATGTCTGGTGATCATTAGAGGTCCTAATTTTGCATGGAAAATAAAGTGAGGGATGTACTTTCAGGATATGAAAATGATAGGTAAAGCTCCATGTGGGAATATTGGCAGGAGATGGCAGGTTCATTCGAGGTCAGAAAGGTGAGGAGCTCTTGCTAGTGAATTGAAGCATGTGCTAGTAGAAGACAAAAACTTAATAACAAATCCTGGACAGAGGAAGGGTGGGGGTAGAATATTTCCTGTGGATTATGTCATCTCTCCAATTTAGGAGATAGTTGGAGGATAATATTCTTTTTCTTTTATTTTCTCTAAAAGATTCTAGATACACTGCATAGTAGAAGACAAAAACCTACCTAGGCTGATAGTTAGAGTTCCATTCCTGCAATAGTAACGAACTGAGCTACTTCCCAAGATTTAAGAAGTCTGCTTATCTAAGGATAGAATCTCTTGGCAGATAGGTGTGAAATCTAAAGTGAAGAGAAGTTCCAAGAACAACTTTATCTGCAAAAGTTCTTTGTCTATGTTGTGGCTTTAAATTAATAGTTTTTGAAAATGTGAAAACATAGGGCACCTGGACAGTTAAGCTATCGACTACTGGTTTCAGCTCTGATCATGATCTCATAGGTCATGGGATTGAAGAGTCCACCCTAACTGGGTAGTCTTGAAGATCCTCTCTCTTTGCCTCTCTCACCACCATGTGCATTCTCTCCCTCTCTCTCTCAAATAAATCTTTAAAAAAAGAAAACAAAAACAAAATAAGGAAATTCTTCCTGAAAAAAGTAAATTTACAGTTTATTCAAAACTTTTATTACCAATTTTGCCAAAAACAAAATGAAGATGTTCTCTTTCACCACACTTGGTAGAAAATATCTTGGTAGACAAGGTGATACTCACACAGTTTAAAAAAATATTGATCTATTCTTAGAAAGTTATCATAAAAATTACAGCTAAAATAAATTGTAGATGAGACTGTTACACTATAATTTATAATAGTACCCAATTAGAATCAGTTCAAAGACCAACAGTTAGGAATTGGGTAGTAAAAAGGGTTTATTCATGCTAAAGAATACCCAGTCATTAAAAAGTCAGCCTGTTGAGGAATAATGAAAATAAAAAGCATTTCTTGTGCAGTGAAAAGGCATATACTGAAATGTGTATGGTTCCTAATCTTGATTGTAAAAACTAATTTAAAAATATGGAAAAAGCACCAGAAGTCACTAAAATTAATTCATTTACTCATTTATTTTGTCAACAAGTAGATACTGAGCACCTAGCACTGAGTATACAAATTCCTATCTTATAGGATTTATACATTATAGATAGGACACAGACAATAGAGTAACTACATAGCTAGCTAGCTAGGATATAAAGTTATATAAGTGTGAGATACTTAATGCATCCTCATCGAGTTTCCTGAATAGACAAAATATGGACAATTGCAAAGTGCTTGGTACAGTAAATATGAAATAAATGTTAGTTTTTATTATTGTTATTCCCTCTTCTTTACCTATAGGTAAACTATATGAGTGGGGTTCTCCAGGCTTTGACTGTAATAATGCAAATTTAACAATTTTCCTATTCCATAAAGATGGCTTTCAAACTTAGTGTTTTCTAAAGTTCTAAAATCAACCCTCTTCTCACTTAGGTATATATGCTTCATGACTGAGTCAGAGAATGAGAAACTAATTATTTGAAAGGTGAATTGAAATAGACGAACTTAATATTTGATGATTGTTATACCTGGTATATCCTTTTAGGGTGGGTTAATGGATGGGTGGTAGGTAAGGAAATGGGAAGAGAGAATAAGGATGTTTCCAGAAGTTTGGTTATAAAGAGAAAGAAGAAGACAGGAAATGCAGGAAAGGTAACAGGTTCTAGAAGTTTTGCTTGCGTTATTTCTTGTTGGTTGATGAGTTTTTAAAGATGGAATACTGGGTTAAACCTTTGCCAAAAAGGACCACCAAGAATTCCCTCTTATGACTTTCATGAAGACACATAATTTAGTTCCTTCGACCTTGAGTCTGAGCTGGACTTATGACTTGGATTGATCATTATAGTGCGATGGAAAAGGCATTTTCAAACTTCTACTACTAGATTTAAGAGACCTGTAGCTTCCACTTTTGCCCTCCTGAGATTAAGCCTCCACATACAGAAGCTCAGGCTTGCACATGGAGAGAGATCTGAGGAGCCTCCAGATAATGGAGGCACCATATGTTAGTGAAGCCATTTTTTTTTTTAAGTTGTTGAGCTACTAAAGACAATAGGATAAATAACCACAGCTTACACCACATAGAGCAGAGACTTGTTGTCCATGATGTTTTCTGGCTATATTTTGAAATTGAGAGCAATTAAATCATTGTTTTAAACAGTCTTTTGACATACAATGCACATACCATACAATTCAAACATTTAAGTAACAACTCAATGTTTTTTAGTATATACAGAAATGAGTGCAGCCTTCATCACAGACAATTTTGGAACATTTCAATCACTCCCAAATTAAAACCTCATGCCTTTTAGCTATCATTCTCTGTGCTTTACTCCTTTATGTCCCAGCAGACACAGAAGTAGCTGGAACAGGGACCTGAGTTTTGCGTAGACCCCTAGAAAAAGGAAAGGAATCTAAGGGTGAGGCCAGTGCCTTGGGATCCTGGTTAAGACCTACCCAGAATATGTCTGGTTCCTGAACTGGGAAATCTGTTCTGTTCATAAGCTGCCATAGGCCAGAATGAAGAGAGGACAGCCCTGCTATACTTTAGTGACAATGCAGACTCCCTCGCACATGCCTGTGTAAGCAGGACTGGCATTCAATGGCAATCCCTGTTTTTTCTCTTCAGCTCAAGATGACATTGCTACATTCTTAGGAGAGAGAGGAAGAGTTCCTTTGAGATATATATGTATGTACATATACATATACATATACATATACATACATATGTACATATGTATGTACACATACATATGTATGTACATACATATATATATATCTCAAGTGCCCTAAGCAACCTCTAATCAATCTTTTTTTTTTTAAGATTTTATTTATTTATTTGAGAGAGAATGAGTGAGAGAGAGCATGAGAGAGGAGAATGTCAGGGGGAGAAGGAGACTCCCCAAGAAGCTGGGAGCCCGATGTGGGATTCGATCCTGGAAGTCCGGGATCATGACCTGAGCCCAAGGCATTCCCTCAACCAACTGAGCCACCCAGGCGACCTCTACCTTCTTTATCTATAGATTTTCCTATGCCAGAAATGCATATGAATGAAGTAATGTAATACATGGACTTCTGTGCCTGATGTCTTTTATTTAGCATAATGCTTTCAAGATCCATATAAGCTATAACATGTATCAGTACTTCATTCCTATTTGTAGCAGAATAATATTCCATCATATGTATATACCACCTTCCATTATCCATTAGTCCGTTGGTGGACATTTGGGTTGTTTCATTGATTCCTTTCCACTTTTTAGCTATTATGAATAATGTTGTTATAAGTATTCATTTAATTTTTTTTCTGGGCATGTTTTTATTTTGCTTGTATATATATACCTAGAAGTAGAGGATCATAACTGTTTGATCATTTGAGGAGCTGCCATACTTTCAAAACAGCTGTACTATATCATTTTCCCACCAGCAGCCTGTGAGAGTTAAATTTTCTCTACATTGTCACTAATACTTCTTACTGTTTGTCTTTTTTAGTATAGCCATGCTGGTGGGTATAAAGTTGTATCTCATTGTGATTTTGATTTGCATTTTACTAAAAGTTAATGCTGTTGAGCATCTTTTGTGTGCTTATTAGGCAGTTGTTTATTTTCTTCAGAGAAATGACTATTCACATCATTTGCCAATTTTTAATGTGCTTATTTTTCTTTGACATTGAATTGTGAGAATTCTTCATATATCTTAGATACTAGTCCCTTTATCATATATGTAATTGGCAAATATTTTTCTCATTCCATTGGTTGTCTTTTTCATTTTTTGTTGAAGTGTGTGTTTTGAAACACAGAAGTTTATAATTTTCAAAGTCCAATTTATTTGTATTTTTTCTTTAGTTGCTTATGATTTAAGAATTTAAGAATGCTTTTTAATTAAGAATGCTTTGCAGGGGCGCCTGGGTGGCTCAGTGGGTTAAGCCTCTGCCTTTGGCTCAGGTCATGATCCCAGGGTCCTGGGATCAAGCCCCGCATCGGGCTCTCTGCTCAGCAGGGAGCTTGCTTCCTCCTCTCTCTCTGCCTACTTGCGATCTCTGTCTCTCTGTCTGTCAAATAAATAAATAAAATCTTAAAAAAAAAAAAGAATGCTTTGCAAAGTCCCAGGTCATAAGGATTTACATCTCTGTTTTCTTTTAAGAAGCTTACATGTTAGCTTTTACATCTAGTTATTTGATCCATTTTGAATTAATTTTTGTTTGTGGTATAAGAAAGGTGTCCAGCTTCATTCTTTTGTTTCTGGCTATTCACTTGTCACAGGACCATTAGAGGACACCCTTGTCAAAAATCAATTGACCATGATTACATGGATTTATTTCTGTCCCCTCAATTTTATTCCATGGATCTATACGTCTCTTTCTGTCCCAGTACCACAATCTTGATAACCACTGCTTTATAGAAAGTTTTGAAATCAGAAAGTTAGGGTCCTTCTACTTTTTCCTTTCTCAGAATTGCTTTAGCTATTCTGGGTCCTTGTAATTTCATACGGATTTTGAAAATAATTTGTTGATTTCTACAAAGAAGCCAGCTGAGATTCTGATATGGATTGCATAGAATATGTAGGCTAATTTGGGGTATATTAGCACTTACATGTTGAGTCTTTTGACTCAGAAACAGAGTATTTTTTAAATCTACTTTGAGGGACATTTTAAGAAAGAGCTTCCTGAAATGCACTTTTGTATTTACTAATAAATAAATTAATTAATTAATGTTGTTAAAATTGTGTATGACAATGTTTTATTATTTTGAGAGCCTAAGTTTTGGCTCTTTTTATTAAATTCATTCTTAAGTATTTTATCCTTTTTGATCTTATTGTGAATAGAGTTTTCTGAATTTCCTTTTTAGATTGGTCATTAAAAGTGCATAGCATACAATTCAGTTTTACATATTGATCATGTATCTTGCAATCTTGCTCAGCTCATTGATTAATTCTACTAGTTTTTAGATTCTTTAAGATTTTCTGTATATGAGATCATGTCACTGTGAATAGAGTTATACTTCCTGTCTAAGCTGGATGACTTTTACTTATTTTCTTGTCTAATTATTCTGGATAAAACTTCCAGTACAAAATGTAATGGAAGTGAGAAATGGAGATTCTTGTTTTATTCCTGATCTTAGAGGGGAAACAACCAGTCTTTCATTATTAAATAAGATGTTAGCTGTGTTATTTTATTTGTTTTTGTTTATAGATGCCTTTTGTCAGTTGCCCTTCTGTTTATAGTTTCTTGAGTGCTTTTTTACTTCATGAAAGGGTATTTGGTTTTGTCAAATGCTTCCTGCTGGCCTTTTGAAATGATTATGTGATTTTTAAAAATTTATTATTTTTTTCACTGCTTTATGTTAGTAACCATAAAATACATTGTTAGTTTTTGATGCAGAGTTCCAAGATTCATTGTTTATGTACAACACAATGCTCCATGCAATAAGTGCCCTCTTTAATACACACCATTAGCCCATTCCCCACCCCCACCCCCCTGCTAAAACCCTCAGTTTGTGGACTCTGAGAAACAAACTGATCATGTGATTTTTAAAAATTTTGTTGCTATGATGCATTGCATTAATTCATTTTCAGATGTTGGACCAAGCTTCCATTCTCAAAATAAATGCCAGTTGGTCATGGTATATAATTCTTTCTTTATGATGCTGGATTCAGTTTGATAATCTATTTTTTTGGTGGTATACAAAACAGAAAAATTCCACATTTTATCCATTTTTAAGCAGTTGTTACTTGTATAATATATATTTTCCATCTTTTTACTTTCAATTTCTCTGTTCTCATAAACTGAAATATTTGTACTCCGACTATTTTTTCTAATTAATTAATTTATTTTTTTCAGCGTAACAGTATTCATTGTTTTTGCACAACACCCAGTGCTCCATGAAATATGTGCCCTCCCTATTACCCACCACCTGGTTCCCCCAACCTCCCACCCCTGCCCCTTCAAAACCCTCAGGTTGTTTTTCAGAATCCATAGTCTCTTATGGTTCGCCTCCCCTTCCAATTTCCCTCAACTTCCTTCTCCTCTCCATCTCCCAATGTCCTCCATGTCATTTGTTATGCTCCACAAATAAGTGAAACCATATGATACTTGACTCTCTCTGCTTGACTTATTTCACTCAGCATAATCACTTCCAGTCCCATCCATGTTGCTACAAAAGTTGGGTATTCATCCTTTCTATTTTTTTTTTTATAAACATATAATGTATTTTTATCCCCAGGGGTACAGGTCTGTGAATCACCAGGTCTACACACTTCACAGCACTCACCATAGCACATACCCTCCCCAATGTCCATAACCCCCTCCCCCTCTCCCAACTCCGCCTCCCCCTCCGACTATTTTTTAAACCAGTTTTAAAATCTAGATTTAAAGATTGCCTACCTTTTTTATTGCATTGTTTAATACATTGACATTTAATGTTATTGATATAGTTGGGATTATGTACGTTTACTATTTGTTTTCTACATGTCTCATGTCTTTTTTATGTTGTCCCTCTATTCTTTTTCTGTTGCTTTCTTTTGAATTAAGTGGATATTTTCTAATGTAATATTTTAATTTTCTTTTTTTTAAAGATTTTATTTTTTTTTTATTTATTTGACAGAGAGAGATCACAAGTAGACAAGTAGATAGAGAGGCAGGCAGAGAGAGAGAGAGAAGGAAGCAGGCTCCCTGCTGAGCAGAGAGCCCGATGTGGGACTCGATCCTAGGACCCCGAGATCATGACCTGAGCCGAAGGCAGTGGCTTAACCCACTGAGCCACCCAGGCGTCCCATATTTTAATTTTCTTAAATGGCTCTTCAGTGTAATTTTTTAAAATCTGGTAACTCGGGCTTTACTGTACCCATTTTAACTTAGCAGAATCTGTTTCAGATTTATACTTCCTTGATTCTGGTGATACAGAAACATTATTCCTATATAGCTCTCTATTCCTCCCCCCCCCTTTATATTGTATTATTATTATTATACATGTTACATGTATTAATGTTACAAACCCAACAACATATTGTTTACTTTACCCTCTGTAGTCATTTCCTGAGCCCATTACAACTTTGTTTCCTCCCACCTTGTTTGTGCTCTTCTTGACAAATGTACTATACCTGCATTTCCTTTTTTTCCCTTTCATAATAGAAATTTTATTGGTTGTTCTGAGGATCAATACATGTACAATATGAATAATTTGTACACAATTCTTAATGCACGTACCAAAAATATAAGAAGCCATGTCTTTTTTTCTAAACAGTTATTTTAGTGACATTCCTGCTTAACATTTCCAGGCAAATTTTCCTAAGTAGATACTAAGTAACAGTATCTCCAGAGGTTGATAAGCTGTTACATCCAAGTCTTAGTAATTCACATTTCACTTCCATATATCCTACATACCTACATTCCTATATACTATAGGTCCAACATTATATTATATGCATATTATTGTATACCATTGCTATTTAAATCCATTATGGGGTAAATGATTTTATATATATATATACATATATATATATATATACACACACACACACACATACACACACACATACGTGTATATATATATATACATATATATATACAGACATATATATAAGTATGTGTGTGTATGTGTGTATATATATATATACACACACATATTTTGGTATGGCTAGTAAAAGTAACTATATAAAGAACTATATATATATACATATATATATATATATATATACATATATGTGTATATATATATATACACACACCTATTTTTTTCTTTATATAGTTACTTTTACCAGCACTTTTTATTTTTTTCCTGTGTACCTGAATTGCTATTGAGTGTCACAGCCTAAAGGACTTCCTTAAGTATTAGAAGGCAGATCTGATAGCAACAAATTCTCTTCTTTAGGTTTACCTGGAAGGTTTTTATTGCCCTTTCATTTTTTTTTTAAAGATTTTATTTTTTTGACAGACAGAGATCACAAGTAGGCAGAGAAGCAGGCAGAGAGAGAGAGGAGGAAGCAGGCTCCCTGCAGAGCAGAGAGCCTGATGTGGGGCTTGATCCCAGGACCCTGGGATCATGACCTGAGCTGAAGGCAGAGGCTTAACCCACTGAGCCACCCAGGTGCCCCTCCCCTTCATTTTTGAAAGATAGCTTTGCTAAATATAGAATTCTTGGTTGACAGTGTTTTCGTTGAACACTGAATATATCATTCCAGTGTCTTCTGCCCTCATTTATTCCTGCCAAGAAGTCAACAGTTAATTTTACTGGGATTCCCCTGTAAATGATGGTCATTTTTCTCTTGCTGCCTGAAGAAATTTGTCCTTGTCTTTGACTTTCAATATTTTTAGTATGACATGATAATATGATTGTTGGGGTCCGTTATCAAAGGAACGAGACTGAGATAAAGTGGAAGTTATGCAAAGCCTTATTCTAGGCCAAGCATTAGAAGTTAGATTGACCGGCCAGGGCAGCCTCGGAAGAGAGCAATGACCCCTCGGTCTTACAGGCTAGTTTTATACAGCACAACCGCAGACTTCTATGTATATGGCTTTGGCTGATTGGATGTTTCCACCTGTCTGGCTTTGTTTTAGGTGTGTGTTTTAGTAACGGTTACCCGGAACCAATACCAGTAACTGTTGAGGCGTTTATTAAACAACAAAATGGCTACCTAGGCAATATGGAGTCACTCTGGCTAAGCAGGCCCAGGCAGGCCCTAGAGGTTTAACAGGTTTTAATATGGAATCGGCCCCAACAATGATCTGTTTTATCTATATTCATAATTGTTTCTATATTGATCATATAATCTCTTTGTATATATCTGACACAATTCGTTGATCTTCCTGATGTGTATATAGGTTTTTATTTTTCAATAAACTTGGGAAGCTTCACTAATTCATTTTTAATATTTATTTGTTTTTCTTCTCTGTCTTTGTCTCCTTTCCTCCTGGTATTCTTTTACATGTACAGCTGATCTTGGAGCAACATGAGTTTGAACCACATGGGTTCACTTCCATGCAAATATTTTCAATAGATATAATACAGTGTTACAAATGTATTTTCTCTTTCTTACAATTTTCATAATGTTTTCTTTTCTCCAGCTAACTTTATTAGAAAAATACAGTATATAATACATACAGCATGTGTTATGTTTTAATTGTTTATATTCGTAATGCTTCTAGTCAACGGTAGGCTATTAGTAGTTAAGTTTCCAGGGAATTGAAAATTACACGCAGGTTTTGACTACATGGGGAGAGGGGTTCCTAACTCTTCCATTTTTCAAGGGCAAATTGTTTATTTATGTATTTAAAGATTTCCCATGGTTCTCTACGGCTCTATTCACTTTTTTTCCTTTTTTTGTTCTTTGGTTTGCATAATCTCTATTCATCCTCAACTTTTTAAATTTTTTATTCTGCTTGTTGAAATATACTGATAAGGCCCCCTAGTGATTTTTTAAAAAAATTTCACTTACTGGGGCACCTGGGTGGCTCAGTGGGTTAAGCTTCTGCCTTCGTCTCAGGTCATGATCCCAGGGTCCTGGGATCAAGCCCCACATTGGGCTCTCTGCTCAGCAGGGAGCCTGCTTCCCCCCCTCCCCCTCTTTGCCTGCCTCTCTGCCTCCTTGTGATCCCTGTCAAATAAATAAAATAAAATAAAATAAAATAAAATAAAATAAAATAAAAATTCAGTTACTGTACTTTTCAGCTCCAGAATTTCCTTTTGATTTTTAAAAAATTTTTTCTTAGTTGCTGTTATCTATTTGATATGGCATTGTCATTATATCTTCCTTCACTTCTGTAATTATGGTTTCCTTTAGTTTATAAACACTTAGAATGTCTACTTTGAAATCTTTCAGTACTAACTCTGGCATTGTTCACTCTCCCAGGCAGTTTCTGTTGCCTGCTTTTTTTTTTCTTTCTTCCCAGTTGATGAGTAATATTTTAAGATTTCTTTTTTTATTCTTGAAAACTGGACATTTTAGATACTATATGGTAGTAACTCTGGGTTCTAGTTCTCCTATTCTAGGGTTCGTTACTGTTTTTTGTTTGTTTTTTTTTTTTTTTTTTGCCAAATGTGGTTAATGCCTGGCTGTATTAGTTTAGTGAAGTCTGCCCCCACCCTTTCTGAATTGTGTGAAGTCTCTGATGTTGCTGCTGAAAACGCAGAGCTTAGGTTTGCCCACAGTCACCCTCAGATGGCAGTGACACCTGTACGGTTCTCTGCCTGTGCTTTCTCTGACTGCACCCAGCTCTTAAACTCCCTGTTTGTCTACTGATTGCTTAGTTGTTCTCAACATTACTGTGAGACATAAATTCCCATACAAATTAATTTAATAATTTAATGAAATTGTGGTTCTTTTGAGGGAATAATTTCTGAAGTTACTGTTTCATATTTGTTCTAGCCCCAGGAGGGTTTTTCCCAACTGTCTTATTTCCTGGGTTCTGTCCCGCAAATTAGCCTATAGTCTGTGTATATCACATAGGGGATATTTTCATTGGATCTGTAATCTCTGCCACACTGTCTTTCACCTCAACCTCCAATGTTTTTGAAAGCAAATGTAGGCTAAACATTCTCCATACATCACTGCAAATGAAGTCAGTTCCTTTGGGAAGAGTTTAAGGATATATATATATATATATATATATATAAATATATATATATATATATATATATATATATATATATATTTGTCTTATGGCCTGCCTCTCCCCCAGGCAAAATCTCTAAGTCCAGATTCTGGAGCTAGGGGTGGGGAAGACAATGATATCCAGGCAATGATATCTAAATGATATCCAGCTCTAGGAGTTAAGCACATGATTGAGGGGCCTGGGCAGCAGTCTATTATCTTCTTGGGTTGCCTTTCCTGGCATGGAACCACTACCTCCTGAGAAGGAGGAAGAGTAACTAGGATCTTAGAATTCTTAGTTCCCTACACCCAGAGAGAACCTACCTTTCATGGTTCTAGGAAGGTGTCCTCACATCATGGTGGCACTCATCCCAGGACTTACCTCAACAGCAAGTAGCTGGGGACAGGATGAGAAATTTTGGTGTCTTGCTCCTCCCAGGGGAAAAAAAAAACAAAACAAAACAACAACAACAAACAAACAAACAAAAAAAACCAAAAAAAACCCTCTCCATTTGGGCAGTAGGGAGAGAAGATATGTGTTCGGGCTTCCAACAGTCCTGTTTCAAAAATCAGTTCTCATCTTTGTTACTGAATTTTCAGAGATATGTATTTTTTAATAGATGCATCTCCATTTACTCACCTTAGGACCTTTTTGAGAAGCTTTGTACAAGTGTGTTTCTTAAATTTTTTTTCTCAGTTTTACTGGGAAATGGGTCAGTAGAACCCCTCGTGCCATATATCAAGTCAGAAGTTTGTAAGTGTCCGCATGGTTTACAACACTGATAGACATTTAACCTGGAGAAATAACAAGATTAGAGGAACAACCTGGTGATATAAACAGCTGGGGAAGTTGGATTACAGACTGGTTAGGCTTTGAGATCCAGAACTGAATTGAGGAATTAAGTTATATATGTGGTGAATAATAACTATTACATTTTTTTCCGTTGGAATACTTGTGGTAAAGATGCTAAAGAATAGACTTTTTAAAAAAATTCTTTTGAAGCAGGTACATTGAGAATGGGACTGGACAAGGTTTCTAAAGTTTTTTTCTGTGACAATGGAAACCGTGTTGAAGGGATTGTAAGATTTGGGGAATTGAATTAATGGTAGTAGTAGCAGTATTCCCACTTATGTATGTTCTTCAAAGTAAGATTATAGAAAGTAGTTTGGATTATTTCTGGATTTGAATTCCTGAGAGCAAGGATGATGTAAACAAATGAGCAAGAGAATTTAGGATATTAACTTAAAAAGTTGACTTAAGAGGGGAGTCAAGATGGTGGGGAAGTAGGAGGAGGCACCATTTCAACCTGTACCCTAAAGTGAGCTGATTACCTACCAAAGAACTCCGACCACCCATGAAATCAGCCTGAGATCAGAATTATACACGTCTGGATCTCTACAGGAGCAGAAGACGCCAGTGGCAGGTAAAGCAGACTGGGAACGTCCGACTGATATCGGAAGATAAACAAAAGGGGGAGGGAGCCACCAGAGGTGACCGATCGGAAAGTAACACCCCAACACGAGAGTGCTCTGCGTCTGGGGACCAGCATTAACTTGGAGTCTGGTTGAAAGCACTCAAAAAAACAAACAGCAAAGGATCGCGGGGGGTAATAGTGGGAAGCTGGGAGGTTAGGGTCAGGGACCTAAGTCCCCGGACCCAGGACAGCCTCCCCTGGCACGGAGCCAGAGAGAGTGTGGCGGAGAAATTAGGTCTCCGTCCCTGAGCCGCCAGTGCGCCTGAACGCCAGCGCGCCCGAGAACGAGTAGGGTCTGGCTCCCGTGAGGGGCTGGGAGCCTGGCCAGACGGCAATCCTGAAACGCGCGTGTCCCACACCCTCCCTTGGGAGAGGTGCTCATAGGCGCTAGCCTGGAGCTCTGGCAGCCAGAAAAACCAGACATTCCCAGCCCGGGACAGCGGGAAAATCTCAGTGTGCGATCTCTGCTCGGAACCTCTCTGGCGGTCTGGAGCTGCCTAGACAGCCACCGCTGCCCTGGTTTTGGGTACATCGAGGAGCTCCTTCATCCCCAGGGACAGTGACTCAGAACCGACTCTGCCAGCAGCTTTTGCAAAACAGTCTGAGGCTTCTCTCTGAGAGGGAGGTTGGGGTGCTGTTTGCTCTCCTCTAAACCTCCAAAAACCATCAAAAGCTGTCAAGGCGAGAGAAAGCAGATGAAAGAACATAAAAACCCCCAGAGAACAAAAGGCTGAAAAAAACAGTTTCCTGAAAAAAAAAAGAGCTCACCCCCTTGAGGGGAGCGGGAGGACCTAACTCAGGGAACATCATTGTCTGAAAACCCACGTGGCAGGCCCCTCCCCCAGAAAACCAACCAGGAAGGAAGAAAAAAAAAAAAGACTACAAGAGAACAATCACCACTACTTCATAAATGCAACTTTTATTTTTAACTCTTTACCAATATTCTGGTTCTTTTTTTTATACATACAGATAATTTTTTAACCTATTTACCATCACACTGAGATGTCCAGTACATCAAATTCTTTAATAACCTTCTAACCTGAACTTTTTGATACATACACCCGTGTTTTTCTTTTGTTTTTCTATTTTTTTAATTCTTTTTAATTTTAACTTAGTTTAGTCTAGTTTATTCTTTTTTAATTTTTATTTTCTACTATACATATAGAGTTAAATTTCAAGTTAATCCCCTTTCCCCAATCAATGCTACCCCTATAGGCAAACCAGTTTCTAATCCCCCTGTAACTTAGGAAAGTTGAGTCCCTTAACAAAAACATCAAGATACCTTCAGGAAGAATCAAAATAACCTTCCTCACCCACACTGAGAATCTATAACCATTCTCCCAATTTTCCTTCTGTCAATGTTTCTGTGAATTTGTGTTTGTCCTGATAATATATAAACCTTATACTTGGGGTTCTTTCTGATGAGGTTCTTCCCTTTTTTTTTTTGCTTATATATACATATTTTTTTCTCTTGTCATATACTTTTATCACTCTTTTTGTCTGTCTGTTTTTGTTTGTATACTCCACAAATCTTACCTTGTGGCCCATTTGGGCTGAGCCTTCTCTTTTATCTTCCCTTTTTTTCCTATCTCTCTCTCTCCTTTTTTTTTTCCTTTTTTCTTTCCCCTTTTTTTTTCTTTCTTCTTCTCTATTTCTTTTTCTTTTCTTTTTTCTCTCATTTGGGTGGGGAATCCTGATTGCACAGAAGCGTTCCAGGGTGCACATTGACTGCACTACAATCAATAAGTCCAGCTGCATCTGTTTAGTCATCTCTTACCAAAATGACTAGGAGGAGGAATACCCAACAGAAGAAAAATACAGAGGATGGGCCTTCTGCAACAGAGCTAATGGCTATCGACATAGACAATATGTCAGAAAAGGAATTCAGACCAACAATTATCCAGGCAATAGCTAGGTTGGAGAAAGCCATGGATGACCAAACAGAATTGATTAGGGCAGAACTGAAAGCCACCAGGGATGATGTTCACAATGTTAGGGCAGAACTGAAAGCCACCAGGGATGATGTTCAAAATGCTCTCAATGAGTTCCAATCCAATCTAAATTCTCTAAAAGCTAGGGTAACTGAGGCAGAAGATAGAATTAGTGATCTGGAGGACAAACAGAGAGAAAGGATCAGGAGGAAGCCTGAAACAAACAGCTCAGAAGCCACGAAAACAGAATCAGGGAAATAAATGATGCCATGAAACGTTCCAACGTCAGAATTATTGGAATCCCTGAAGGGGAAGAAAAAGAAAGAAGTCTAGAAGATATAGTGGAAGAAGTTGTCTATGAAAATTTTCCCAATCTCACGAATGGAAACAATGTTCATGTACTAGAGGCAGAAAGATTTCCTCCCAAGATTTTAGATTCTCGAAAGTCCTCACGGCACCTTATCATTAGAATGGGGAATTATGTTTCAAGAGAGACCCTCTTAAAAGCAGCTAGGACAAAGAAGCTTCTTACATACAGAGGAAAGCCCATTAGAATAACGTCAGACCTTTCCACAGAGACCTGGAAAGCCAGGAAGGGCTGGCAAAATATATTCAGAGTACTAAATGAGAAGAACATGCAACCAAGAATACTCTATCCAGCAAGACTGACATTTAAAATGGAAGGAGAGAAAGAGTTTCCAAGACCGGCAAGGCTTAAAAGACTATGCAACCACCAAGCCGACACTGCAGGAAATATTAAGGGGGGTCCTATAAAAGAGAAAAAATCCTAAGAATATCATTGAACAGAAATATAGAAACAATCTATAGACAGAAAGACTTCAAAGACAACACGATGTCAATAAAAACCTCTCTCTCAATAATCACTCTCAATGTGAATGGCCTAAATGCGCCCATAAAACGACACAGGGTTGCAGATTGGATAAAACGACAGGACCCATCCATATGTTGTCTACAAGAGACCCATTTTGAACCTAAGGATACACCCAGACTGAAAGTGAAGGGATGGAGAAGCATCTTTCATGCCAATGGGCCTCAAAAGAAGGCCGGAGTAGCAATTCTCATATCAGATAAATTAGATTTTAAACTAAAGACTGTAGTCAGAGATACAGAAGGACACTACATAATTCTTAAAGGGACTATCCGCCAAGACGATCTAACAGTTGTGAATATCTATGCCCCCAATATGGGAGCACCCAATTACATAAGAAAACTATTAATCAAGATAAAGAGTCATATTGATATGAATACAATAATAGTAGGAGATCTTAATACGCCTCTCTCAGAAATAGATCATCAAAGCAGAAAATTAATAAAGAAATAAGAGCATTGAATGAAACATTGGACCAGATGGACCTCATCGACGTATACAGAACATTCCACCCTAAAACAACAGAATACTCATTCTTCTCAAGTGCACATGGAACCTTCTCCAGAATAGACCACATACTGGGTCACAAAGCAGGACTCAACCAATACCAAAAGACTGACATTATTCCCTGCATATTCTCCGATCACAATGCTTTGAAACTGGAGCTCAACCACAAGGAAAAGTTCAGAAGGAACTCAAACACCTAGAAGCTAAAGACCACCTTGCTTAAGAATGCTTGGATCAACCAGGAGATCAAAGACGAACTTAAACAATTCATGGAAACCAATGAGAATGAAGACACCTCGGTCCAAAACCTATGGGATACAGCAAAGATGGTTCTAAGGGGGAAATACATAGCCATCCAAGCCTCCCTCAAAAACATTGAAAAATCCAGAATACACCAGCTGTCTCTACACCTTAAAGAACTGGAGAATCAACAACAAATCAAACCAACTCCACATGCAAGAAGGGAAATAATCAAGATTAGAGCAGAGATCAATGAGGTAGAAATGAGAGATACAGTAGAACGTATCAATGAAACTAGAAGCTGGTTTTTTGAAAGAATCAATAAGATCAATAAACCATTGGCCACACTAATCCAAAAGAAAAGAGAGAAAGCCCAAATTAATAAAATTATGAATGAAAAGGGAGAGATCACAACTAACACCAAGGAAATAGAAACAATCATCAGAAATTATTACCAACAGTTATATGCCAATAAGCTAAGCAACCTAGATGAAATGGATGCATTCCTGGAAAGCTACAAACTCCCAAAATTGACCAGGAAGAAATTGACAACCTGAATAGACTGATATCTAGTAATGAGATTGAAGCAGTGATCAAAAACCTCCCAAAAAACAAGAGCCCAGGACCTGACAGATTCCCTGGGGAATTCTACCAAACTTTCAAAGAAGAAATAACACCAATTCTCCTGAAGCTGTTCCAAAAAATTGAAGCAGAAGGAAAACTTCCAGACTCTTTTTATGAAGCCAGCATTACCCTGATCCCCAAACCAGGCAAAGACCCTACCAAAAAGGAGAATTTCAGACCAATATCACTGATGAATATGGATGCAAAGATTCTCAACAAGATCCTAGCAAACAGGATCCAGCAGCACATTAAAAAGATTATCCACCATGACCAGGTGGGATTCATCCCTGGGTTGCAAGGTTGGTTCAACATTCGCAAATCAATCAGTGTGATAGAACACATCAATAAGAGAAGAGAGAAGAACCACATGGTCCTCTCAATTGATGCAGAAAAAGCATTTGACAAAATCCAGCATCCGTTCCTGATGAAAACGCTTCAAAGTATAGGGATAGAGGGAACATTCCTGAACTTCATAAAATCTATCTATGAAAGACCCACAGCAAATATCATCTTCAATGGGAAAAAGCTTGCAGCCTTCCCGTTGAGATCAGGAACACGACAAGGATGCCCACTCTCACCACTCTTGTTCAACATAGTATTAGAAGTTCTAGCAACGGCAATCAGACAACAAAGAGAAATAAAAGGTATCCAAATTGGCAAGGAAGAAGTCAAACTCTCTCTCTTCGCAGATGACATGATTCTTTATATGGAAAACCCCAAAGACTCCACCCCCAAACTACTAGAACTCATACAGCAATTCAGTAACGTGGCAGGATACAAAGTCAATGTACAGAAATCAGTGGCTTTCTTATACACCAACAATGAAAATACAGAAAGGGAAATTAGAGAATCGATTCCATTTACTATAGCACCAAGAACCATAAGATACCTGGGCATAAACCTAACCAAAGAAGTAAAGGACCTGTACTCGAGGAACTACAGAACACTCATGAAAGAAACTGAAGAAGACACAAAAAGATGGAAGACCATTCCATGCTCTTGGATTGGAAGAATAAACATTGTTAAAATGTCTATACTGCCTAGAGCAATCTATACTTTTAATGCCATTCCAATCAAAATTCCACCGATATTTTTCAAAGAGCTGGAGCAAATAATCCTAAAATTTGTATGGAGCCAGAAGAGACCCCGAATTGCTAAGGAAATGTTGAAAAACAGAACAAAATGGCGGCATCACATTACCCGATTTCAAGCTTTACTACAAAGCTGTGATCACCAAGACAGCATGGTACTGGCATAAAAACAGACACATAGACCAGTGGAACAGAGTGGAGAGCCCAGATATGGACCCTCAACTCTATGGTGAAATAATCTTCGACAAAACAGGAAAAAATATTCAATGGAAAAAAGACAGTCTCTTCAATAAATGGTGCTGGGAATACTGGACAGCAATATGTAGAAGAATGAAACTCGACCATTCTCTTACACCGTACACAAAGATAAACTCGAAATGGATAAAAGACCTCAACATGAGACAGGAATCTATCAGAATCCTAGAGGAGAACATAGGTAGTAACCTCTTCGATATCAGCCACAGCAACTTCTTTCAAGATATGTCTCCAAAGGCCAAGGAAACAAAAGCAAAAATGAACTTTTGGGACTTCATCAAGATCAAAAGCTTCTGCACAGCAAAGGAAACAGTCAACAAAACAAAGAGGCAACCCACGGAATGGGAGAAGATATTTGCAAATGACAGTACAGACAAAAGGTTGATATCCAGGATCTATAAAGAACTTCTCAAACTCAACACACACAAAACAGATAATCATATCAAAAAATGGGCAGAAGATATGAACAGACACTTCTCCAACGAAGACATACAAATGGCTATCAGACACATGAAAAAAATGTTCATCATCACTAGCCATCAGGGAGATTCAAATTAAAACAACATTGAGATACCACCTAACACCAGTTAGAATGGCCAAAATTAGCAAGACAGGAAACAACGTGTGTTGGAGAGGATGTGGAGAAAGGGGAACCCTCTTAAACTGTTGGTGGGAATGCAAGTTAGTGTAGCCACTTTGGAGAACAGTGTGAAGATTCCTGAAGAAATTAAAAATAGAGCTTCCCTATGACCCTGCAATTGCACTGCTGGGTATTTACCCCAAAGATACAGATGTAGTGAAAAGAAGGGCCATTTGTACCCCAATGTTTATTGCAGCAATGGCTACGGTCGCCAAACTGTGGAAAGAACCAAGATGCCCTTCAGCGGATGAATGGATAAGGAAGATGTGGTCCATATACACAATGGAGTATTATGCCTCCATCAGAAAGGACGAATACCCAACTTTTGTAGCAACATGGACGGGACTGGAAAAAATTATGCTGAGCAAAATAAGTCAAGCAGAGAGAGTCAAGTATCATATGGTCTCACTTATTTGTGGAGCATAACAAATAAAATGGAGGACATGGGGAGATGGAGAGGAGAGGGAGCTGAGGGAAACTGGAAGGGGAGATGAACCATGAGAGACTATGGACTCTGAAAAACAACCAGAGGTTTATGAAGGGGCGGCGGGGGGGTGGGGGGGGTGGGAGGTTGAGGAACCAGGTGGTGGGTAATAGGGAGGGCACGTACTGCATGGAGCACTGGGTGTGATGCCAAAACAATGAACACTGTTATGCTGTAAATGAACAAATAAAAATAAATAAATTAAAAAAAAAAGTTGACTTAAGTCCTGAAGGTTGTGATACACATAAAATAAAAATAGGTATTTATGAACAGAAACAAAATTGACAAGTCCTGGCCCTTGAGGCGCCAATGAAGTCAAAAAACAACTAATAGGAAAGACTGAACAAGTGATCTGAAATAAGAGTAGGTTTTGGAGATTAATTCACTTGATTTGATGAGAAAATCAGGGTTGATCACAAGAGTTTGTAGATGAGAGAGTGAGAATTTATGTCATCAGAATGGGAAAAGTCAAAGAAATGAAAAAATTATTATTTTTAATGTGACCACAATAAAAGGTGTGATGGCTAAAATTGGAATATAGGGAAACATAGTGAACTGTGTTAGAATATTTAACTGATGGAGAGAAAAGACCAATGTGTCAGCAGATGGCAGCAACAATGGCTAGACTAAATTTCTCATGGCATGAGCTGAAAAATAATGATTTTAAGTATACTCATTACTACAGAATTGGTGTATTGGATTAAGATTTTTCAGACATTAAACTAGTGTAGTTATTTTTAATATAAATTTCCTATTACCATATGAGGAAAGCATATAAAGTATGATGTGATTTTTGGAATATTATGAATCAAAACAGAGCAACGTAGACATATATGGTCAGTAGTGATAATTTTTGTGTAGACTTGGCTGATTTTTTCCCTTTAATATATTTAAAATATAATCACATATTATTTTGAAGTTCAGGAAAGATACAATAAAACTCATTTTGAAAAACAAAATACAGTTAATTCAGATCTTTCATCAAACTAGTCCTTTGTTTTATCCATAGGAAATGCAAATTATAATTAGATGTCACCTATATAGCTCTATGTAAGAATATACTAAGGAAATAGAAAAAAGGGTTTCAGGAAGCTTAAATGCCACAACCTCACAATTCAAATGCATGTTATTCAAAGATTAATGAGTGTGAGCATTAGTTTTAAACATGGACTTTGCTCTTGAGAAAACGTTAACACGTAAACATAGAAATATGTTACTTCCTCTATTGGATGCAGAGAAGAGATTAAAAACTTTAGCAATACTGAGAACTAGGAATGGTAGTCATAAATACATGAGTTTCCAAATAGAAAACATTGAATGGGATGTCTAGGGGAGAATAACATAGTCAAGTAAGCAGATACTGGATTTTCTTATACATTATTACTAATTCCTAATTTAAGCACTGGGAGAGTGAGAAAGGTATCACTAATCTTAGGATATCAAAGCTCAACCATTTTCATCTGAATTTTCTGTCAGATATAAAGATAATACATGTCAACCATCTCTAGATGTGTGATGGGACAATGCTAATTCATGCCATTAAGGTGGTCAAAAAGAGGTCTACTACTTCCCTGAGCCTTTATTCTCCCCTCAAATGGTCTTTCATTGTAATTCCTTCTGGCATTTCTACTTCACTTTGTGTGGGTCATTATTTTATCCAGCTTTTGGGAGCTGACTAGCTGTGTGTTTATCCACATTTTGGAATTCTTAAGAAGATAGTAAATTTTTATTTTGGAAGAGTATAGCCATTTTAGTAAACCCTCCTTTTATCCAGTCCCCTCAGGGTCTAGTTCTTGATGCAGCCTCTCAAGTATGGCTAGTATACATTAGCTAGATTCTGCAGTTTCTTCAGGCTATAATTCCTTTCCTTCTTTATCAGTCTCGGCACATCCCTTGCCAGGACATGTAGTGACTTGATCTAGTTACTCTCTTGGTGGTCAGGAATGGAAGTGTAGGGGTAGATCCTGACCAAGGCACATTGCTTTGCTGAGGAGAGGTTTTGAAGGAGAGGAAGCACCTTAAAAGAGAGTAGTGGGCCACTTCTCTAAAAGGTCTAGGGAAATCTGGGGATTCAAGACTTGACATTGTAGCATCTTGATGTCCTCTCTAATACGTCAGTGTGTTGTCTTTGGAACAGGAGATCTATCTGGCTTGAGAACTTTCTCCAGAAATCTACTACTCTTATCACTGAGGCCTGGGCCAGCCCACTATCTTTTTCCGCCTACAGCTGCAGGAGTGAATCTTTTTACATGCTACCCAAAATGTCCCCTACTTTCAGAATTACCTTTAAATCAACAATTAATACACTTTAATATTTTATTAAATTTTTCCATGAACATCAGTTGCCCCCAGATAAGCAGATCAACCCATTTCCTTATATTTACCATTCCTGCCTTATTTCTGAAATAGTTGGTCTATTATATCCACTAGTGCAAACATCTCTGTTAGTATGCTGTCCCTACTCTTTCCTGGATAAAATTATAACAATAATACTGCTACCTTGTGCCAGGGGCTATCTGTGTTCTACCTATCATCAGTGGTTTTTAATCCAAAATCCCAGCTTGTCATCTGCTCCACTGGAACTTTCCTGATGTCAATTCTTAAAAATCAGTGTCGGTGGGAAAATGGGGATTGGTGGAGAGGAAATGAGTTAGTGAATATTCTCAGAATCAGCCTCTATAGGGGAAGGAAGTAAGAAGAACTGGGCAGAGGGTGAAGTTGAGCTATAACCAAACACATGAGGAAATTATGAATGTGAGACAGCCTTTGGAATTGTTCAGAGTTGGAACAAGTCTAGACATTGATATTCCTACATTTACCTGTTAGTGGATATAGGCTGCCCCTGAATAGGGGGGCATGAACTTGGGCAAGTCACTTCTCTTCAGGTGAGGGCAATGCGAAGGCTATGAACTGGTGACAGTCCCAGAATATAGGGAAATGAGTCCTTCATTCCTGAAGAAGGATCTTAATTAACATGTAGTAGGTATCTCTTGTCATCCAAATTGAGGATATAACATGGTTGGGGAGAGGACTATTAGAAGAGGATTGTTGAGAAAGCTGTGGCTATTTTTATTTCTACCTATTTTTCCTTACTCCTCTGTATACACATGTTCATTCCCCTACTTCCCTTCTACAGGGTAATTTTCTTTTACTTAAAATGTAGGAAAGGGGACTTTAATTAGTCCACTAAAAAATGTCATGTATACCTCCTGGAATGTGGAGGATACATTAGGTCTGTATCTGACTCATAATGTCTAGCTGTTGTCTATAAAGCTTAACACAGTCAGTGACTTGAGATTAGCAATGGCAGTACACTGAGTTTCTGCTATAAACCAGTCTCAAAACAAAACCCAGTACTCAAAAAATGAACAGACTTTGCAGAAGATGACATAGCATTGCTCCAAAAACCTTAAAGACTATACTATTATTTTCCTACACAGGCCCACCAAAGACTCCTTACAACTGCTTTACCTGTCACAGATATTTCAAGTACCATTTGATCTCTTGGGTCATCCAGCCCAAGTTACACAGTAGCCTGGAACCAAAGCAGAGCCTTCTTTTGTTCTGGGTGCACTCAAAACTGGTAGCCTTTCAGATTACTTGAAAGATGAGGAGGGGCGCCTGGATGGCTCAGGGGAATAAGCCTCTGCCTTTAGCTCAGGTCATGATCTCAGGGTCCTGGAATCGAGCCGAGCCCCACTGACATCTACCATCTACCATCGAATCATCTCCATTGTATTTGGGGACCTCACTTTGATGACAGCAGTTCCTATTGCAAGTCTAGGTCTATAGTGTGAGGCCAGTACTGAGCTCTTCAGGATGCGATTGCTCACCCTACAGTGCTTTTCTCATGATATTGCTGAAATGAGTGTTTCCTGAACCCTCCCTGTAGACATACTGTGATGTGTGAGACTGATTGGTGATGAGGTGTTCCTAATGTAGCATTCCAGTATCCCTCTATCTTCCCTTATATTGTACCAAAGATATCCAGGTATTTCAAGTCTATTTAGTACAGGCCACATTTGGTTCTAGGTTTCAGTCAATACATCAAATATTTCTAGTCTCTCTCAACCACCTAAACTAATACATGGAGTCTAAATCTTGGTAGGATTCTTCATCCAAGGAGGGACTAACATTAGTCAGGGGAAGAAAGGTTTCTTCTAGTGGCAAATGAGGCTCAGCAGAATTTAAGGGTTTACTGTCTCCAGTTTCACTGAAGTAAGCTTACTTGTCTCACTTCCATTTTCAGGGATTTACTCTTTCCTAAGAACTGCTCTAACTTTAATATTATAGAACCCATACTTGTGGTAATTTAATTTCCATTGTAATTCAGTCATCTTCAGAAACAGACTTTGGTTTGTTTTTTAGAAGCTTTGGCCCTGTCACTACAGACTATACTGTTTCTTTGGGGGTATCCATGGAAATTTTTCATTCTTTATCCAGATCCTGGGTTGATAATTCCAAGCCCTGCATTAACATTTCTTTCCCTAAATTCTTCAGTGCACTTAGAAGAAAACATCCATCTCAAAGCTTATCCTTGTTTTCACTATAATGTTCTGTATCATTAATAGCTTTGTTTCCCAAAGCTTTGCCTTCTGTATATACTTTACTACAGATGTTTACAGGTGATCATTAAATATCTGACTTACCAATGCTTTCCTTGGACTATGTGTATTCCCTTCACCAATAAAAATAAAAACATCCATAACCTCAGTCTTACCAGATAGGAGGCCAATTCCAGATGTCTTAGAGTTAATTCTGAAAATTTACTGCTAAAGTTCTGCTCCTCTGGAATATTACTGTCCAATAGAAATAGAATGAAAACCACAAATGCAAGCTACTTCTGTACTGTTAAAATATTTAGTAGCCACTTTAAAAATGTTTAAAAAAGCAAAATTAATTATAATTTATTTTATTTAAATGAGTATATCCAGAGTATTATCATTTCTGCATGTAGTCAGTATAAAAATTATTAATATTTTCCTTTTTTCTTACTACTTTTGAAATTTTTGTGTATTTTATAGATACAGAACATCTCAATTTTGACTAACCATATTTTAGGTTGCTCAATAGCCACATGTGGCTAGTAGTTACTCTCTTGGATGGCAAATGCCTAGAGGATTTTATTAGCAGTCAGGGTTTTATTGAAAAAGCAAAACAAAATTAGTGATACAGAGTAAGGGATTTCATATAAGGACTAAAAGTTACACAATTATGGAAATTGGAAGAGGCATCCTTGCAGTGCTGTTGTCTCTGTATCTGACACCGAGAGTAAAGTCATCTGCTATCAGCCGTTAGGTATCAGTCAGACCAGCAGCAGATGAACTGGATTCAACATCATTGTCTCTGTCGCCATTTAGTGCAGGGGAAACATGTGGGAGCAGTTGCTGCCCTTCACTATAGACCTGCACCCTCGCCAGGCCCAGAGGTGAAAGACGCAGGAAAAGAAGCTGCCATGTCACCAAAGTGAGACCTCAGATCGGTGAGTGTGGGAGGGACATGCCACAAGACATGGTATTCTATATTAAGGTTGGGAGGATTAAAAAAAAAAAAAAAGCGACCACTGCTTCATTCAGACAAGTTTCTTTGTAGCCAGTATGAATCTAGAGCCCTACAGGACAGGGGATTTTAAGAAAACATTTCCAGCCTAACTAAGGTGAGAGAGTAATAAGCCATCGCAGCTATGTTACATTAAAAAATGTAAAAAGAAACACAAATTGAGAAATAAAACCTACATGAAATATCACAATAAAGATAAATATCCATAGTTTGTAAAGGACTCTCACCAGTCATTTACAAAACAATAGTAACCACCAGTGAGTAAATTGAAAACTTTGATCATTCTCAAAACATAGAAGTAAGCTATAAAGGGTCACAAAAACAGAGTCCGTTTCTAAGAAGAAACAATGTAAATAAAAATATATAGCTAGCAATTGGGTGTTTTTTAGGGTTAGAGTGTTGAGAACATGCTATCATATACATTGCTGAGTGGCATAAAAATTGGTATAAATTTAACAAAGTAGAACCTAGATGTCCATCAACAGATGAATGGATCAAGAAGATGTGGTATATATACACAATGGAATACTATGCAGCCATCAAAAGAAATGAAATCTTGCCATTTGCGACGACGTGGATGGAACTAGAGCGTATCATGCTTAGTGAAATAAGTCAATCGGAGAAAGACAACTATCATATGATCTCCCTGATATGAGGACATGGAGAAGCAACATGGGGGGGTAGGGGGATAGGAGAAGAATAAATGAAACAAGATGGGATTGGGAGGGAGACAAACCATAAATGACTCTTAATCTCACAAAACAAACTGGGGGTTGCTGGGGGGAGGTGGGATTGGGAGAGGGGGAGCGGGCTATGGACATTGGGGAGGGGAGGCGAACCATAAGAGACTATGGACTCTGAAAAAGAACCTGAGGGTTTTGAAGGGTCAGGGGTGGGAGGTTGGGGGAACAGGTGGTGGGTAATGGGGAGGGCACGTTTTGCATGGAGCACTGGGTGTTGTGCAAAAAGAATGAATACTGTTACGCTGAAAAAATAAATAAAATGGAAAAAAAAATAAAAAAAAAAATAAAATGTTTGTAGCCTATATTGTAGCAATTCTACTCATCTTTTTTATTTACATTTTAAAATGGGTAAGTTTCATACATATCCAAAATAAAATAATTATCACATAAAATACTCTTAGAAAGTAGAGATGTGATGAAAGTCAGATACATCAATACATGTAAAGTTACTGCACGATCATCATTTTTAAAATAAACATTATAATGTAATATTTTTCCAATTAGAAAAATATCTTGGAAAGAAATATTTTAAGATGTTAGTAGATACCTAGTAGGTTATTCTTAATTGTTATATTTTTCTCTCTTTTCTAACATTTTTGAAATTTATGATCACTAAATTCGAAAAACTAACCAACATCCATAAAATGTTTACATTGATATAATGGTATTGTTTTTCAAAACTGTTAAATATACTTCATATATGATACAACAATTTTTTTTAAAGATTTTATTTATTTATTTGACAGAGAGAGAGAGATCACAAGTAGGCAGAGAGGCAGGCAGAGAGAGGAAGGGAAGCAGGCTCCCTGCTGAGCAGAGAGCCCGATGCGGGACTCGATCCCAGGACCCTGAGATCATGACCTGAGCTGAAGGCAGCGGCTTAACCCACTGAGCCACCCAGGTGCCCTGATACAACAATTTTTTAAGTAATGGATCAGAGGTAATGATTTAGTGGGTAAGTAAGTTTTCTGAAAGTGTTTGTACCAGTTTACACTTTCACCAGTATTTTAGGAGCATTCCACTTGCTCTCCATTCTTGGTATTGTTAAGTCCTTTAGCCATTCTCATGGGTATGTAGTGGTAGATCACGGGTATTGATTTTCACTTCTTGGACAACTAATTCAGTTGGTCACCTTTTTTTTTTTCTTCCATTTTATTTATTTTTTCAGCGTAACAGTATTCATTCTTTTTGCACAACACTCAGTGCTCCATGCAAAACGTGCCCTCCCCATTACCCACCACCTGTTCCCCCAACCTCCCACCCCTGACCCTTCAAAACCCTCAGGTTGTTTTTCAGAGTCCATAGTCTCTTATGGTTCGCCTCCCCTTCCAAATTTTTTTTGTTAATAAACATATAATGTATTTTTATCCCCAGGGGTACAGGTCTGTGAATCGCCAGGTTTACACACTTCACAGCACTCACCATAGCACTTACCCTCCCCAATGTCCATAGCCCCCTCCCCCTCTCCCAATCCCACCTCCCCCCAGCAACCCCCAGTTTGTTTTGTGAGATTAAGAGTCATTTATGGTTTGTCTCCCTCCCAATCCCATCTTGTTTCATTTATTTTTATCATTATCTGTCCTTTCTTACTGGGGATGTTCTTTATGTATGGGATACAAGTACTAGCTCAGGTTTATGTAGTACAGAAAACTTTCTCCACTCTTTATCTGGCATTTGCATTTGCTGTTTTGTTTATGTATTTGTTTTTTAATGAAAATGATCTCTTAATTTTAAGGCAGTTCAACTTACTAAACTTCTCCTTTAGGGTTAGTGCTTTTCATGGTTAAGTGTCCTATTTAAGAAAAGTCTCTGCCTACTCCAAGGTCACAAAGATATTTTTGTGTGTTGTTTTTTAGAAGTTTTGTTGTTGGACATTTCATTAAATTTCCTTAAATTCATTAAATTTGTGGTCCATCTGTCTTGATTGTTGGGTATTCTGTGAGGTAGAATTTAACATGAACTTCCTTTTTTCCTAAATGGAAATTTTGATGAAGCATCATTTACCTTGAAGACTGTTTCATGGGAGTAGTGATTTTGCTTTGAGTTAGATGATTATGTATATGTGGATCTAAATCTAGACACTTAGTTCTACTGCACTGCTGTCTGCCTGTTGTGCTTCTCTTTCACATTGTTTTGAATACTGTAGCCTCATAGTCTTTACATCTAGTAGTATACACCTTTCAACTGAGTTCTTCAATTCTTTTTTTTTTTCAGTTGTTATGTAATTGACATATATTAGTGTCAGGTGTGCAACATAGTGATGGGATACATGTACATATTACAAAGTGATCATCATAATCTAATTAACATCTATTACCATACAGTTAGAATTTTTTTTCTAGTGAAGAGAACTTTTAAGATCTCTCATCAAATTTCAAATATATGATATGTTATTTTTTTTTAAAGATTTTATGTACTCATTTGAGAGAGAGAGACAGAGAGAACATACAAACAAGGGGAGAGGGAGAAACAGCTTCGCATTGAGCCAGTCGGGAGCCTAATGTGGGGCTTGATCCAGGACCTGGAGATCAAGACGTAAGCCAAAGGCAGATGCCTAACCATCTGAGCCACCCAGGCACCCCATTTATAATACATTTTTATTAACTATAGTTACCATGTTGTACATTATTTCCCTAGAACTTATATTATAACCGGAAGTTTGCTGTTGAATGGCTTCAACCATTTTGCCCGTACTCCACCCCCCACCACCTGCCCCTGGCAACCACTGAACTGTTCTTTGCATCTATAAGTTGCTGTGATGTTGTTGTTATTGTTCTTCGTATTGCATGTATGAGTGAAACAATACAGTTTTGTTTTTCCCTTTCTACCTTCTTCCACTTATGCCCTCAAGGTCTATCCATGGTGCCACAGATGGCATAATTGCCTTGCATTTTAATGGTTGAATAATATTCCTCTGTGTGTGTGTGTGTGTGTGTGTGTGTGTGTACACGCACGCATGTGCATACGTATGTGCCACTTTATTCATCCATCTATCATTGGACACTCAGGTTGTTTTCATGGCTTGGCTATTGTAAATAAATGTTGCAATGAGTAGGGGAGTGCATATATCTTTTTGACTTACTTTGTTCTGTTTGGATAAATACCCAAAGGTGAAACTGCTGGATTATTGAGTAATTCCACTTTTAATTTTTTGAGGATCCTCTGTACTGTTTTCCCCAGTGGCTGTACCTATTTCCCATCAACACTGCAAGTGTTTGCTTTTGTCCACATCCTCCCTAATATCTGTTTTTCTTATAGCAAATCTAACAAGTGTGAGGTGATATCTCATAGTGTGTCTGATTTGCATTTCCTTGATTAGTGATGTTGAGCACTTTTTCATGTACCTATTGATCATCTGTATGTCTTCTTTGAAAAACTGTCTATTCAGATCATCTGCTCATCTTTTTTTTTAAGATTTTATTTATTTATTTGACAGGCAGAGATCACAGGTAGGCAGAGAGGTAGGCAGAGAGAGAGAGGAGGAAGCAGGCTCCCTGCTGAGCAGAGAGCCCGATGCGGGGCTCCATCCCAGGACCCTGAGATCATGACCTGAGCCGAAAGCAGAGGCTTAACCCACTGAGCCACCCAGGTGCCCCATCTGCTCATCTTTTAATCAGATGATTAGTTTTTGCTGTGAGTTGTAAGAGTGCTTTCGTATATTTTGGTTATTAACCCCTATCAGAGAATTTGTAAATATTTTCTTCTATTTGATAGGTTTCTTTTTAAATTTCCTTATGGTTTCCTTTATTTTGCAGAAGATGCTTTTAAGTTTGAGAAAGTCCCACTTATAAATTTTTGCTCTTACTGCCTTTGCTTTCAGTGTCAAGTCTAAAAAATCATCACTACGACCATTGTCAAGGAGATTACCACCTATGTTTGTTTTTAGGGGTTGTGTGGTTTGAGGTCTTATGTTCAAGTCTTGAATCCACTTTTAGTTTGTGTATGATGTAAGGTTACCATCATTTCTGACAGTTAATGGATCAATCCCTTAACTTCATATTAAAATTTTCATAGAAATTAGAATATTTTCCCACGTTTCCCCCTTTACTGATTGCTGATTCTTTTCTTAAATGAAATTGCAGTTAAAATATGTGAAAAATTGAGTCGAGCTCCCCAGCTTCACAACATATAATAAGAAGTATATATCACTTAATCTTTAGTGAGAAACTGAGAAAGGAAGAATTGTTTTCAGTTTATAAGTAAATAGTCTAAAGTCCAGTAAAGTCTGAAGTAAATGGCTTAATAAGGGTGAGTAACAAATAAGTTGAGTGATTTTAAGTAACATAGAAAGCACACAGAAATGGAAAGTTATGAGTATGGAGGAACATACTATTTTGACCTTCCCTATCAATTTGTTCACACTGTTGCCTCTATAGTTTATCACCATGCTATTTTATCATAGTCCAAATATGGGGTTTATCTCACAAGATAATCTTGTTATAGACAATCTAGTTATTGAATGTCTTCTAAAAAGAACAGTTTTGTTAATAGCTTTTTGTGTCACTTTAAATCCATCTAATATCTGGAACTCCATTAGATGTATCTTGTAAAAATTTCTCCTTCCTTAAACTGATGGTGATTACTTTGTCTAGAAGTCACACAGTGTTTTACAAAACAAAACAAAACAAAAATACCAAAAAAAAAAAAAACCCTCATCTAAAACCAAAAACCAAACAAAAAAACTTGCTTAGCTGGTGGAGTTTCTCAATTGTATTCTTTTATTTTTCCTTGAAAAGAAAAAAAAAAAAAAACAAGGATTTGATTGACTGAGGATTTATTTCAACAGTCAATGTCTTTCTCCCTTAGAAGCATATAGAGGCTGTTTTTGTAACATTCCTTGAGCAATGTTATCCTTTATATCAGACTTGATATAAAAAGGTAAGTGTTTTCAAAGCATTTTCTATATATAAACTTAAATGCTGCTTACTGTCATCACCCCAATGTGTTTTCCACCTGAAATAAAAAGGTACATTCTAAGCTTTTTCATAGAAGGAAAAGACCTACATTTAGTATCATAGGAGAACTTAAAATTCCATCTTTCAGATATTCTGAAAGACGAACTACAGTTCCACAAGGAATACTTCCCCAGGCAAGTTTACTTACTGTCAGGATAAATGGTGTATTTGAAGGAAAGGGGAATAGCATGTGTGAACGTGGAAACTGTGAGCTTGATTCTGTGTCAGGGATCAAAGGAGGGTCTACAGTTAGTATACAGCAGGGGCAATTAGTTCAAGTTCAGACAGAGAGTGAAAAAGAGAAGCACAGAAGAAAACACTCATAATAACTAGAGAGTTTCAAAAAAGCACTATGTGTGACACTATCAACACAATGATTCTGGGTCTATTTGGAGTAAGAACTCATGTTGCCGACATTTCCAGATGCTTCCTTCTTGCTCTGTGTTCCTGAAGAGCTTTGAATGTGTAAGTGTTGGTTCATTTATTTTAGTGTTTTTGTTTATGGTCAGCTCAAAGAGTCAGACATGAGACCTAATAATTTTGGGGGAACTATTTTGTTTGTCTCTGTATCCTTAACACCAGCCATGCATTGTATAGTTTAACCCCTAATATTTTTTGTTTAAATTGGTTTTTCTTTATTTTAAATAATATTTGACTTGAAACTCTGAGATTGTTCCTTACTCTGCTTGAAAGATTAGAAAGGGGTGACTGGAAGCATATTGAAAAAGAGAAAGATATGATTTTAATTAAGGTTACCACTCTAAGTTTTGTCTACCTGAGTAATGGATAATTGGTAAGGATGGGAGCTGAATTGCGTAGGCAAAGGGAAGGGATTTGGAGGCTTGTTAGAAAGGAGATAAAGCAGATGATAAGACAGAAGAATTTGGGGAGAATAGGAAATTCTAAGGGAAATTTAATTAAGTTTCTTTGATGTGGTGTATAGTTACAATATAAGAATATTTACAATATTCTTATCTATTACTGTAAGGAATCCTCAGTAAAATATCTAATTTTTTATTGATAGGTTTCAAACCTGGAATTACTTTAGATGCTGCATCCAAGTACCAAATCTTGAGTCAAGATGGGTTTTGGTTTAAGAACAGAGGCAATCCATAGCAACACTGTTAAAACAAGTTCATAAAGAGTAAGTAAAATAGCTCCTTGGTGAGATTGACAATAGAAAAAATATGTAATCATGGAAAATATTACTAAGTTTTTATAGTAGCTAACATTTATTTAATACCTATTATTTATTAGGCATATGCCAATACATTTCTATGTATTATTTCACTTAATCCACACAACAGGCCATTGTGACATTTTGTTACAGTAATGCCCCCTGCCCAATGAAACATAGTATTCTCTTTTGTAGTCCCTTCCAATATCGACTCTAGCTTTGGTAGTGTGACTTAATTGAACAGTGTGACATTAGCACAGGGGATAGAAATAGAGACTTGAAAAGCTCTTGGACATTGTAGCTTATCCTCTTAGACTGCTGGTATTATCACAAAGCGAAGAAACCTGGTCTAATCTCCTTGAAGAAGAAAAACCATTAAGGAGAATAAAGACCGGCAGTCCTAGTTGAGTCCAGTTTGGATCCAGCTCAACATCTGAAAGCAGTGTCATGAGTAAGCACAAGCACCACCAGTGGGAATTAATCTAGGAATTGTGAAAAACAATAAACTGTTTGCTTCAAGTTCTGAGGAAATGAGTGGTCCCTTACAAAAACTTATCATGTACATTTGCTTTGGAATGAGGAAGAGTAAAGACTGCAAAGGAACAAGGTCATTGTTACTGGAGGTTGAAAACCTAGTGAGTGAACTGCTATTGGAAGTTGGAAAGATTGATGGACCATGGTTTATAGTAAAACGATTGGAAAAATTATTAACTGCTTTTAAGTATAAGATAGCGATCTGGCAAAGCAGATTTCCAAGTATAATGCTAAAAATGCCAGTTGGTTCTCAAAGCTGCTGAGGAATAACTGATAAAACCGCAGAGGTAAATATGATTATTGTTATCAATTTATAGATGAAAATGAAACCTAAAGAGGCATGCTTGCTCAAGGTCACTACAGTGCGATTTGTTACAGGACAGATTTGAATATATTGGTTTATTGGTATTCATCATAGAGTATTCAAGTGGGGATTTATTTATAATATTATGAAATAATTATATGTCATTAAAATATTTCATGAATCATAAACCATAAAGGTAGTATGATGGCACATTTTCTACATAATGGAAGAATAAAAAGTTCAGTATTTCTCATATATTGTAAAAATATTTTCTGTGGTATCCACAGTGGTTCATATTACTTTGCCTAGTTCTTAGAATAAAGACTTCTTAAAAAACTTATTCTTGACACATACAAGTCAACAAACTTCAGTATTAAATTCAATCAACTGGTCTTAAATTTTCTCTAGTCTTTTATTCAGCTAACATGGATGTTGCTCAGGCCCTTATAAGTCACTTTTAGTCTGTGGTATAGCAGTAGCTACTTAAAAGTCCTTCTTTGGCTCATGTCTTCCCTTGATAATTCATTGCCTTTGTTGAATGTCTTTAGATGAACACCTGAAAATACCGTTTTTTGGGTCACATTTACACTGAGGTATTTTCAACAGTTTCTCTCTGACTGAATTTATTCTGAAACTATATCTCTACTCAACGTATACTTCTTCTTTTACTCTCTTAAATTATCTCTTTTTATTTGCCCAGTTGATCTAATCAAAGTTCTTTGGACACATCTGTCATCTCCTTATATATGTATATTGTGTTCCTTCAATTAGAATGCCCTTTTATATCCTTAAGTCTTACCTACCATTATTACCTGCTGACATTCATAGGGATAGTGGGGATAACAATCCGGATTTTTTTAAGAATTCCACCTACATCCAACTGATTGTCTTCCTGAGCCATTGCTTTGAAATTATTACTTTTGTCATATTCATGGTTATGGCACCTTCCCAAGATACTCTACAAATTGCTCAAATCCCAAGGGAGAAAAAGAAAAATCATTGTCTTCAGTGTTTAGTCAGTAGACAGATATGTTATAACATGAATTCTAAAACTATTCAGATTAAAAAAATTGTTAATAAAAGCCTTGCTTCAACTCTCCTCTGATTATACTGCAACAGATATTTAGATGCACATTATAATTTTCATCTTCAAACATTTGGATGTTTAAAGCTATGTAATCCAACATACTAACTTTTTTTTAGTTTGGCGTTGATGTGATATAGTCAAACATTATTTAAGACATTAAATATATTAAGTGATTATGGCTGGTTTAATGGTAAAGTAGAATTGTTAACACTACTAAAATGAGTCATAGACAAATCTAACTCAGCGTTGTTATAAATATAGCTCTACCAGAAAAAGAAGTTTGTTCAAGATGAAATGGAAAGGGTAAATATTCCCAAAACATTTTAAAATGTTAAAAATAGTAACTAAAACTTTGAAAATAACAGACTCATAATGATATCTTGTTTTTTTATAATGAAATATTAACTAAAAATCAAAGCAAGTTTTAGAGTCCAGAAACTACATCTTACAGTTAATTTGATAATTTGAGATGACATCATTCTGAAGAATAAAGTCATTTTTACTTACAAGACAATTTTGATAATAGATTTATGTTCTAATTGTTCATTTATTTTATATCAAAGCAAGGGTAATGAGAAAAGTCTTCTGGTAATGATAGTAATGAATTTGCCTGCTTAATACTGTCAAATGTGTAAAATGAATTAAAATTAGCAAATATATTCTTTACTTTTTTTTAATGTCATTGTTGAGGATGGAAAGACAAGGAAGTGGGGAGGGCAGTGACTTAAAGGTAGGAGCCTCAGACAGGGAAAGACAGTTCTTTTAAAATATGTCATCACCAAATAATTACTTCTTATTATGAACTGAATGTCTTTATCCCTCCCCCACAATTCATATGTTGAAGGCTAAACCCCAATGTGTTAGTATTTCGAGATGGGGCCTTTGGGGTTATTGGATTTAGTTGAAGTCATAGGGGTGAGTAGAATTAGTGGTAATTAATGGTAGAATTAGTGCTCTTAAAAGATCAGGAAACTAGATATCTTTTTCTCAGCTGTGTGAGGCTGTAATGAGAATTTGGTCATCTTCAAGCCCAGAACAGGGCAGTCACCAAAAACCAAATAAATAAGCACCTTGATCTTGGACTTCCCACCTCTAGAAGTGTCCAGTACACATCTATTGTTTAAGCCATCTAGTTTATGGAATTTTGTTATAGAAGTCCAAGCTGCATAATGTACCACTAAAGGATCATACTTTAATAAACCTTTGGTGATCTTCAGTTAATCAATGGATCATGATGGCACAGCATGTAAATTACTGAGAGGTATAGCTGACAGATTTATTAAAAAAAAAAAGAAGAAGAAGAAGAAAAGAAAAAAATCACTGTGTTCCATGAAAAGGCAAGGAGTCTGTTTTTCATATTCTGGGCCCTAGCACAATATTTCTCTAAAAGATACTGGGGGTGAATGAATGATGAATGAATGCTATTTCTGATACTCCATATAGTATCAAATAAAAATGACTACTTGTAAAATAATTAGAAAATTCAAGGTTTTTTAATTTTTTAAATTTTTTTATGATGTTATAATGCCAAAATTTATTCCATTTCTTGATGACACTTTGTCTCCAGATTTGTTTTAGGCTACATTCTGAATTGTTTTTAATTAATTTATTTATTTTCAGCATAACAGTACTCATTGTTTTTGCACCACACCGAGTGCTCCATGCAATACATGCCCTCTCTATTACCCCCCACCTGGTTCCCCAACCTCCCACCCCCCGCCCCTTCAAAACCCTCAGGTTGTTTTTCAGAATCCATAGTCTCTCATGGTTCATCTCACCTTCCATTTCCCACAACTCCCTTCTCCTCTCCATCTCCCCATGTCCTCCATATTCTTTGTTATGCTCCACAAATAACTGAAACCATATGATACTTGACTCTATCTGCTTGACTTATTTCGCTCAGCATAATCTCTTCTTGTCCCATCCATGTTGCTACAAAAGTTGGCTATTCATCCTTTCTGATGGAGGCATAATACTCCATTGTGTATATGTACCACATCTTCCTTATCCATTCGTCCGTTGAAGGGTATCTTGGCTTTCTTATACACTAACAATGAAAATACAGAAAGGCAAATTAGAGAATCAATTCCATTTACTATAGCACCAAGAACCATAAGATACCTGGGAATAAACCTAATCAAAGAGGTAAAGGATCTGTATTCGAGGAACTACAGAACACTCATGAAAGAAATTGAAGAAGACACAAAAAGATGGAAGACTATTCCATGCTCTTGGATCGGAAGAATAAACATTCTTAAAATGTCTATACTGCCCAGAACAATCTATACTTTTAATGCCATTCCAATCAAAATTCCACCGATATTTTTCAAAGAGCTGGAGCAAATAATCCTAAATTTTGTATGATGTGGAATCAAAAGAGACCCCGAATTGCTAAGGAAATGTTGAAAAACAAAAACGAAACTGGCGGCATCACGTTACCTGATTTCAAGCTTTACTACAAAGCTGTGATCACCAAGACAGTGTGGTACTGGCATAAAAACAGATACATAGACCAGTGGAACAGAGTGGAGAGCCCAGATATGGACCCTCAACTCTATGGTCAAATAATCTTCGACAAAACAGGAAAAAATATACAATGGAAAAGAGACAGTCTCTTCAATAAATGGTGCTGGGAAAACTGGACAGCTATAAGTAGAAGAATGAAACTCGACCATTCTCTTACACCATACACAAAGATAAACTCGAAATGGATAAAAGACCTCAACATGAAACAGGAATCCATCAGAATCCTAGAGGAGAACATAGGCAGTAACCTCTTTGATATCAGCCACAGCAGACTTTCAAGATATGCCTCCAAAGGCAAAGGAAACAAAAGCGAAAATGAACTTTGGGGACTTCATCAAGATCAAAAGCTTCTGCACAGCAAAGGAAACAGTCAACAAAACAAAAAGGCAACCCACAGAATGGGAGAAGATATTTGCAAACGACAGGTTGATATCCAGGATCTATAAAGAACTCCTCAAACTCAACACACACAAAACAGATAATCCTATCAAAAAATGGGCAGAAGATATGAACAGACACTTCTCCAATGAGGACATACAAATGGCTATCAGACACATGAAAAAATGCTCATTATCACTAGCCATCAGGGAGTTTCAAATTAAAACCTCATTGAGATATCACCTTACACCAGTTAGGTTGGCTAAAATTAGAAGACAGGAAACAACGTGTGTTGGAGAGGTTGTGAGAAAGGGGAACCCTCTTACACTGTTGGTGGGAATACAAGTTGGTGCAGCCACTCTGGAGAACAGTGTGGAGAGTCCTCAAGAAATTAAAAAGTGTTTCCCTATGACCCTGCAATTGCACTGCTGGGTATTTACCCCAAAGATACAGATGTAGTGAAAAGAAGAGCCATCTGTACCCCAATGTTTACAGCAGCAATGGCTACAGTCGCCAAACTGCAGAAAGAATCAAATTTTTTTTTATGTTGCAAAATAATGACTGATAAATGTTGCCTTCATTGCTTAGCAATTTAGGAAGTCACCATTTTTTTTAAATTAATTTTTTCAGTGTAACAATATTCATTGTTTTTGCACAACACCCAGTGCTCCATGCAATACATGCCCTCCCTATTACCCACCACCTGGTTCCCCCAACCTCCCACCCCTGCCCCTTCAAAACCCTCGGGTTGTTTTTCAGAGTCCATAATCTCTTATGGTTCGCCTCCCCTTCCAATTTCCCTCAACTTCCTTCTCCTCTCCATCTCCCAATGTCCTCCATGTCATTTGTTATGCTCCACAAATAAATGAAACCATATGATACTTGACTCTCTCTGCTTGACTTCTTTCACTCAGCATAATCACTTCCAGTCCTGTCCATGTTGCTACAAAATTTCGCAGTCCCATCTATGTTGTTACAAAAGTTGGGTATTCATCCTTTCTTTTTTTTTTTTTTAATAAACATATAATGTATTTTTATCCCCAGGGGTACAGATCTGTGAATCACCAGGTTTACACACTTCACAGCACTCACGATAGCACATACCCTCCCCAATGTCCTAACCCCCTCCCCCTCTCCCAACCCCACTTCCCCCAGCAACCCCCAGTTTGTTTTGTGAGATTAAGAGTCATTTATGGTTTGTCTCCCTCCCAATCCCATCTTGTTTCATTTATTCTTCTCCTATCCCCCTAACCCCCATGTTGCATCTCCACGTCCTCATATCAGGGAGATCATATGATAGTTGTCTTTCGCCGATTGACTTATTTCACTAAGCATGATACCCTCTAGTTCCATCCACGTCGTCGCAAATGGCAAGATTTCATTTCTTTTGATGGCTGCATAGTATTCCATTGTGTATATATACCACTTCTTCTTTATCCATTCATCTGTTGATGGACATCTAGGTTCTTTCCATAGTTTGGCTATTGTAGACATTGCTGCTATAAACATTCAGGTACACGTGCCCCTTCGGATCACTGCGTTTGTATCTTTAGGGTAAATACCCAGTAGTGCAATTGCTGGGTCATAGGGTAGTTCTATTTTCAACATTTTGAGGAACCTCCATGCTGTTTTCCAGAGGGGTTGCACCAGCTTGCATTCCCACCAACAGTGGAGGAGGGTTCCCCTTTCTCGGCATCCTCGCCAGCATCTGTCATTTCCTGACTTGTTAATTTTAGCCATTCTGACTAGTGTGAGGTGATTTCTCATTGTGGTTTTGATTTGTATTTCGCTGATGCCGAGTGACGTGGAGCACTTTTTCATGTATCTGTTGGCCATCTGGATGTCTTCTTTGCAGAAATGTCTGTTCATGTCCTCTGCCCATTTCTTGATTGGATTGTTTGTTCTTGATTGGATTGTTTATTCTTTGTTGAGTTTGCTAAGTTCCTTATAGATTTTGGATACTAGCCCTTTATCTGATATGTCACTTGCAAATATCTTCTCCAGAAGATATCTTTTCCAGAAATACCTTTTCCAGAGTGGTTGCTGGTGCACAGCCTGCAGGTTCTGGAGAACAGCCTGGAGGTTCTCCCATTCTGTCAGTTGTCTTTTGGTTTTGTTAACTGTTTCCTTTGCTGTGCAAAAGATTTTGATCTTGATGAAATCCCAATAGTTCAGTTTTGCCCTTGCTTCCCTTGCCTTTGCCGATGTTAGGAGGCCACCATTTTCAGTTAAATATCCACAAATCAGAGTGTGTGTGTGTGTGTGGGGGGGTGATAATTATCAATGGCTTAATAGAGATCCCTTTGTTACTTTTACCAATTTGGTACATTTATACTTTTCACAGATTATTACCTTTATCTAAAGTCTCCCTTCCCTTTTTCTTACTTGGATCTCCCTCTGCAAATAACCGAAAAACACTGTTTAGAGAGAACCTGGGAGATGCCTAATAATTATAATTTAGTATATAGTTGCAAACACTGTTTAAAAATAGGGACACTCTTGAAATGTTGACCTTTTCTGAACTATTAATATAGATATGGAGAAGTTCACAAACAATAAGTGTACGTCTTGATGAATTTTAACCCAAATATAAACAAACCTAACATGTAATCCGCATCCATATAAAGAAACAGGATGTTACCAGAATTCCTGGGATTGTCTCATGCCCAACCCATGTTCCAAATGTCCCTTCTAGGTCACTAGTTATGACTAGGTTTGAACTTCAGGTGAACCGATTCTTGGAGTATACATCTGGTTTCTTTGGCTCAGCATTTTTTGTGAGATTTGGCTATGTGTTACGCATAGCTGTAGTTTCTTGGCTTCTGTCGCCATATAATATTTCACTGGATTAAGAAATATATATAGCCCAGTCTACCCATTCTAATGGTAACCAACACTTAGGTGGTTTTTATTTTATCTATATTAAAAATTTGCCTACACTCACCATACATATTTTGACTTTTATGATTGATTGCACATTTGCTTTTACATGTCCTTTTGGAAATGTATAATGGTTCATCTTTGGGAGAGGGATTGTTCTTAAAGTACATGCATAATCATCCTTAGTAAACTCAATAAAAAATGTCCAAAGTGATTGGCTTATTCACGCCTACCAGCAGAACAGAAGTGTTTGGGTTAAAGTAGAACATGGGTATTTTATACAAACTCTAATTTTGATCTGTAAATCTGCCCAGGGACATACATTCCTATTTTTCCCCCTCTCAGTAATAAGTTAGAGAAGTGCAAATGGGTAGATGTGCATAAAGGATGGATACTTTATACTTTATTAAATTTTAGAAAACTGTTTATTAAGAATATATTTCTATTTATATACAAATTTTTATTTGTGTATATTTCCAAATTATTAAGCTGTTTGCTAATTTTAATGATTTGATTAAAACAGAATGGATCTAATGAATTATTCAAGGCAGAAGCAAAAATGGTTATCTTAATTCTATTTATTTCTTCTCTATGAGATAACATATACACACCTTTATCTGGAGACTGAGCACTCACTAAGTAAATAAGAGTCCTTTTTTAATGTTCTACTAAAAAACCTCCATAGGAGGAAAAAATACATATTCATAAACAAACAAAATTAGAAGTCAGTGTTCTGAAAAAGGAGTGCTTGAAAAACACCATGATTTTAAGCTTTACAGAACATATCATTGTACTCAGTGTAGGAGGTGAAGACAAGAGGCAATTTATTCTGCAGCTGGTTTCGAAATAAACACAGCAAAGGAAGATAAGGAGTGAAAAAGGGATAAATCCGCCGGTAGCAAACTTGATGGACAGACAGGCTGCCATTAACAATGCTGTTGCCTTTGTAACTACAGAGTGATGTGGAGATACCCTGGCATTTATACTGTAGACATGGTCCTTGAAGATTTTACACCTCCAATTCCTTAGAATTATCAGCTATCTCCAGCCTGCCAGTCATCCGAGCAATCTTAGATTTTTAGCTTAGGCCAGGCAGATTATTGACAAAGCAATCCAGGGTGATATAACACACTCTGACAAACAACAGTGAGGGGATTGTGTTTACCACTTTCACTGCACCAATTCAGCTAAATTAATTCTTAACACTGAAAGTAAACTTTCTCTTGATAACCATTCACTCCCTACCACTGTTGTTTTGCTACATAACCTGAGCTCCAGTGGAGATGGAAGAGTGCCTTGATGCAGGTAATTTAATCTGGTGGGGACTAATAGAAGCAAAGAAGGTATCTGTCTCCACAGTGAGACGGCTAATGAGGGCGTCTGTAAATAAAAAACTCGATGTTAGAGTTGAGTTAAGGATTTAAGTTAAGTATACAAAAGGAGGAGATTTCTAAATTAGGTCTGCCACTCTATCCTTACCTCACCCCGTCTGTAGAAATTGAACACATGCAATTCTTCGATTCTGTCTCAAGTCTAAAATACAAAGATAATGAAAGAATAACAAAAGAACAAAGACAAAGAAACAAAAAGGTTGAACAAAATTTATCCCAGGCAGGTTTTTAGACTGTATTTAATGAATTAATTCAATTGTATTGTATTTAATGGTTTAGGTCGTAAACTCTTAAAGTAGGGACAAGGAGAGTTTGAAGGGGCACAATAAATTTTGAAGGCAAAACATTGACACACCCTTAATTTTAGCTGTTGTTTTGGTCACTGTTAACATTCAGAGTTAATGTTTTGGACTATGCTAATTTTAAAAAGTATGTTACATGTTAAAGACTTACAGAACATCAGTGCCATGTGCAATCGCTATGTTGAAATCACTTCTCTGGTCTCAGAGTTTAAAGTTTTAAAGCTACTTTTAATAATATTAGACTAAAACACATGTTTTTCATGGACAACTTTAATACTCATATAAAAATATTATGCCTTTTAAATGCTTTTGAGATACCTTAGCATGTATTCTTATTTACAGAATTGTCTAAATTTAATGAACTTAACATGAATGTTGGCTTTCTTCTAAACTAGAAGTTGAGTATGACTTCTAAAATGGAGAATTTTTATAAAATACATGAATATATTTGGTTAAATATATTCACATGTTATACACAATCCCCAACACAATGCATAATTAAGTTTTACAGTCAGCTAAAACCTCAAAATAGTTAAAAATATGAAAATCAGAGAAATCAAATGACTTAGTAAAATTTCGTCAGCTTAGATTTAGATTCATCTCATCCTCTGCTTTTTTTCCGACATGTAGGAATTTTTGTTGCTGTATTTTAGAATCTCGTTTCTGTCTTTCTTTTTAAATCTAACCTGTTCAAACACCCCACACATTGAATAATTGTCAACACCCTGAACTTGCTCCTTTTATTTATGTGGCTGCATCCCCCAATTTTTGCATCATTTGGCTCTTCACAGGAGTAGCCATAATGCCACCTTTTCCAAGATGTCCCTACTAATACCCTCATGAAAACACCATCTTTCATTTATCTTCTATCCCCTTACCCTTCCTTATTTGCCTTACATATCATTTATCTGCTTACTTGTTCCTTACTTATCTCCTCCACAAGAACATAAGGTGTGAAATTGGATCTTTGTCTCGTTGTCACTGGAGTATGTCTACCACTGGGTGGGTATTGTCATAACTCTGCTGAAAGAATGAGGGACGAATTCTGGTGTGAGTGGGATTACACAGAGTTCAATGGTAAAAAATACTGTAATTGCATATTTAACACAATTTACTAGATTAACTGTAGAAAGCAAGAGAGAGAAAAGTAAAGATTTATGTGTTTTCCATCTTGGTTACTTAGAAAAGTAAGTAGAACACTACATAAAACTGGTCTAGAAAGAACATGGTAAATTGACCTTTGGATATATGTTGAAGCAACAGAGATATCCATAGAAAGATATCCTTAGACAGAAAGAGATTATAATAGTAGTTCTTACCTAGGGGTGATTTTTGATCCCCAGAGGATATTTGGCAATGTTTGGAGACAGTTTTTTGTGTTAAAACCAGGGTTTCTACTGACTTCTAGTGGGTAAAATCTACTGATACTGCTAACCTTGCTGCTGTGTGCAGGACAGCTCCTTACAATAAAGAATTGTTGGGGCGCCTGGGTAGCTCAGTGGGTTAAAGCCTCTGCCTTCGGCTCAGGTCATGATCCCGGGGTCCTGGGATCGAGCCCCGCGTCGGGCTCTCTGCTCAGCAGAGAGCCTGCTTCCCCCTCTCTCTCTGCCTGCCTCTCTGCCTACTTGTGTTCTCTGTCTGTCAAAAAAAAAAAAAAAGAATTGTCCAGTTTCACATGTCACATGTTAGAAATACACATAGAGGTGGGATGCTATATGGAAATTGTTGGTGAAATGAGGGTAGATAAACTATACAAAAGAATGGCTGCAGAGAGATATAAACTATACAAAAGAATGGCTGCAGAGAGATAATAGGACTAATTGACATTTGTCTAGCACTTACTGTTGGACATAATTCTAGTCATTTATATATTAACTTGTTTAATCCATAAGGCAACCGTTAGAGCTAGAAGCCAATATTATGATTTTATAGATAAAAACATTAAAACACATAAAATGAAGCCACCTGCTCAAACTTACAAAGCTAGAAAATGGTAAAGAATCAAAACCAGGTAATTGGATTTTAGAGGTAAAAATTTTTGCAAACTTACTGTCTTTTCCAAGTAAAAGTGGGGGAAAAAGCAAATAGGACTGGGTTCTCTCAAAGCAATCTGAAATTGAAGAAACCCACAAGTATTCCTAAAAGCCTCTCTCCCATAGTGTTGGATGCTGAATTGAGCAAAGAAAATGTCATTGGAATTGGCACATGGTGGTTGGTGATCTTGTGGAGAGCAATTTTAGTCAGGACAGATAGTGATACTCAAAATGGATCAGATATCTATATAGTTCTGAAAGAAATGTTTGGTAGTTTGAGGGAGTATATGGATTGAGAGAAAGATGTTTGGAGCTTAGGAAACTCATTACTGAGAAGCAGAAAATAAAATTGAGTGTTAAATGTTTTGAAATAAAATTTGGACTTTGAAGGTACAGAAAGCTTGGAACCACCCTATAGAGAATGTAATGAGTTAACATGAAGTCAACATTTTTAAATGTGAGGCCAATGCCCACAAGAAATATAAAAGCGTGAGTTTGTAAAAATCCCAAATATTCACTTTATTTTCTTTTTTAAATAAAGATGTAATTGATAGTTCATACTGCCTGAGACTGGGCTTGGAATGGGATATAATAAAATGTAATTGGCCAATTCATTGTTAAAATGACTGATTTATACAATGAGATGGAAGAGAACATGGTCTAGGGGAGTTGGCTGGATAAGGTCAAGGGTCTGGGAGTTGTTACAATAAACAAGAGGAGGATTAGAGGTATTGAAGGATAGGATTGAGCAGGACTGTATCTCAGAAAACTCAACTTTCATAATTTATCCAACTCAAAACTAGCTAATTGCGAAGGATTGTTTTATTTTAGTCAAGTTCACAAAACTCTTTAAAAAGTAATAGCAAACTTACCTCTGTGAAATTTATGGGTAAGAAAAAGTTGAAATATTTGATCTTAGATTCTGCTCCCCACTTAAGGTGTTATTCTCTGACAATCAGTGAGATGTGTATTACTTGTTAGAAATGCAGAATCCTGGGCCTCATCCCAGATCTCTTAAATTAGAGTCTGCTTTTAATAAGATGCCCAATGATTCACATACCCATTACAGCTGAATAAACACTTACCTGGATATCTGATTCACATACTGATTTTCTTCTGTTTTGTTGTAAACCATTACGGATAACATTTATGTAATTCTACGTTAGTGTAGTTGAATTGGAGATGGGGCTGTGGCTAATGCCATGCCTTCTCACTAATCTGCACTACTCTCTCAGAAGTTTCTAGTGTCCTGCAGAAAATAGTTTGCAAACCACTGGCTGATGATGTTTTAAGATCTTTTATTATGTATTCACATGCTGTAATCTCTGACACTGTGTGACACTGCTCTGGAAATGAAATGAAATGAAATGCTGAGTTGACTCATTCTTTACCACTAAATAGTTTGTAATTGACTTGCCATTGATGAAACCACAGTTCCTCTTGTCTAATTAAATAGAGCACTTTGTTAGACTTTAAAGTTATATGTGAATTGTTTCATTTTTTAATTGATCTCTAGACTTTATTCACATTTACCAGCCTTTCTGAATGTTCTCTTTCTGTTCTAGATCCAATCCAGAGACCCACATATCATTTAGTTGTCATGGCTACCCAGCCTCCTCCGGTCTGTGTAAACATTTCCGTCTTTCTTGTTTGTCATGACCTTGAGAGTCTTAAAGAATAGAGGTAGGTATCTTGCAGAATTGTCACCCAGTTTAGGTTTATCCAGTGTTTTTCTTAGATTAGTCTGGGGTTAGAAATTTTGGAATAATACCTGGAGGGTGAGGAACCCTTCTTAACCCCATGTCAGAGAGAAATGGTATCTGTGGGACATCCCTGACAATGTTAGTTTTCATTGTTCAGTTAAGGTCATGTTTTACAGGTTTCTCCACTGCAAAATTACTGTTCTTTTCTCTTATTATTTGGAAACCAGTCACTGTGTCTCAAGGGTAGGGGATTAGGCGCCATTCCTAGAAGGTGGGCTATTGCATATGTAAATGTTTAATTTAGTTTCTCACAACTGATCCATACTAAGTATTTAACAGGTGACCTCCTGAATGGTGGACTAATCTCTGCATTCCCAGCATTAAGCAAAATGCCTGGGTTGCAATATGTATTTCAGAAAAGTCCACTTTTTAATACAGTAGTTATTTCTACACAAAGTAAACATGTCACACATCACACGGCCTTTGTTTCTAAAAGAAGAATTTTCCTCAGGTAGTAAATTTAAAAGTTTCATTATGTGCCAGAAATTTTTATAGTCTATACTGAATATTGACCAAATGATTCAGTCAAGTCCTCAAAACTTGTCCAAATTAACTTATTCAGAGGTTGTATGGCTTGGTATTTACTGTTTTATGAAACATACAATTCAGGGACTTTGATGTAACAATGAGTTGTCATGGCAACTAAAAATTAAAACTGTGTCAAATTATTAAGTATAAATAGATACAGATTGAAAATAATTTCACCAAAATAGTACAGCTTACTCTATGGACTTTATATTTAAATCTTCATCTATGTACAGAGAAATATATGTAATGACTTCTTTTTAATAGTTTACTGCTGCTGATTAATTTTTAGGCAATACTGATAATTATGGGACAACTTAGAGGGTACGGAAATATATTTTAATAATAGTAGATTTGGAAGTCGTCATATTTTTCCTGCATTGATTATATCTTGAAAAAAAAACACACTCTGTGTGTGTGTGTGTATATACACACACACACTAATAATGTAAACAATGACATGTTTCTTTATCCGTTAGTATGAGAAATGCAAATACATATACACATATATACAAAGAAGCCTTTGTACAAATAAAACAGAAAAAACAAGATGGCTTTCTTTATGATAGGGTACTATATAGGAAATTTCTTTCTTTGGAGCATGAGATTAATCTAGGGGAAAGTTTTCTATTATTTCTGATCTCTGAATAATTTTCCAGTATGATCAGGAACAATGAAAAATGCTATAAATCCCTTTAAAGCAGTATATTCTTGAATTGATTACCAATGCTCACAAAAAAGAAAACTGGCTGTATTATAACAGTGATAATTTGTATGTTTAATTATTTATGAGGATACAACGGTCGAGTTTTTAAAAATCTTTCCATAAAAAATCCTCAATATAAATCCCTGTGATCTACAGTAATGCTACTTCATCTTTGCTTCCAGCCGTGCAGCATAAACCCTTTCATTAGTACATGCCTTCACTTAAGGGGATTGCTTTAACAAAGGGATCCAGCACATCATTATGACTTTTTGAGTTAAGAGATGACTGTGGCAAAACAATAAATACCCCATCTTATTAAGATACGTCTGTTACGGCAGTACCGAGCTATTTTATATTTGGTTTCCACACAACACATTGCAGTTCCGGCAGAAACCCAGGGATGCACTCCAGAGAAACACATAATGAGGTCAGATGGAAAATCTTGTCTTGTTTCAGATATGAATTCAATCCATCCTTTCTTTCATGTGAGACAATATTCGCAGAAGGAAGTGCTGCTGACATGTTTTAACTTCACTGACACTGAAAATCTTCTCTCTTCACTTGGCGCTTTTAGCCTCCACCTTGAAAGAATACCTATGCAAAATAATATTAGAGATGGTCACACAAATTGAAAAAATCTTATTATATTTATTTATTCACCTCTTGCCATATTCACTACACAATTGTGCCAGCTAATTTTTGCCTTATGAAATATGAATAATGAAAATCTGTGCTCGTTGAGGCCATTTTTTTTTCTTGCACTGTGTCTTGGAAGCTTAGAATCTTGTAAATTGGGCAGGAGAAGCAGAAGATAAAATAGCGGGGAAGGGGATAAAGAAAAAAATATATAATGGTTTTATATTTTCAAAACCACAGCCTTGGCATTTAGCTGTCACAAGGAGATTCGTCACTTTAAAACCATCCCCTAGATCCGTGCTACCAGATACTGTGAAGTCAGAACAATGTGTCAAGACCTGGTTCTCCATCTTTCATGTAACTATTAGAATAACAGCTAAAGAAATAATTTAGCATTATTTGACTTAGAATTACTCATACCAAAACCTAGTTAGTCTTTTTTTTTTCTTTGCATACTCAGTTTAATTCCGTGCCTACTAATAAGGAAGACCAGAGTAACCTAAATCCAGGAGTTGTGTTGCCGGAGAAAACAGAGGAGACACCTGATGCACACATGATCTTTATTAGAAATAACAAAGCATGATATGGAAAGATGGTCTAAATGGTTAAAAATATTAATGTTTCTTTGTACATTCTTTGCTTCAGAAAAATTGTATATGAAATTTTGGTCCTATTAAAAAAATCATCAGTTTCTTAGGATACTCCTTCCCCATTTAGCTTTGCTGTGTCTTAATTTGTGAGTATCATGTTCACAGGGATGTAATACACATAAATGTAGAATGGTTAATAATCACGGTTCCAACATTCAGCCTTAGTGTCCTCATTCTGCCCTCAGGAGGCAGCTGTTTAATCTGAGCCTGCCCTCTCGGCAACTGTGCTTCCTTCTCCATAAAAAGGAAGGTGAAACTATAAATTCTTTCTTTAAAAAAAAACGCTTAAATTCTTTCTAAACTCTGTTTTTAAGGGACGCCTGGGTGGTTCATTCAGTTGACTATCTGACTTTGGCTCTGGTCATGACCTCAGGGTCCTAGGATCTAGCTTCAGTGCCAGGCCTGTGCTCAGCAGGGAGCCTACTTGTCCCTCTCCCTCTGCCCCTTCCCTTGCTTGTGCACTCTCTCTCTCAAATAATAAAATATTTAAATTCTATTTTTAAAGGTGTTCCAACTCTAATGGCACATCTTACTATGTGAGTGGAAGACTAGTAATCATTTTTCCTGGCCTCTCTTCTGTATGTGTAAGTACTGATGGTGACTAATTTAATCTCTCTCTATCTTTTGAAGATATACAAGTCCTATTTAAAGGAAGACATTTATTACCTCCTGAACAATGTGCCTTAAGTTCCACAGAGAACGTTACAAATTAATACAAATCAGTATGAGATTTCTCAATTTGTCTTGCCATCTTAAACAAATTTTGAAAACGTCAGATTTATCTAAAACTCACAGTGAATGGTTTTGGCCAAATGACTTAGTTCTAGTACATGAATCAATGTGGCAGCTTTCAAACCTATCTTCATAGAAAGCCAGAGACAAAATGAAAATATAGCCAATACTAGGGACTGAATGGAAGAGTCAAGTGATATTTTGTAAGAAATCAAATTCTCAATATATATCTCATACTTCCTTCTTAATGAGATACCAGATGTGAAAATTTCCAGCACAGGATTTGGCATTCAGTACATGCTCAGTAAACACTGAATAAATTAAAGTAATAAAGACCATATATCAATAAAATAAAAGTACAATAAAAGCAGAAAAGAAAATTTTGTAGAAACTTTATTTTTAATTCCATTTCCTTTATCATTAAATTCATGGTATAGGAATAATAAATGACCTATATTGTGGTTCACAAAATTATCCAATATACAATTTTGTTTTAAAAATTATACTTTAAGTTACATAATTTTCTCTATAAAAATGAGTTCAAAATTATAAAGATAAAATCCACTTGACGGTGCAATTCCCTGTGTCCACTCTCCTGAAGAGTCTTCTCTATCAAAATTATTTCATACATACACAACCATGTTTGTGTGCAAAGTTATTTTAAATATTTTTATTGTGGTATACATGTATATACATATATATAATGAAATTTTTAATTTAACCATTTTAAGTATACAAACCAGTGGCATTAATTACATGCACAAAGTTATGCAAACATCACTATTATGTATTTTTAAGCCTTTCACCACCCCAAAAAAACTCTACCCATTAAGTGATAATTAATCTCCCTCTTCCTTCAGTCTCTAGTAACTTCAAATATACTTCCTATATTTATCAGTTAGCCTGTGCTAGATATTTCATGTGAGTGGAATCATACTATTTTGCCCTTTCTCTCTGGCTTATTTCACTCAATATAATGTTTCTAAGGTTCATGTCTGTTGTAGCATGTATAAAAATGTCATCCCTTTTCAAGGCTGAACAACATTCTATTTTATGTATATATCACATATATTATATATATATCACATTTTATTTATCTGTTGTCTTTTGATGAACACTTTTGTTTCCACCTTTCAGCTACATTAAGTAATCTATAGTGAATGTAAATGTAGAAATATTTTCTTTGAATCCCTGTTTTCAGTTCCTCGGGGTGCATACCTAAGAGTGGAGTTGCTGAATTATACAATAATTCTGTTAAACTTTCTGAAGAACTGTTGAACTGTTTTCCACTGTGGCTTCACTGTTTTACGGTGCTACCAGCAATGTACAAGGATTCAAATTTCTGCCATCTCCACCAACATTTATTTTTAATTATTTTTTATTTTTTTATTTTTTTAAGTAGGCTCCATGCTTAGTGCAGAGCCCAGTGTGGTGCTCAAACTCACAACCATGAGATTAAGACCTAAGCCCAAATCAACAGTTGGATGCTTAACCAACTGAGCCACCCAGGGCATCCTATTTTTTAATTTTTAAAAGAAGTTCTAAGCATCCTTATAGATATGAAGTGGTATCTCATTGTGGTTTTCATTAACATTCCCCTAGTGTCTAATGATGTCAAGCATCTTTTCATGTGATAATTGGCTGCTCGTGTATATATTTTTGAAAAAATATCTATGAAAGTCTTGTGCCCATTTTTTAAAAAATTATTTTCTTCTTGTTATTGAGTTGTAAGAGATTTTAAACTTTTGGACATTAACCCTTATTAGATATATCACTTTTGAATATTTTATCCCATTCTGTAGGTTACTTTTTTCATTTTCTTCATAATGTTTTTTGATGAACAGTTTCTAATTTAGGTGGAGTTCAGTTTTTCTATTTCTTGTTTGTTGCTCATGCTTTTGGTGTCCTACCTAAGAATCTGTTGCCAACTCTAAGGTCATGAAGATTTGCTCATATGATTTTTTTTCTAAGAGTTTTATAGTTTTAGCCCTTAGGTTAATCTATTTGTTCCTACTGAGTTAATTATTATATGTGTTCTGAAGTAGAGGTCTATTTTATCTGCATATTAAAATCCACCTATCCAGATGTTTTAGCACCATTTGTTAAAGATGCTATTGTTTCCTTACTGAATGGACTTGGTATCTTTGCTGAAAATCAATTGACCATAGATACATGTGTTGATTTAGGAACTCAAATTTCTCTTCCATTGGTCTATATATTTATCCTTATGGCAAGGACCACAATGTTTTGATTGCTGTAACCTTGTAGTAAGTTTTGAAATTAGGAAGAATGAATCCTCCAAATTGATTCTTCCTTTTCAAGACTGTGTTGTCTATTTTGGCACTTTGGAACTTCACATAAATTTGAGGGTCAGATTTTCTATATCTGCAAAAAGGACTCTTGGAATTTTGATAGGCATTGTAGATTGTATTGAATAGTATCAACAACTTAACAGTATTATATTGGGATTCCTGAATGTAAGTTGTCTTTCCAATTAGTTAGGTCTTCTTTAACTTTTTTCACTAATGTTTTATAGTTTGCAGGACATAGGACTTTTATCACGTTGGTGAAATTTATTCCTAGTTATTTTAATCTTTTCTATATTATAAATAAGATTATTTTCTTAATTTTCTTTTGGGATTGTTGTTACTGATTACAAGTGATTTGTATATGTTGATCTTGTAATCTGTAACTTTGCTAAATTCATTTATTAAGTTTAGTATCTTTCTTGTGGATTCTTTGTCTTGTTTTTTTTTTTCCCCTATACGTAGTATCTTTTCATCTGTGAGTGGAGATTGATTTCCTATATCCTTCACAATTTGGGCACCTCTTATTTATTTTACATAACTGTTCTACCTAGAAATTTCATTACGTAAAATATGTAACAAGAGTGGTAAAAATAGTCATCCTTTCTTGTTTCTGATTCTCTTAGAATGATTTCACTTTTTTACCAGAGTATATTGTTACCTGGGGGGTTTTCGTTAATGCCCTTTATCTTATGAAGAAAATCCCCTTCAATTCCTAGCCTCCCCTTCTTTTAATCACAAAAGAATATTGGATTTTGTCACATGCCTTTTCTGCATCTTGTGTAATAATCATGATTTTTTCCCTCATCCTGTTAAAGTAGTGTATTATATTGATTGATATTCTAATGTTGAAGTACCATTCCATTCCTTGGAAAATTTCATTTGGTCATGATGTATAATACTTTTTTTTTAAGATTTTTTTTTTATTTGACAGAGAGAGAGATTATAAGTAGGCAGAGAGGCAGGCAGAGAGAGAGGGGGGGAAGCAGGCTCCATGCTGAGCATACAGCCCAATGCTGGGCTCAATCCCAGGACCCTAGAATCATGACCTGAGCTGAAGGCAGAGGCTTTAACCCACTGAGCCACCCAGGCACCCCATGATGTATATACTTTTAATATGCTTTTTTTTTTTAATTTCTTTTCAGCGTAACAGTATTCATTGTTTTTGCACCACACCCAGTGCTCCATGCAATACGTGCCCTCCCTATTATCCACCACCTGGTTCCCCAACCTCCCACCCCCCGCCCCTTCAAAACCCTTAGATTGTTTTTCAGAGTCCATAGTCTCTCATGGTTCATCTCCCCTTCCAATTTCCCTCAATTCCCTTCTCCTCTCCATCTCCCCATGTCCTCCATGTTATTTGTTATGCTCCACAAATAAGTGAAACCATATGATACTTGACTCTCTCTGCTTGACTTCTTTCACTCAGCATAATCTCTTCCAGTCCTGTCCATGTTGCTACAAAAGTTGGGTATTCATCCTTTCTGATGGAGACATAATACTCCATCGTGTATATGCACCACATCTTCCTTATCCATTCATCCGTGGAAGAGCATCTTGATTCTTTCCACAGTTTGGCGACCGTGGCCATTGCTGCTATAAACATTGGGGTACAGATGGCTCTTCTTTTCACTACATCTGTAGTAGTAGGTATTTACTGGGGTAAATACCCAGTAGTGCAATTGCAGGGTCATAGGGAAGCTCTATATTTAATTTCTTGAGGAATCTCCACACTGTTCTCCAAAGTGGCTGCACCAACTTGCATTTCCACCAACAGTGTAAGAGGGTTCTACTTTCTCCACAACCTCTCCAACACACGTTGATTCCTGTCTTGCTAATTTTGGCCATTCTAACTGGTGTAAGGTGATATCTCAATGAGGTTTTAATTTGAAACTCCCTGATGGCTAGTGATGATGAGCATTTTTTCATGTGTCTGATAGCCATTTGTATGTCCTCATTGGAGAAGTGTCTGTTCATATCTTCTGCCCATTTTTTGATAGGATTATCTGTTTTGTGTGTGTTGAGTTTGAGGAGTTCTTTATGGATCCTGGATATCAACCTTTTGTCTGTACTGTCATTTGCAAATACTTCTCCCATTCTGTGGATTGCCTTTTTGTTTTGTTGACTGTTTCCTTTGCTGTGCAGAAACTTTTGATCTTGATGAAGTCCCTAAAGTTCATTTTCGCTTTTGTTTCCTTTGCCTTTGGAGGCATATCTTGAAAGTCTGCTGTGGCTGATATCAAAGAGGTTACTGCCTATGTTCTCCTCTAGGATTCTGATGGATTCCTGTTTCATGTTGAGGTCTTTTATCCATTTTGAGTTTATCTTTGTGTATGGTGTAAGATAATGGTCAAGTTTCATTCTTCTACATATAGCTGTCCAGTTTTCCCAGCACCATTTATTGAAGAGACTGTCTTTTTTCCATTGTATTTTTTTTCCTGTTTTGTCGAAGATTATTTGACGATAGAGTTGAGGGTCCATATCTGGGCTCTCCACTCTGTTCCACTGGTCTATGTGTCTGTTTTTATGCCAGTACCATGCTGTCTTGGTGATCACAGCTTTGTAGTAAAGCTTGAAATCAGGTAACATGATGCCGCCAGTTTTGTTTTTGTTTTTCAACATTTCCTTAGCAATTTGGGGTCTCTTCTGATTCCATACAAATTTTAGGATTATTTGCTCCAGCTCTTTGAAAAATACCAGTGGAATTTTGATCGGAATGGCATTAAAAGTATAGATTGCTCTGGGCAGTATAGACATTTTAACAATGTTTATTCTTCCAATCCAAGAGCATGGAATGGTCTTCCATCTTTTTGTGTCTTCAATTTCTTTCATGAGTGTTCTGTTGTTCCTCAAATACAGATCCTTTACATCTTTGGTTAGGTTTATTCCCAGGTATCTTATGGTTCTTGGTGCTATAGTAAATGGAATCGATTCTCTAATTTCCCTTTCTGTATTTTCATTGTTAGTGTAGAAGAAAGTCACTGATTTCTGCACATTGACTTTGTATCCTGCCACGTTACTAAATTGCTGTACGAGTTCTAGTAGTTTGGGGGTGGAGTCTTTGGGGTTTTCCACATAAAGAATCTTGTCATCTGCGAAGAGAGAGAGTTTGATTTCTTCATTGCCAATTTGGATACCTTTTATTTCTCTTTGTTGTCTTATTGCCATTTGCTAGGACTTCTAATACTATGTTGAACAAGAGTGGTGAGAGTGGGCATCCTTGTTGTGTTCCTGATCTCAGAGGGAAGGCTGCAAGCTTTTTCCCATTGAGGATGATATTTTCTGTGGGTCTTTCATAGATAGATTTTATGATATGCTTTTGGATTTGATGTGTTTTGTGGAGAATTTTTTTACATTTCTATTAAGATTTATTCAGTGAATTTATTTTTCTGTGATTTTTTATTTGGCTTTGGTAATAAGGTAATAAGGGCCTCATAGAATAAATGAGGAAGTGTTCTCTTTTCTTCTTTGATTTGAAAGAGTTTGAGAAGGATTGGTATTAATTCTTTAAATGTTTGATAGAGTCCACAAGTAAAGTCTTCTGGTTTTGGACATTTCTTTCTTAGGAGGTTGACTACTGATAAAATCTCATATTAAAGGTCTGTTTAGATTTTCTATTTTTTTCTTGAATCAGTTTGAGTAACTTGTGTGGTTCCGGAATTCATTTATTTCATCTTGATTATCTAATTTGTTGGCATATGATTATTAGTAATAGTCTCTTATAAACCTTTTTGTTTCTGTAAAGTTGGTAGTAATGCTCTCACTTTGATTTCTCATTTTAGTTATTTTCACCTTTTTTCCCCCTTCTCAGACTAGATAAAAGTTTATTTTCTTAAAATTCTTTTCAGAGGAGCATCTTTTGCTTTTATTGAACTTCTTTCTTATTTTTTTCTATTCCCTAACTCATATATCTTTAGTCTTTACTATTTTCTTCTTTCTGCTAGTTTTAGATTTAGTTTTCTAATTCTTCAATGTATATATTATTGTCAATGTCAGGTTATTGATTTGAGCTATTGTTTTTCAATGTAGATATTTACAACTATTTATTTTCCTGAGTACTACTATTGTTGCATCCTCTAAGATTCGATATATTGTATTTTATTTTCATTAGTCTTAAAGTATGTTATAATTCCTCTTGTGCTCTCTTCTTTCCTTCATTTGTTGTTAATTAGTGGGTCATTTAATTTCCATAGGTTTGTCAATTTTCCAGTTTTCCATCTACTATGATTTGTAGCTCATTCCATTGTAGTGGAAGAAAATGCTCCATATACATTTATTCTTTTTATATATGACATTTGCTTTGTTGTCTAACATATTTTTCTTCCTAAGAGTGTTCTATTGTACTAAAAAATGATGTTATTCACTCTTTTTAGTTGGGGTGTTCTGCTATATATATGTCTACTAAGTCTAGTTCATATATAATATTTTCAGGTTCTCTATTTCCATACTGATATGTTATTGAGATGCTCTATCTATCATCAAGGTGATGTATTGAAGTTTCTAACCATTAGTGTAGAGCTATCTATTTTTTCTTTCACTTCAGTCAGTTTAGACTTCATGTATTTTGAGGATCTGCTTTTTGGTGCATATATATTTAAAATTTTTATAACTTCTTATATTTTTATATCTTTCCTTGTGTGTTACAACAGTTGTTGCATTAAGGTATATATTTTTTGATACTAGTGAAGCCACTTATCTCTCTTTTGGCTACCATTTACATGAAATGCTTTTTTTCATCCATTCACTTTGAACCTATTTGCTTATTTTAAGTGAAACTTTAAGTCACCTTGAAAGCAGCGTTAGATACACAGCATAACTGAAGGAAGATACGGAGATGTATTATATACCCTCTGTCCCCCACCCATGCATAGCCTACCCAGTTATAAACATCTATCACTAAATGGTACATTTGTTACAATTGATGAACCAACATTAGCACATAATAATCACTCAAAGTCCATAGTCTCCCTTAGGGCTCATTCTCGATGTTAGACATTCTATGAATTTGGACAAATATATGATGACATCTAAATTGGATCTTTAAAATCCATTCTATCAATTATTACTTTTTGATTTCAAAGTTTAATCCATTTATATTTAATGGAATCACTGATAAGGAAGGATGCTCCATCACCATTTTGTTATTTTTTCCCATATATCCTATACTATTTTTGCTCCTTATTTCCTCCATTACTGCTTTCTTTTGTGTTTAGTTGATTTTTTCTACAGTGAACACACAGTATAACTGTTAAAGGATAGACTTTGGTAAGAAGGAAATTAAATCTACAAGGAAAGAGTGAGCTGAGAGAAACCATTATAGAAAAAAAAAGATGCTGGCCCTATGGAAAAAACAATCAGTAGCTGTATTATAATCACAATGACAATAATAAAGAATTTGGGGGATATTTGAAAACATGATAGAACTTAAAACACTATAGAATTGTAACCAGAATAATGAGTTTGAGTTGATTAGTGCAAAAATACTTTGTTTGGATTGTTCCAGATTAAAGTAAAGATACAAGATTAATTTGACTTTTAAAAAAATAATAAATTAATATGAAACCACTAGAACATATAAGTTCTCTGTAATGGAAGGGAAGAAAGGCAATTAAATAAAAACCTTAATAAAGCCAACTACAATCAGGAAAGAAGGACAAAAATTAAAAAAAAGAAGAAAATAAGTTGATACATAAGAATCAACATATGTATGAAAAATCTATAAGAAAATAAAAAATAAAATGCAAATTATAATTTTACATGTCATTTATACCTCAATAAAGATGAGTTTTCTTTTTTTAAGTATGAATAGCGAGACCTATATCATGATTTATTAACTTTGAGAGTAGAAAAACCCTTCCAAATAAGGAAATACAAAAATAAATAAATGTTTATATAATTTAAATTATATGGACAATATTTTTATTAAAAATAAGTTTTTACAATTAATATAAATAGACTAAATATTCCAGTTTAAAATTGAAATTGTCAGTTGAACTACAAAATAACATAATTATATTAATTTTCCTTTACTGCTATAATAACTACAAGTTAAGTGCCTTACAACAATATAATTTTATTATATTATGATTCTATTAGTCATAAGTCCAATATGTCTCACTGGACCAAAATCAAGGTGCCTGAAGGATTATGGTCATTCTTTGTAGACTCTAGGATATTTTATTGCCTTTTTTATCTTTAGGGGTTTCCTATATTTCTTGGTTCTCAGTCCTTTTCTCCATTTTTCAAAATTTCTGATGGCAGGTTAAGTCCTTTTGATGTTGCATCTCTGAGCTTTTTTTCATGAATGTGTCTCTGTCTGACCACACCTGGAAAAGTTTGTCACTAAGAAAAAGTGTGCTTAAATTGGGCCCACTCAAATAATTCATAATAACCACCCCAACTGAGGGTCTATAACCTCAATAACATGCTAAGTTCCTTTTGTCATATAAGGTATGGTTCAAGATTACTGAGATTAGGAAACTAACATACTTGGGGCCATTATTATTCCCACAAAATCCTTAAACAACATATGGGAGGGTAAGTAAAATACTATGACAGAATATTAGGAAGCAAAGTGCTAAAAAATTTAAATTGGCCCAATACTGACAAAAATAATAATGGTGTCACTATAATATTATTAAATAAAATACACTTTAATCTTGATCATTATTAAGAAAAAATATCTTCTCTATTTTACTGAGGATGTAGTTTAAGTCAGTTTCATCTACTCACATATCTCATGAAGCTCTAAGTGTCACTTCCTGTCTTGGCATGAGTATAAAAGCTCATGTCCAAATCACTAGTGCCCATTTTCAGGCATTTATGCTTTTAATGATCACATTTATGATCAAATTAAAGTTTTATAAAAATAGACTTTACCTACAAATTCACTCTAACACATGTGTATTTCTTGAGATTGTTTTGTACCTCAACTATTTTGATTATTATTTGGACTACAATACCAAGGTCCCAAAGTTTAGGGACTAAAGAGTATCTATTATTAGTGAGACCAGAGCTGACTCTAAAGGTAATGTGATACAAAGTGAAAAATATGGGATTTGTTTTAAAAATCAGTTTTAATTTAGTAAGGTCATCTTATGAATACTAGTTAATTTTTCTGGAAATGTATTTTCATTATGCTTGAAATTAATAATGTAAATCAGGGCATCATGATCAATATTAAAGATATAAAAAGGGGAGACTAATATTGGTAATGTATGGATGATATGTCACCTATTATGGGAATGTATACGGTACATAAAATAGTTCAGAGCATGACCTTCAGAGGCAGGCCATTTTATTGTGACTCTTCCTGTTGTGACCTTGGGAAGTTACTTAACCTCTCTATGCCTCAGTTACAACACCTATAAAGTGGAGTTAAAAGTAAAGCCTGTTTCACTGGGTTGTTATGACAATTATGTACGTGGCTATTTGCAAAGCATTCTGCAAAGTAAGTGCAATGAAAATCAATATGTTTCAGTACTTTCTTCACAATGGCAAATAATAAGTCTTTCACTATAGTATCTATATTGCCTAGTTCTGTGCTGACTTAAAAAATTAATATATTAAATATTTATCATATAAAATTTGTCCTCAAAATGAAAGGAGTAATCTTATGAAGATTAGAAATACTCAACTGCTACACTGTGTGGCATTAGATAAAACAGAATGCAGAAATTAAGGGATTAGTTTAGGCTTTACTATTTTATAAGGAGATAACACTTTAGTATATGAGGTCAGGGCACTGCAAAAAAGAATAGATCACTATAATAAATTTATGGCACATTCCTCTGCTCTTTTAATATTTCTCAGGTGCAAAACTGTGCATGCACAAGGTAGAAAAAAAGATGATCCTAGCAGACCAATAATCTGTTAAATAAGCCACTTGTGCTTAATGTAATGGCTGAGGTTATTTTTGATCTAAGCATCAATGCAAGAAAAATTGAACCTGTAACATTTAGTATATCTTGTACAATGAGTACCTGGTATAGAACAAGTACCATGATGAATCATGACAGAAAAGACAAGGTTATTAAAGAGGAAGAAGGATGACATAGTGGCCCAAAGGTATTTTCCAGAAACATGCCAAAGAAATATTTTAAATAATGTAACAGTAATATTAAGTGCTTAGAAATAATTGTCCAGATGGACATCAGTGATATTTAGCAACTTTATCAAAGCAGTATTAATATCTACAGCATTAAACAGTCAGTAGCTACAAGAAATCCTAGTGCTACTTATATCTTCAAGTCAAATGACCATTCCCATATACAATTAATTCAATTATTAACATTATGTATTTTTATAGATAAGTACAAATTTTCTTGACTTTATAATTGATTAATATTACTATCACCCAACTCTGTAATGAGGAGAAAGATGATAGATATCAAAATATAGATAGATAGATATGAGAATATATGAGGATAGATATCCTCATATCTATCTATCTATATTTTGATATCCTCATACACCCCTCATATACACTCCTTATATCCTCATGGATTACTATCCTCATTAATTTCCCTAATTGGAAAGAACTCTCTAACCTTAAAGTTCAGTTCCTTATAATACAATGGGGGAGGAAAGGGAAAGGGTATTTAGTATCATCTTAGAATTCTTTTGAGTTATGGAAATGTCATCTTAAAAATAAAACTTCTCAAGAGCAATACACAATTAGAAAGCCTATATGAAATGGAGAGATGAAGACTGCTATCTCTCAGCTTCCCATATGGAAACGAATCCTGCCTATCATTTTCCATCAGAAAACCACAGAGGGGTCTGCTCAAGATTGTTACATTGCTGGTGTTGCAAACTCTTCTAATTCAGTGGAAAATAAAAACACCTTCATACTTTTGTCAATCTATCTCTTCCCTCCCCTTTCCATCTGTTCATGTACAGAAAGTCTTTCTCCTCTCCTCTCTCTCTCTCTCTGTGTGTGTACACACACACATTTGAGAATATCCCTGCTAAAATAATTTAATAAAAAAATTCTAAGGCTTAAAGACCAAATTTACAGTTCTTTCAAAAGGACAAGGAAGATGTAAGAATCCTCAAGCATCAACTTGATGCTTTAAGGTTTTTTAAGCTAGTATATCTAAAATACACTATTCTCATATTAATCCTCATCTACATTTTAAAATATTTACCGTACTCTTTGAGAGACCATTTAACCATAATAAATATTTGTAAAAAAACTCTTAAAATCCGACGAGATCGGGCGCGTTCAGGGTGGTATGGCCGTAAACAGATGAACAAGATGGGATTGGGAGGGAGACAAACCATAAATGACTCTTAAGCTCACAAAACAAACTGGGGGTTGCTGGGGGGAGGTGGGATTGGGAGAGGGGGAGCGGGCTATGGACATTGGGGAGGGGAGGCGAACCATAAGAGACTATGGACTCTGAAAAACAACCTGAGGGTTTTGAAGGGTCAGGGGTGGGAGGTTGGGGGAACAGGTGGTGGGTATTGGGGAGGGCACGTTTTGCATGGAGCACTGGGTGTTGTGCAAAAAGAATGAATACTGTTACGCTGAAAAAATAAATAAAATGGAAAAAAAAAACAAAAAACTCTTAAAATCCCCAAACCATTCCTGTCTTAGAATTATAGTAATGGGATGCAGACTTAATACCTAAAATGCTGAAATAAAATTGGAATTTAATGTAAAATGGATATTACTTTCTAAAATAAAGGAAGTTTGTTTTCTGTGTAACTTATTAACTAAAGCATCATTCATTCTACTGTCGTTAATATATTAAGTTTCAACTTTGTACTAGATACCATGCTAGTGCCAAGAAAACAAAATGAACAGTATATTTTCCTTCCTTCAGGGAACTTAAAGCCCAATTAGGGGATGCAGACAATAAATATCCAATTATAAAACTTTAAAAGTTGTTAAAATAAAGGCTTAGGTGTAGGGGAATCATGGATCACATTTAAGGATGCTATTAAACAAGGGAGTGGAAGAAGTGATCATATTTACAACAAATGCAGATAAGGAAATATTTCTTGTGGGAAACATTATTATAATAGATTATCATATTTGGAAGAGAAATGTTGGGGACCGAAGGATGGAGCTACAAATGAGGCTGGAGGCAGAAGAAAATAGGATCTTAAAAGCATGGCCAAGGAGTTTTGCCTTTATCCTGTTAGTAACGGTGGGGACGGGTATGTGGAAAATAATGTCCAGGAGAAACAAAACAGATGCAAATATAAGACATGCAATTAAATTGTCTAATCCATAAAAGGTCTAATGCAAATAATATTGAATGGAAATTCTAAATAGAAAGATTTTTTTTAGTTAGTTGCAGAAATACATCTAATGTTATAAGGAGTCTTTGGATATGGAAATAGAATGATATTCCGCATTCAAAATGACCCTAAAGTTTTTCTAATCCCATGAAAAACAAAGCTGAGAGTGAATCATAGTTTTCAGACAACTATGTATGTATAGAGATTACCTAATGAGCATAGTAGTATAAATCTAGGCAATAAAACAGCTCTTTGTAGGGTTTTTTTAAACTCATAAACTATTAATCTCAAGAGTAACTTTGCTTTAGAGATTTATGTAAATGATTGTTTTATCTGGGTTTTTGAAGTTTAAGTTACAAAAACTGAGTTCAGCATAAATAGTTCTGTACTTGTAAATATTTGTACCTGTCAACATCTTGGATTCAAGCCATTTCTATGTAGCCCTCTCTTGATTTTCCCAACTGGATGTGCTCTCACTCACCATCCCTAAGCACAGAATGTTTTTTACTTCCCTCTTTTTACTCTCTGTTTCTTTAAAATTTGTGCCAAGGTGGCAAGATGTAATAGTTATAAAATAAAAGATGCTCAAAGAAAATAACCCAAAACTTTATCTTTTTCTTCTCTATTTGTGGCACCTTTGTAGGAAGCATGGGACTGTTTTATCCTTTTCAGCCCATTTAGCCATTAAAATATTTACTGTACTCTTTGAGAGACCATTTAACCATTCTGATGTTCTGATACCTCAGAAAGTAACTATAACACCTTTCAGTCTTTACAATAACTAAAATATGTTTTTATCCATTAACTGTCACCCCTTGAGAACTGGGTAGGGTGATTTTGACATCCAATGAGTATTTAAAAGGGTTAGAACAAAGTTTGAACAGAGTATTTTTGTAGAGTGCTGCTGAAGAAGTATGAGTCCCACCTCATGAGTGGGGACAACTAAAGGACATCTCTTTGCTTTAACAAGGATACATTGAGACTTAACCCATGAACCCTGCAGTTGGTGGAATGGCATGGTGGACTAGGGTCGGACTGCCCTCTTTGAAAATATAGCGACTGAGTGATATGCTGGTTTGCTGACAAAGCAAGAGATCAAGAGTTGTTCCTGCACTTAAATGGACCTGAACTCCCAGAGTTTGCTAGAACACTGATGTTTGAGAGTTCCACATGACTGCAGGTGTGTCATTCATGGGGAAAAGCCAGACTTTGGTCATCTGTGATTTTGTATAATAGCATTGCCTAGAGGGACAGAATGACCCCAGCAGCAATTTCTAGGGACTGTAGAAAGATGTACAAGCAACATCTAGAACAGAGAAGTATTTGCCATAGCTAATCAGATCTACAAATAGAAATTTTTGAGGAATCCACAACAACCTAAACAAACGTAAATTTAATCTTCCTCCTACTTTGGTAAGAAGGTCTCCTTCCCCTCAGTCCTCTCTGTCTTATAATCCTATCATTGGAGGGGTCAGAAATCCCTGTAACAGCTGGTAATAAGTGTGGAATGAGAAAATAACCATATTCTGTCCCATTGCTAATAGCTAGGGTGGAGATGATTTAATGGTAGTCATGTAGGTAATTTGCATTATTTTTCAGGGCCAGATTTCTATATTTGAAATAGATCTATATTGTACTTGAAAATTACAGTGACCATAAAAAAGATTATTACCAAAACACAAGAGGAAGATATATGGGATTTGCCCAAGTTTTTTTCCAGGAACAAGAGAAGTTTACTCACAGTGCATATATTTCATTTTGTAAATAATAAAATAAGCTTGCATTCCAATGGGGTCCTGTGCTGTACTTCTGTAATGTGTCTGTTATACATTCATCATACTCTGATTTAGATTAAAAATGTTGTGCTCACGTCTTCTATCACTTACTAGATTCCTAGTCCTTAGGTTACACATTTTGTTGTTCTAAAAATCTAGTATGATGCTTTGGATAACAAAATCATGCAGTAATAAGCTCTGTAAATTACATATCACTCCTATACTTCACTACAAATAAGTTTGCCTAACAATGCCCCTCAAATGCACGTTTTTATCATGTGAAAGAGTGTGAGATAGTACTTAGAAATAAAAATGTGTTTTAATAATGCTGGATGCCAAAATATAAAGGAGACAATATAAAGAATTCATGGAATTCAACTTTAATAAATAAATAAATTTATATTACCCATTGTCTCGTGCGATTAACTCTTTGGAAAATAAATAAAAGGTATACCCCTTTATGATAAAAAGTAAAAACATTAAAAACAGAATGAGGCAAATATGCAAATTGATACTCATCAGGCTACTTTACCCTGCTTTTACCAACTATTCTTACCATCAACCACAATATTTAAAAATCAGCATAAACCCAATGGGTGTTTCCATATTCATCTGAAAATTAGATGCGCTATATTTTAAAATTCATCATTTTGCCCTCAACTAATGTAGTTTCAGAAAGCAGGCAGACCATTTTTCATTGGTTTATAGCTCATCCTACGCAAAACTCTACTCAATACAAAGCTTCCATATTATTGGAAAAACGTATATGCTCTTTCCTGGTAGAGGGATTAAATCACTCAGTGAGGTGTTCCATCCAAAATATTCACCAGAGTAGATTTACAATAAACTAAACACATTTGGACAGAAATCATAGCCCAAGAACACAGGGCATTTTCTGTGCTTGAATTCCATTCTTGATAATAATAGACAATCTCTCACAATTCAAAGGCAGTTCTGTACTTTCTCAGGCTGACAACTGTTGTCCTTGTTGGGGTAGTACTCTCAAGATAAATTATGAATGCAACGTGAAAGCTGTAAAATTTGTTGTATCTTCTATTATCTCCATGTTAAAGGCCACGAAAGCTCTTCAGTGAAGTCAGCCATTAAGAAATGACAGGTATTGCTATCAGGCTTCTTTATTGCCTATTACCTGCAATGACAGCAGCTGCTACACCACCACTCTACAGCCTATCACATTATTTGCAGCTAAAGCCAGCTACTGTGTCATTTTGGCTCATTTTCTTGACAGTGCCATCATAAATCCATGCAGCTGCGGGGTAACTGTCGGCTGCCTCGATTATCTTCATAGCCAGAATGAATCTTGAAATGTGTGTAACAGGCAATGACTGTTATGGATCAGGCACAAGGGCCATTCCCTATCCATCCTGTCAGGTCTGTGAAGCAATGCCTCCCACAAAGAGAGTTCCTAAGCTACTGTCATGTAACTGAGTAAAGTATCTGAACTTTGAGAAATCTTGAGGCTCTGCTATAAAACCTAGAGCTTGCCTGGTCTCCTGTTGGAAACCTTTTTCCAGGACCCTGTGGATTTCTGAAGGGCCACTTGAAAACGTAAAGTTGTTCTTCCTGTGAGTTTCTAAAGCAGATGTTTTGATAATAGGAAAACTAAGATGCTTTAAGGAGATAGCAAACATCATTTGAGGAAAAGTATATCGTTGCTGATATTTGTATAATGCCCACAAATTAAGAATGTTAAGTAAAATACATTTTTTCTGAAGGTCATGTTAATCCTTGATATTCTCTCCCAACATTTATTTTTTAATTGGGTACATGTGAGTCCTGGGCCCCTGCAGAGCTGCCTATGGACATGGAGGGAGGAGAGATATGGAAGCCTCTAGAGGCCAATTTCTCATCTCAGCTTCACCCAGAACTGCTCTGCTTTCATCTTTCATATATTGAAATTCTGTATAATTTTATTTTTCCTTTGTAAAGCTGCTAAACTATTTTTTAAAAATCTTGAAGGTAACTCTACCCAGTCATCCTCTGATGATCATTTGAATGTATTTGAAGTCCTTAATGTTTACCTTTTCATCAGTGTGTGATACAAGTTTTCAGGCTTGGATTTGCTGTTAAAACTTCCAAACAAGCATATTATTATACTTGGATTTCTTTAATTAATGAGGGTAAGTTGTCAACAAATCGGTTCACCTTGGCTGTATGACCAAATTTTACTCATTTTTAGAACAAATATTGATCAGATCCCTACTATGTGCGAACCACTAAGGTGTTCAAGGCTTCATGTATTGAAAGTCAGGTATGCTAAAAAGTGTACTTCTAAAAACAGCTAAGAGATTAGAAAACTTGCTTTCATTGTAATTGGTATCTAAAGCACTGTAGAGGAAGGACTTCTAGAAATGCACAAACAAGTATAACATTATACAAATATCTCCTTATCTTTTTATTGTAACCATTGCTTCTTAATCTGATGCTATTTAACTTTTCTCCCTTATTCCAGTTGAAGGAGAATGAATCTTTTTAAGGCAGATCGAATTATACTTGAATTAGATCTCATCTTTTCCTTAGTTCTGGAACTTTGTATTGCTGCTATGGAAAACTCTGGTAAGAGGCTTTCCTGTAGCATTGATCACTTTTCTGGTTATACAGTTTGAGTTTTCCTCGTTAGCATTAGTAATTATCACTATGAAGACTAAGAGCCATTATAGTTTCCTGTCATTATAACTGTCACCATTGTTGCAATTTAATTATTAAATAATTGAGAGAGGCAGTGATTTTCAAACTGTAGTGTGCTAGTGCATTTAAGAATGTCAATTTAGGTATTAGACCATGGGGGCAACTGGGTGGCTCAGTCTTTGTATTGACTAGAGTTTTGCGTAGAATGAGCTATAAACCAATGAAAAATGGTCTGCCTGCTTTCTGATACTACATTAGTTGAGGGCAAAATGATGAATTTTAAAATATAGTGCATCTAATTTTCAGATGAATATGGAAACACCCATTGGGTTTATGCTGATTTTTAAATATTGTGGTTGATGGTAAGAATAGTTGGTAAAAACAGGGTAAAGTAGCCTGATGAGTATCATATTTGCATATTTGCCTCATTCTGTTTTTAATGTTTTTACTTTTTTATCATAAAGGGGTATACCTTTTATTTATTTTCCAAAGAGTTAATCGCACGAGACAATGGGTAATATAAATTTATTTATTTATTAAAGTTGAATTCCATGAATTCTTTATATTGTCTCCTTTATATTTTGGCATCCAGCATTATTAAAACACATTTTTATTTCTAAGTACTATCTCACACTCTTTCACATGATAAAAACGTGCATTTGAGGGGCATTGTTAGGCAAACTTATTTGTAGTGAAGTGTCTGCCTTTGTCTCAGGCCAGGTTCCCAGGGTCCTGGGATCCAGCCCTGCATTGGGCTCTCTGCTAGGTGGGAAATCTGCTTCTCCCTCTTCCACTCGCCTGGCTTATGTTCTTTCTCTCGCTTTCAAATATATAAAATCTTTATTTAAAAAAAAAGGAAAGGAAAGAAACCACACCTCAGAAAATTCTGCTACATCTGCAATAATTTGCCCAAATGTTATTTTTATAAGCATATTGGGAAATTTTATGTTTACCAGTTCAATTTAAATATTTCTGTTCCCCTGAATTATTCAATTATATATAATACAATTAGATATACAATAAATTTGCTATTCAATAAATTTGAGGCAATAATACCATATAAAACATAGTGACTCTTCTCTACTTTTAAGGAAATATTTTATTCTATACATGCTCTTATACTATGAGCAGGATATTGTCTTACACATTTGTGGTTCCATAATGCATAATACAGACTCTGTTGATAAGAAAATTATTGATTAGATGATAAAATTTAATATAAACAAATTATGTCAAATCAAGTATGTCAAATATACCATATTATAAAATGTGCAAGGTTTTCCAAAACATACTTTCCACACACACACATATATGGACTTCTGGTATATGTATCTAGAACTTCCTTTGTAAATGTAGGAATCAAATTAGTTTTGTTCACCCCTGAGTCTCTTCAGTCAAAGAAACATAAAAAAATCAAAACATATTTGTTTAATGGGTATTTAGGTATGCAAAGTGAAATGAAATGGATTTCCTCAGGAAAAAAATATGCACACAATTAATAAAAGCCTATTAAGATATGTTCCCAGAAATAGATAAGAATTCTTTTGTTTTTGGAAGAGTGTATCTTTACCAATACACGTCTTATATCAATTAAGCCACACCTGCTTTTGGGAAGTAGGAATGTTAATGCTATATCCATGTAACATTGATGAAATCTACCAGTCCTGACTGTGGATTTCTGTGAGAAAAACTTAGATGTGAGGTTTTTGCATTATTCATAAAATTCTTGAATTTTACTTGACAATTTAAAGTTTGCAATGGTTGCATCCTGGGATGCACAGCCTTCCAGAGTGGTATATTCTTTGCAAAGTTTTCCATTTGAGAGGACAGTGATAACCTCTGAAAGGAAGGATAAGTGCATTGCTCTGTGAAGTGTCACAGAAGAAGAAAAGAAGATTTCCAATTTCCTTATCTCTTGACCATACATTTCATGGAGTTTGTGTTGAATTTATATGTTCAACAAATGTTATAACTCAGCCCCCTACTTAGGTAGCAAAGGTTTCTGGAAATTATAAAATGTAGAAGGAACTACATTTTTTATGTAGTTCTAAAAGAAGCAGTCTAGTTTAGATTTTGCAGGCTCTATAATTGGGATGTTCCATTGACTAGTTTCATGGGGTATAATTATTTTCCCCCTTAATGTGAGCCTTACTTTGGGATGTGAAGTGAGGAGAAAGCTCCAAATGATTAGTAATATAGGGATTCCCACCAACAACCTAATGTCCATTTTCATATGTATTAATTTTTGTTGCAAAGTGCCAAAGAGCAGGAACTATAATCACAGGAGCATGGTTATCTTTCTATTTGTTTCTGAGAGTTCATTGAAATATGTGGACTCTGCAAAAATCATGTAAGTGTCCATGATGTACATAACATCTTATTCACAGAGTTACTCTGACTCTGTGTCACTCAGCTATGGTCCTCTACCAGTAGACTTATAAGAAATTTTGAGATAGATCTTATCCATCCACTTGAAAGACTAAGGAAATAATGGGATCGATTACAGCTGAGTAAGAAACAGCCAGGGCCTTAAAAGAAACAGATGGTATACTCAAACTGAGCAATTGAAAATATTTTAACAAAGGGACTCTTTAAGATGTGGTGCGCAGAATTTTGGGCAGCCACCAAGTGATAGTGAAGTAATCTGGGGTTTGAAAAAGAAGGGGTTGGGGACCTAGGAGGACTTCACCAAAGCTAGCCTGATAGGACAAGGAGATGGGGAAGATTACCTCTACATAGAGAGGGTAGCTTTGTGGAGAGGGTCAGTACATGGCAGCTGTGGCCTTCAGTAGGGATGCAGCCAACCCATAATGACCTGAGAGGAGGGACTTTGGAATAAATGTCTTCATTCATCCATTTCCCTCCTTTCCTTTGGGTTGTGTCTGTCTCTGATTGGCTGAATCTACCAGAAACCAAGAGGAAAGGAGCGGGTCAATTTTGTCTGCACAGGTCAGCATCTGGGGCAAATTTCTAGAAGAAAAGGATAGAGAGTAGGCCTGGAAGACTGAGCTGAAAATATAAAGCACATTGTGGTTCCCAAAGTATTCTTAATGGAATACTAGTTCTGTGAAATCAGTAATGGTGAAAATGGCCCAGGATCAAATTAGTTTGGGAAATGCGACATAACACAACCCACATGTCTATATACAAGGTGCAAGGCACTGACAGAGCCATAAAAAATAGGAAATCTCTGCCTTTATGAACTTTATAGCTTACTGAAAGAGAAAGAATAAGTGCACAAATAAACAATGACTGCATAACTCAGTGTTAGTAGTGACCAGTGTTATGAAGAGTAATAAAAGTTTCTTTTTGATGGGATGTATGTTAAATATTATGCTATCAAAAACAATTTTGTAAATATGGATTTAATAAAAATATCTGCTGGGGAAAGTATGACCCAAACTGAGTATGGAAAGTATGACTCAAACTGAGACATTTTTAATAATTTATAGTACATTGTGTACCACATTGGAAATATATAAAATAGACATTAAATTAATTTGGGAACTTAATAGGAGTCATATAAATAAGAGTAAGCTATAATCTCAAGCACAAATGACAAAGGGAAAAAACGTATAAAATGAAAATGTGGAAAATGGGTAAGTGAAAATTTTAAAAAAGAAAGTAAATAGAAGAATGTAAAATTCATTATAATTTGAGCTAGTGTTCACATTTTGTTTATTGATAGAATCTTATATACCTAGTAACTTTACAATTAATCATAAAACAGAGCTGGAATAATTTCACATCTTTTTATGTGTTTCCTTCCTCTTTTACTTTGCCTATCTTATATTATCTCTGTGCTTTCTTAACTTTCCTCTAAAGTGACAAAACACTACTCATTTTATATCCTGTGTCTGGCCCTATATTTTGCCCTGTGGGGTTTTTAAGAGATACCTTGCAAGTTAAATTATATAAAAAGAACTGTTATTAAGTAATAATTGTAAGAACATAAAACAAGGAAAAAAAATCTAACCTCTACATGGACTTGCTTTGTGTCAGATAGTGTCATAAGTGTTTACATGGACTACCCCTTTAGTGCTCACAACAACCCCATGCCATGGACACTGTTATTATCCCCATTCTATAGATTAGAAAACAGAGGCATTAAGAGTTTAAGTAACTTGCCCAGTGGTACACAGCTAGGGGGTGGTAGAGGTGTGAGATCTAACCCCAGAACCTGGACTTTTAAATTACTTATGGAATAATTTAAATAATGTTCACTGCCTTATTTTTCCTTCCCTTTCCCTATGTTCATCTCTTTTGTTTCTTAAATTCCACATATGAGTGAAATCATAGGATACTTGTCTTTTTCTGACTGACTTATTTCACTTAGCATATTATATTCTAGTTCCAGCCATACTGTTGTAAATGGCAGATTTCATTTTTTTTTAGATTGTCAAGTAATATTCTATAGAATACATATATACCACATCTTCTTTATTCATTCATCAGTCAATGGGCATTTAGGCATCCATAATTTGGTTATTGTTGAAAATGTTGCTATACACATTGTGGTACATGTGCCCCTCTGAATCAGCATTTTTGTATCTTTTGGATAAATACCTGATAGTGCAATTGTGGATTGTAGGTTAGCTCTATTTTTAACTTTTTGAGGAACCTCCGTGCTGTTTTTTCAGGGTAGCGGCACCAACAGAGCAAGAGGGTTCCCCTTTCTCTGCATATTCCCCAACATCTGTTGTTTCCTGAACTATTCATTTTAGCCATTCCTAAATATGATTAATCACATCCAACTAGATAACACTTTTGATGCATCAGCTTCAAACTTAGAAAATTGTAAATTACAAAAAAAAATTATAAATTATAAAAAATATATCAGAATTCAGTGTATTAGAAAAAAGAAGGGATATGTGTTTAAGCAAGAAACATAAACAGTTGAAATTCCAAAGAAAGGACCACATATAGATGAAGTAAATATTGAATCCATAAGAAGAGGAAGGTAGAAATATTATATTCAATAAGTTTTTGAAGCAATTGTGGGGTAAGTTATACTGGAACATTTTAAGTGAAGGCAATGTTATGTTTTTTATATCTTATGCTATGACATTTACAGAAAAATAAAAATTTTAGTGGCATACTAGTATTTTTATATAAAATAAATACAAAAGCCTAGTTAAGACATAAAAATTCCATGTACCACCAGAGATGTGGGAGGCATATTTAATTCATGTACTTTCAAATATGAGCACCATGGGGACATTTTTATCTGAGAGTATTTTTACTCTATGATACAAAGTTTATATGTACCCTATGGTGGCTATGTAAACCAATTTAAAAAATAATTACCTAACTTCCAAGTTTCAATACCTTTTTACACTTAATTAGGCCATTAAAATTAAAAGGTTTCTGTAAAATTAAAAAAAAACTTGAATAATACTTGGAGTATATGTAGATAGCTTTCACCAGTTTAAATATGTTTACTACTGATCATTCTAAAAAGTCATGAAAAGTACTTTTCCATAAAATTATTAATAGTATCATCCATAAAGTTAGTTTAACCAGAACAAGTTAAAAATCAGGTTTTCCCCCCGAAGGGCTAGGTTTATATAACAAAAGCAGTGTGCTCTTAAGTATTTTCAGATAAAAGATATATAATGCAAATAGTTGAGAAATCAGTGAAGGTAAATTATATAGATATAAAAATGAAATGTCCTAGTGCAGAAAAAATGGAGATAGGTCTTATATTACTATAACTAAGATATTACTATAACTCAGAAATAAGGTTCTGTTAAAAAATGAAACACTTCTTTGTTAAAAATGACTTTACAAATATCCTTCTCATGTTTGAATTAATTACAATGATTAATTTTAATATGCAGGCATCTTAAAAGCATCTGAAAAACCTACTTACTGTCCAAAGAGAACATACTTCTCATCTAGTTGTATACTCCTGATGAGAAAAAGTTAAGTAATTGAAGTATTCACTTGATTCCTCTTATGAAAACCACTGTGCCATAAGAGGGATGATACTTTGAACTTCTCTAAAACTGGGGGAAGCTATCTGGACTGGACAGGGTTTCGAAATACATAAAATTTTTCTCCTGGGCTTTAGACACATAGACCAAACCAAAGAAAATTGAATCAGTCTAGAAAATCTATTGGACGATTCAAACTCAATTGCCCTTTTCCCTAATAGAAATAATTTTCCTGTGAAGTATCTGGTGATGCAGCCTTCTTTATCTTTACAAAATATTTCAATTGTTCTTATAGATCATACTGTTCTTTTGTCTGAATACTAGTGACACTTTCCTGAATCTCTCTTAAAAGGATCTGCTTTGTATACAAGACATGCCATAATGGATGGTTCTAGAGCCATTTGGGGGGGCTGAAAACTACCTCTGTCATTTATTATCTGTCTGGTATTGTACAAATTACATAATCTCTCTGAGATTTTCTGTCCTCATTTGAAATTTTATTACTTATGCTTACTTTGAGGGATTGTTGGGAAAATTAAATGATATAATATAAATTATGATTATGTAAGAGTAACCCATACTAGCTTCTAAAATAGTAATTTATAATACTTACTATTCTGATTTTCGATATCTCTTCTACCAAAATGAAATATGAAGATAGGTCCACATTTTTTTTTTGTCATTTTCCATAGCTCCTAACTCAAAGCTTGTACAAAATGGCAATCAAGAAATGCATGTTGCATGAATGTAAAAGTGATTGAATAGTAGAATAAAGATGTCAAAGTTTTGCCTTACCTTGATATTCTTAGGAAGAATTTTATTGTAGGCCTGAGTGTGAGGAGGATCAAGTAAGCAAAACACTGACATTGTTCTGAAGAATTCTGGGTTGTTGTGGATATTCATGAGCTCCAGGAATGCTAGTCCTGTGAATAAAACATCTGCTTTAATTGATTCTATTGGCTTTATAAAAATATATATCACTTTATAGTGTGTTATCCATGTAAAATGCAAACAAAACTAACCCTTTTCCCCCAAAACTTTGGTTGAAGAAAGAATATTTATTTGATTCCCTCTTGAATTCCAGGGAGACTCTTACAGAAAACCCATTTGTGATTAAAATTATTACTGTATTGAATATTTCTTACAAAAGTAATTAAAACTAGTCAAAACATATCCTGTCAATTCAAGTAATAAGAAAATATATGTGCATCTGGGAAACAATAAAATCAAAGCCATATTTAAAAATGAATATACATGGGATGCCTGGGTGACTCAGTCAGTTAAGCGTCTGCCTTCAGTTCAGGTCATGATCCAGGATCCTGGGATCAAGCCCTACATTGGGGCAGGGAGTCTGCTAATCACTCTGCCTTCTGTTTCTGTGTTCTGCCTGCCACTCCCCCTACTTGTGTAGTCTTTCTCTCTCTCTTACATTTACCCGTTGGAGGAAACTTCAGATGGAAACAATGGAATAGGGACTTCAGTGTACCCAAAGCCTGTGCCATAAAATGAAAAGTCTACTTTAAAATTTCTCCAAGTCCAGAAAGGATTTATACTGGATAACCCCCAGAATACCAGTAGAGTAAGAAATTTCATACACTGCTTTAGTTTTATTCTCCTCTCTCTGTCACTCCACCAACCCTGAAGGGATTAGCTCAATGAAAGATGAGGATCAGCCCCTAAGGAAAGAGAGGACCCCAAACCAACACACTCATATTCCCTGATAAAAGCCCACAGCACCCTGAGTTTGGGAAGGGGAAAGTAAGTCTGGAGGTTTGAATTTTACAGAACACTGGACACTTTAAATATTGAATTATTCTTTGATTTAATTACTGAACTGTGACTCAAAGAACTTCAGTTACATAAGCATAAGAGAAGTCATGAGGCCTGCCTAAGATTGTATCCACCATCAGGGAAAGGCTCAACCTCACTGAGAAAATCTGAAAGTATCATGGAAACAAAACCAAAGTTCCCTATATTATACATCCTAGAAGCATCCTTGTTGATATAACATTGTGCTACTTAGTTTTGATGAAAGTATGAATATTTGTATCAGTAACAAGGGTTTTGATTGTATACCACTTTTGTCACATAATGAAGTTTTCTTTATTCTCAGGTTTGTGGTAAGTTCAGAGCTATGTTTATTTATATAACCTAACATAGTATCATACAAAAGCTAAAACTGTGCTACTTTCTTGGCTCTTTGACTGACCGCTGATTTGACAAAAGTGTCCTCTGGGATAATACTATAGGTCCAGTTAATGGATAAAATACTGTGTCTTAAACAGCTTTTTTCTTGTTATTTTAAAAATTAGAGGCTTTTGCATGGAAGCATTTTCTAATCTTAGACTTAAAGGTAGGTTTTGTGGATTAAGAAAATCTCTAAAACAATATAAGAATTCTGTTAACAGCAAAAAGAATATGAAAATACTTAAATATAGTAAATAAAATTTTTTTAAAGATGTATTTGTTTGAGAGAGTGGGAGAAGGAGTCAGGGGAGGGGGAGAAGGGGAGAGAGAGAGACCTCGCTAGCAAACTCCCCACTGACACACAGACCCTGGCACAGGGCTCGATCAATGACTGAGATCATGACCTGAGCTGAAATCAAGAATCAGATGCTCAACTGAGCTACCCAGGTGTCCCTAGTAATACTAATTTTTATGCTATGTACTTAGTCATCCTGTCTTTTAATAGAGTCATTTTTTTCCCTTACATAGGATAGGATTTTATAACTTAGTAAAGAATTATCACATTTTTTAAAGTCTTGCCATCTATCACAGTTGCCCCACTTCTATGAATTCAATGCCTTCAAGATTCACTTAAGCCTTGGGGTTACTCTCTAGGTACATTTAATTTATGAACTACTCTTGAAATATGATACTGGATTTAAGAATATTGAATTTTTCTCTTTGATATACAATATATTTGATGAATTTTAAGTGTATAATCTGTGGAAAGATACTGATGTATGGATCCCAAAGGAGAAACACATTAAAAAATTTTTTTAAATCTCTTTAATAACTAAAATAACTTGGAAGAGGAAAAATAATCTTAGGAAGCTATATGTTTAACTAAGGAGAGGCATTTATAATATAGTCAGGAAATAAACCATAAAGGAATATTAGACTTATTACATATCTGTGAGTGGGCATGAATAGGAGACTTCAGAACAACAGTCTGCATCCCAACTTCAAGGGAAGCTCTGACTTATATGCTGGAGAGGAAGATGCATTCAACTGAGCCTGCTTTGGAATTGAAAAGTGTGGCAAAATAAGCCTTGGTTAAGGAGTTATCTTCATTTTGAGAGGTGACCATTTTTCAGGAGTGTCAGTAGATGCATAATACAGTTCCTAAGGCAGAAGTGTGGTGGATGGCTGTAGCTATTGCAGTAAAGTGGAAAACCTGACCTTTGAAGGTTGGTAGTGACAGTATTAGTGGCAGCAGCATTATGAACAGGCCAGTTCTGCAGCACTATTTTGGGTGTCATTCCTGGAAGCTTAGTCTCAGATCTCCTTCTCCAGCTCCCCAGTGATTGCTTGAGCCATAAATTAGGTGACCATGAATTTGTCATCAACCGGGATACTTCTGAGAGTGAACATGAGAATGAAAACAATTATAAATCATCCCTAGGGCAAAAGCCTTAAAACCAAGACTGATGTAAGTTGTGTAGTTACTCTACGTGTTAATCTTTAGTAAATCAAGTTTTTGCTTAAAGACATCAGAGTGAATTTATTTTATATAACTAAGAATCTTTTTTGTTTCAAAGATTTTATTTATTTATTTGACAGACAGATCACAAGTAGGCAGAGAGGCAGGCAGAGAGAGAGAGAGAGAGAGGAAGAAGCATGCTCCCTGCTCAGCAGAGAGCCCAATGCGGGGCTCGATCCAAGGACTCTGGGATCATGACCTGAGCCAAAGGCAGAGGCTTTAACCCACTGAGCCACCCAGGTGCCCCATAACTGAGAATCTTTAACAAAACTAAAATTTAAATACATCCATCCTAAAAAGAAAAAAATTCAGTGTAGATATTATCTGTAACTAATTAGGCCAAGAAATGTTTATTTTGGAGGGATGTTCATACTGTACTCTTAAGTGACAAATATGGAGAGTTTTTTGGATTCATGTGGGAGAATATGGTAGTGTTCTAGATTCTAATGTTTTAAAATATTTCTCCTAAATTAGAAGACATAAAGCTAATAAAACAACTATGTCTTCCACTTTACATGATGGTAAAACTCTATTTGTTAATAGGGAATACAAATACCCAAGACCAGAAATATTAACTCCAGATCCTGCCCAGATAGGGTTCTTGAGCACTGAATGTAGGTGAAAGAGGAGTGTAACAGGGTCATCTCATGACAGAACACAGACATTACCAATTACAGTTCACCTTCAGACATAGAAGGCATCATTTAGGAGGAAACATGGCAGGTTAGACCACTCATAACTGGTAAGTCATAAGTAAAGTGTTTGGAAAATACACAGGACCAAAGATGGCCATCTTGAGAAGTCAAAGCATCTGTGAGAGACAGACAACTTTGAAGTTAGAGTTGTCCTTGGGTGTCCTCGGTGATAAAAAGAAAGAAAAAAGCAAATGAAGATGACCCTACTGAGACAAGAGGGAGGCAAAGAATTAGAAGATGTAACACAAAAGAAAGAAGTGTCCTATATTTTAAACAAAAGGCTGTCCTTTAAAGCAGCTTTTATTTTGTAGCAGAAGGGGAAGGCCTTGAATTTAGACATCAGAAAAACCACCTCTGCTCTTTCAGAAGTATTCAGCAACTACTGTTTCGGAGAATCCAAAAACAAGTATGACAAAATAAAACCCAGCATCCATATAAAGCTACTCTGAGAAGTAAAAATAATAAAAATTCTTGGACTAAAGCATATCAATTAAGTCAAATCATGAAACATAACAAAAACATAACACGAAACACAAGATTGAAATTTTTTAAGATTGAGGATAAATTACAATGTGAATCAAAATTTAAAAAAACTGAAAAGTCAAAAAGATGTGAAATAGAACTGATCTAAAGAAAGGAATATTTCCAAATATATCTCAGAAATGACAAAATTAATAAGAACCTAAAAATTAATGTAAACAAAAGTACAGTAACAGATCTGCAGAGAAAAAAAACAAGACAAGAAAATATTAAGAATCATAAACAGAATTTTAAGAAAGCAATAGATACATAAGACAGCATAGAGTGAAGAAGATCTAGCATAATATGGTGTATCTGATGCAGTCAAACTAATAGAACCAAATTAATATCTAAAGCTAGAATTAAAACATGTAACAAAATAATTCAATATGAAAATTCAAAGTTCCTGCCCCAGGCCTGGGAATATTGAATTCTCTATTTTAAGTCATTTCATGACTGAATTTAAAAATGAAGATAAAACTCATTCTCCAAGATTAAGACAAAATCACTGATTTTCAATTCTAGTTGTTTACCACTTACATACACAAAAGCAATTTTCTTTTGTATATTAATCTTGTATCTTGCAACTTTGCTGTACTCATTACAGGAGGAGTGTTTGTGTATATGTGTGTGAGAGAGAGGAAGTGGAGAATTTGGTAGGATTATTTTAAATAGATAAACATATCATCCATGATTAAAAACAGTTTTATTTCTTTCTTCCCAATCTTTAAAACATTTATTTTTTTCTGATCTATTGAGCTAGCTAGCTTCCAGTACAATTTTGCTTAGAAATGATGAGAGTTAGCATGTTTGCCTTGCTTCCAATCTTAGATGGAATGTGTGTCTGATTCAGTAACCATTAGTTGAAGGCTAACCACTTGATATGGAGCCAGTTTAAACTGAGAAATGCTATAAATACTTTAAAATTTTCCAAGACTTTGCATGGAAAAAGAAAGTAAAATTTTTTGTTCATAACTTTTTATACTGATTACATATTGAAATGGAATGTTATGAAAATTAATTTTCCTTGTAATTTTTTAAATTCAGACTATTAAAAATTTAGCACAATAAATATACACTATATAGGTATATATACATATACACATATGTTCATATAGACTTATACATATAAGCACGTATATATGCCTCATGAAATATTTTTAGTGGACAGTGATTCTTTTCTACTTCTTGGAATGTCGATTTAGTAGTTCAGCTATTTTGGATCATGAGGACAAAAATCACAGCCTATAGTTGGTTAAACAATGAGCTAGGAGGTCCTCTGTACTATGTTTCCTGTCAAGTTGTATCCTACCAAACTTAATTCACACAACTAAAAATAATTAAAAAAATTTTTTTTGTTTATTCATTTGACAAAGAGAGCAGAAGGAGGGGGAGCTGCAGAGAAAGGGGTAAGCAGGCTCCCTACTGAGCAGAGAGCCCAATGTTGGGCTTGATCTCAGGACCCCAGGATCATGACCTGAGATAAAGACAGATGCTTAACCTTCTGAGCTACCCAGGCATCCCCAAAAGTAAAATTTTATCCTAATCATACTATATCTATTTCAGGCTTTCTGTCACAGAACTAGGTAATTTTTACAATTGTAAGTGACTCTCTAGTTTACATTTGTAGATAAGTAAGTAAATTATGTTCACCAAAATCCTATATTGGTGAAGTGAGATTTCCTTTTGAGTTATTCATATTTTGTTTTAATAATGAATATTTAGTTAATTTGCTAAGAATTTGCTTGGATGTCAGTACTAAAATGAAAAACAAAAATTTACAGATAGTCTCAAAAATTGACCTGCCCAATTTATTTCAAACCTGAGAATTATCTATATTAGCTATGATTTTGGTGTCAATGTTGACAACGAAATGAGAGCAGTGTCAATTCCTCAATTGGATAGAATGAAATAATAGAACTGTAAAGGTATTTTCAATATTTATTAAAATTGGTTAAAATTCTCATTTACTGGTGAACCTTTAAAGAAAATTCTAAATCACATAAAACCATATAGTGCTATTTTATTTTTATTTATTTTTATTTTTTAAAGATTTTATTTATTTATTTGACAGAGAGAGATCACAAGCAGGCAGAGAGAGAGGCAGAGAGAGAGGAGAAAGCAGGCTCCACGCTGAGCAGAGAGCCCAATGTAGGGCTCAATCCCAGGACCCTGGGATCATGACCTGAGTGGAAGGCAGAGGTTTTAACCCACGGAGCCACCCAGGCACCCCATATAGTGCTATTTTAAACTGTGCTTTCTTAAGGTAGTTTGACAGAAGAGGTCACTATTGAAACTATACACTGAATCTCATAATGTTAAAAATATTATATTTTTTCTTAAAACCACTGAAAAGCCATATCAGTATTAGTAAAGTGTACAGAATTTAAAATCTTTGCTATATTGAACAATTAATGAATATTTATAAAATATCATGTTTGGAGAAAGTTTGCTTTTCCTGCATAGTAAAATTTATGACCAAATATATTCATCACTATACTAAACCTGCTTTAAAATTCCTGCACAGAATTGACATTCAGCCATGTTCTAACAGTTCACATACTGGCAAGGTCTACAAAGATGCCACTGAAAATATATATATAGTGCATAATTTTCATTTCTTTGCTGTCAGGGTAACATGTGTGCTTCATATGCTTAAGTGAAGTCTAGCAGTACAAATGTGTCAAAAAATCATAAAAATTTGTCTTCTATGACTAACATATAGGATTTAGGACCCTAGTATTTGGGATATTTATCTCTAAGGAGGAAAAAATGTATTTATTCTTGGATACACACACAAACACACACACACACACACAACCCTTATGTTTAACACATTTTACCTACAAGATTTAATGAAACAACTTAGCTGAAATAGCCATATTCCTTGTATAAATTCCCCACCCACATTGTAATAGCCTAAAATATAGCTTAGGATTCCATGTTCTTGGATTTCAAAAATGGTATTGGAAGGGGGAAGAAGGTGTGTTAATTAAACTTATAACCCTCAAAAGGAAATTATCTTCTACTAAATTTGTCTTTTAACTTTGTCAAGGTGTTTGCCATGGAAATAAATAAAATGAATTATGAGTTAGCTTGGGTTATTTTATTGCAAGTTATGGAAACTAAAACCAACTTCATTGAAGTAAAAAGTAGTAACTCTCATAAATGGAATGATGAAGATGGAGGCTGGTATCAGACCAAGTTGAGAAGACTAGGTTCTGTCAATTTCTCCACATCACCACTCAGCCTAACTCTTGCCTCTTGAGGACTTCATATTTCAGTATAATTTCTCCATTTGGTAGGCAAAATAGTTATGGCCACAAAATGTTGCCAACCATGGAAGTCCAGTAGCAAGAGACTAAACTAATAAAAGATAGGGCCTCATTTGTTTTCTGAATTATGAAGGTATATGCAAGTGTGATCTGTGGTGGGTTAGAGTATTATCTCTCCAAATAGTCCTCCCTCTACAACTGTGGCAGGAAAACAAAGTACGGATGCCCTAAAGTCACAGCTTACAGGACAAAGATTCTATCAAGAAAGGTTTACACACTGCTTTTTGTTTTTTCAGTTTTATGATTGATTTCCACTTGGTCTAACGGATTTTAGCTGAGGTTCAGACCTCTGACCAAGTTTTCCTTACCTTTTTGTCCTTGTTATTAAATTTATCATCAGTAATAGACTACAGTACACAAACATTAGTTTAAGTATGATAATTATTCCTTCTTGTGAAAAAGGGGCACCTGGGTGGCTCAGTGGGTTAAAGCCTCTGCCTTCAGCTCAGGTCATGATCCCAGGGTCCCAGGATTGAGCCCCGCATCGGGCTCTCTGCTCAGCGGGGACCCTGCTTCCTCCTCTCTCTCTGCCTGCCTCTCTGCCTACTTGGGATCCCTGTCTGTCAAATAAATAAATAAAATCTTTAAAAATATATATTTGCATAGGAGAAGAATAAATGAAACAAGATGGGATTGGGAGGGAGACAAACCATAAATGACTCTTAATCTCACAAAACAAACTGGGGGTTGCTGGGGGGAGGTGGGATTGGGGGGGGGGCTATGGACATTGGGGAGGGTATGTGCTATCGTGATTGCTGTGAAGTGTGTAAACCTGGCGATTCACAGACCTGTACCCCTGGGGATAAAAATACATTATATGTTTATTAAAAAAAAAATTTGGAAGGGGAGGCGAACCATAAGAGACTATGGACTCTGAAAAACAACCTGAGGGTTTTGAAGGGTCAGGGGTGGGAGGTTGGGGGAACAGGTGGTGGGTAATGGGGAGGGCATGTTTTGCATGGAGCACTGGGTGTTGTGCAAAAACAATGAATACTGTTACACTGAAAAAATAAATAAAATGGAAAAAAATATATATTTGCATAGATCATCATTTATGTATAATTATTAAGACTCTTTTCACTTTTCTTTTTTTCCTATTCTTTCATAATTTTTGTGCTCATTCTACTCTTTCTTGTCCACTTTTTTTCCCTTTCAAATTTTATCAAACCAATTCTAGATTTTTCTTTCTCTTTGAAATGGATATTTTCTGGCAACCATTGTAAAACATGCTTCTGTAAAATGAATACTAGTTATATGCCTGCATTATTTTTTTTACTACATAATTAAAGGTGTATTCGATCTAGGGCCAAAAAAACATGTCACCTGCAGTTAACATTAAGTCACATTTAAGGGTGTAACAAATTATTTCAATCTATATATTTTTAAAAATAACTGAGAGGCACCTGGGTGGCTTAGTAGGTTGAACCTCCAACTCTTGATTTCAGCCCAGTGGTGATCTGGGGGTGGTGAGATGGAGCCTGGCATCAGGCTCTGCCCTCAGTGGGATGTCTGCTTGTGATTCTTGCTCTCCCTCTTGTCTCTCCCCCACCCCATTCCCTGCTTATGCTTGTTCATTCACTTGCACGTGCTATCTCAGATTCGTAAACACATCTTTTTAAAAAAATTACTGAAAAAGTCTAATAGGCTGCTTCTAGTCCTTCTTGCTTGTATACCTAAAAGTTCATTTTGCATTTTGTAATTAGTTCCTGCGTTGAACTAAATGTAGAGATATTTAACACTCTTGTGGTAGCAATTTTTTTTTCAATTTTTTAATTTGTCTAAGCAATACACTGAATAGGCATGGAGGGAAGTAGTGAATAGAAATGATAAAAGAGATGATTAGAATAAATAAAATATTAATTTCCTATTCAACTATTCCATTAGACTAGTGTTTCTAAAGTGAGGTACCTGAAAAAAAAGTGAGGTACCTGGGACCCTTTTAGGGAATGTTTGCACAAGATCAGAATTATTCTTAAAACAACACTAGGATGATTGACTTTATCATTCTCCTCTTATGAGTCTGTAGTGGAGCATTTCAGACACTACAGGATGTATACAACATCATTGCTCTGATAGCCTAGAGTCTGTACTTGTATACTTGTGTTTTCTAAAAGTTTCTAAAGTGGTCAACTTAAGGTATAAATATGTGCATTTTCAGAGATTGACTTAGTTCTTGCATTTGGAGCTTCCTACTTGTCTTTGGTTATGCCTCCTCGAATCTGTATCCTTGTATCATCCCAAGAAATCATCATTTTGAGATCTTGAGGTTTTTCTTACACATGTGGAAACACAATAAGTGCACATCTTTAGTTTTGCGTGATACTGAATTTTTTCTATCTAAATCTTTAAAGTTATATAAAACTGTTATAAAAATGTTGAAATATTTAAAATTTTGATTGCAGTACATTTGAGTTATATTTAAGAAGTGTCACTTACTTAAACACAAGAGAGTTAAAAGACTCACTTTACCAATACCTAGCTGCACTAACTAAAGATGCTGAAAAAATTAAACTTAAATAACAAAAAATTATCTAACTTGTGAGAAGGAAAGAATGATATAAAGAAAGGAAAGATATAAAGAAACTGGTGAAACAACAAACAAGAAATGAAAGTATGATGAAAGTTATATTTATTTTGGAATTACAAATATCAGTATTTCAATTTATTTTGTCTCATGCAACAGAACACCTTTGCATAGTAGTATGACAATAGTTATGATGTGATGTAATATTAAGATTGACCATTTATAAGTTGAAGAAATTTCATATTTTGAATATAGATAACATAAGCTGCTGTTGGAACTTTTCAAATTGGAAATTAACTCCTGCGGTATCTTAAAGAGTAAGTTATTGTATCGTGTTGGCTAAGAGAACTATAGGATAGCTAAAAGGCAAAATATCTTGTACAGTGGGCATTACCAAATGTTGACTGGATGAACAACTAGTAAACAAAATCATTGCATTGCCACTTTCCAAGAGTTAATAACTTGATGAATTAAAGACTCATCTGTAGACACAAAGACTCTGTATAAATATCTCACTTGCAGAGCTGTACCTGCAAATGAATACATTTCCAGATGTGGCTGAACCCTGTTAGGATTTTTTTATGTAAATGATTGATATCAAACGTAAAAGTAACTGAATAGTCAAAGTGTTGAATAATCTCTTTTGATTCTTACGGTTTGTCCCATCACCTCTGTTGAGGAAATGGGCGCTGAGTAGGTAAAACTATACTGTTTCAGTATAAATCAGAGCCGTAGCAGCAACTTCCCCAGTATTGTTTCCTTATCACTACACACTCGTGAAAAAAAAGTGACATTTCCCTTACATGTCCCTGATTAAGTAGTAAAAAATAATTTTGTTATGTCTCAGCCCTTGAGTACAGATCCTTTTAGATCTCATTTGACAAAATGGTAAGTATATAAAGAACTTTGCTGTATACTAAGTACAGTAATAGAAAAAAACAAAACAAAACAAAACAAAAAAAACCTTGTGTGACTGAGGTACTGAGCTGTAATAGTAGATAGTAACTTCATGGAAGATGATTTTTACTTCCAAGAATGGCTAACAAAGAAACTGTAATATTCAAACTGAGTTATTTGACATTTTCTTAAAAATGAGCTCTTATTTTATTTAGAGTACAATGACTTCTTCATTACAAAAAGTCTGAGGATGTCTAATTAGACCAATTAGTGACTTTTCAAAATTTCTTGACATGGTTCACAAATTTTGCTCAGAGATGAGATTTCTTCATGGAGGATTCTTCCATTTGAAACTGCCTTGTGTGCCTAAGTGTGAATCATCACACTTAATTCACCTCATCGCTTTATCACTTCCACAAACTCATCTAGATTTGAAACTAAGGAAAAAAGATCATCAATAATTTGATCTTTTAGCTTTAATAAAATGCCCAATAATATACCCATGTAATAGCAAAAGCATGTTAGGATATGGAAAATGGATAAAAATCCAGTTATATCAATATAGTTAAAAGACAATGGTGAGATGAGATTAATGAAAATATTATAAGTGAGGAAGCCTGAATTTTTTTCCAGGCTTAGAATTAGATATGCGTTCCCATGTTGAAAAAGCAGACTAAATGGAAAAACAAAATCTACATGAAAATTGTTCAACTTAATGGGGGCAAGGATATCAATTGGAAAATTGGCAAGGGGTAGGAGTCAACAATAGATTAAGTTCATTGAAAAGAATTTAAATGTATTTAAGATACTTTTTCAACTATGAAACAGATTAAAATATAATTATTATACCCAGTATTTGTGAGTGTGCTAAGAAGGTAGCATTCTCATAGATTACAAATTTTAGGATGCCATTTGGTTCTATCTAATAAATTATTTATAAATAACCATATGAGGAAATAATCAGAAATGTTTAAATATAAGTAGGTACATATATATTTACGTATATTCATTGTAGCTAGCCAAGGGGAACCATCACAGGCAAACAAAGTTCAACAAAGGAGGCAATGATTAAATTATGGCATATCTATATATTGAAAAGTAAAATAAACATTAAAAATAATACATGTAAAAAACCCAGTGATACAATGAAATGATGACAATATTACTAAAAAGCAGGTTAAAAATATATCTAATGTGGGGTGCCTGGGTGGCTCAGTGGGGTAAGCCTCTGCCTTCAGCTCAGGTCTTGGGATCGAGCCCTGCATCGGGCTTTCTGCTCAGCAGGGAGCCCGCTTCCTTCTCTCTCTCCCTCTGCCTGCCTCTCTGCCTACTCTCTCTCTGTCAAACAAATAAATAAAATCTAAAAAAAATTTAAAAAATACATCTAATGCATATAACAATTTCTAATTCCTTTAAAATACATATGTGCATATATGTATCTCAGTGTGTGTGTACCTAAGAATTGCTTTTTAGGAAAACCCTGATATGGAAAAGGTCAAATTGTTCAAGGCGTCATATACTTCTTTTAGAATGTATCAGATTTAATTTATAACAATTAGTTCTTCCAATGGTCTTATAACTAATGTTATAACTAATTGGAATATTTGCAAATGTACACTTATAACGTGAATACTTAAAAGATGATGCATAAACATATGCTCCTACTCAACTATTTTGGGTTCCCTATAAACAAGAAATATATTCTTTTGGATTTAAAAAATTACAGCAGAATGCTTTTAATAAACTCAGAATGGTCTGTGATTAATCTTTGTTCAGTCTTCACACATTTAGAATTTATTTCCATTTCTGATTATAAAAAAAAGGCACTTCCTTTCTCTGATTAAAGGAATAAGAAAGAAAAAGAAAAACAGGAGGAGAGGATGAGTGGTGAGTTAAAGGACAGATTGAGTGTATGTATTTTAATCTGGCAGTTGTCTTGTGTAATTTTTTTTGCCAAAAGACTGCTAATTTCATACAAAAATTTAAATATTGTAGCAGTCACCCAACTTAAACATTTGGCAAATAGTTATCCTATTTCAAAAATGGAAAATATTTCTCAAGTGCTTCTGTTTTCAAAATACTGTCTCATGTTATTCTTTATGTTTGCTTGATCATTCTTTGGGAGAAAATTCTCTAAATTTGGGATGTGATATATATACATTTCCTCCTATCACATCCATTCAAGGCTACCTAGGTTTATTCAATTAGTTTAAAGTGAAAGAACCATATTTTTCTTTTTTTTTTTCTTTTTTTGTTTTATTTTTACAGAGTATATTCATATCTTTTAAAACATATAGAAGGTGTACTGAGAAGAAATGTTACATTTCTGGGGTGTGAAGTACATTTTTAACAGGAAAACTTGAGAAAAAATATAAAAGTTATTTTATATTTCCCTCAGTTTAAACAAACTGAAACTCACTTTTCACAGGAACATGGAAACTCTCACTTTTAGATGTGAATCATCCCAAGGGAAAATTTGCTAGATTCACATGGCTTCAGGCACCATATCCTCAATCCCATAAGTGCCTTTTGTTATTTCTTCTGTCCTCAAGCTGACATTAGAGGGAGTTTGGTTTTTTGTTTTTTTTTTTGTTTTTTTTTTTTTATGAAAAATGAAGCTAGAGTGTTGAAGTTACACAATCTGCTTTATTCCCCTTGACCACAATACTGTCAAATCTAACACAATTTCTAGAATTCTTTAAAAAACTACTCTAAAAGTCTATTTATATAGTGAATATGGACTGGTGAGTGTGTGTGTTATTATCCATTTAAACAAAGGGACATATCTTTTAGTTTAGGGGTGAGGAAAAGGGGCGCCTGGGTGGCTCAGCGGGTTAAGGCCTCTGCCTTCGGCTCAGGTCATGGTCCCAGGGTCCTGGGATCGAGCCCCGCATCGGGCTCTCTGCTTAGCGGGGAGCCTGCTTCCTCCTCTCTCTCTCTCTCTGCCTGCCTCTCTGCCTACTTGTGATCTCTGTCTGTCAAATAAATAAATCTTAAAAAAAAAAAAAAAAAAAAAGAAGAGGGCTGCAATGTTGTTTCCAAGCAGTTCTTAAAAAAAAAAAAAAAAAAAAAAAAGTATACCAAAAGTTGGATTTGTAATAACTTTAGATTTAGTTAGAGGAAATGACATAATAGAGTCACTGTGGTATATAAGAAAGCAATTGGGTGTTTTCCCATCATGAATCATGCATTTAACAAAATTTATGATTTTGAAAAATATCCAGGCAATTCCTCCCACTACTAAAATACACTATGCTTGATCAATTAACTTGTTGGTAAGAGCACCAAATTAAGGCAATATGTTCACAGACTCTGCTAATGATCTCAATTAGGCATTTCACCAATACTGGTCAGAAAAATGGTTTAGCTTTATTTTAATCACCACACAAGGAGAATAGCACATTATATATATCCTGACAATAAATCCTTGAAAGAAAAATGACTACATTCTAATCTAATGTAGTCAGAAGTGGTTTTACTATGAAGCAAATGATGCTTATTTCAGCTTCAGGGAGCCTCATTTGAAATGACCTTCCAAGGACATGGGAGGAACCTATAACATAGTTATTTGGTCATGCAATTTTGTAAAATTTGGAAAAATAGGACAATTCAACTGCATTCAGTTAAGACTTCTGCTTCCTTTCCCTGTTACTTTTTCCTCATGATAGTTGGCATCTCAGGATGGTCATTTGGAATATTTAACTACGGAAAAATTCAGATGTGGATACATTCATTTTTGGCTTAATGGACATATATAAATGGTTTCCAATTTCTTCTGTGCATAGTTAAATTATTGCTGATTGTTCCAATATTAAGGACCAAAGGCCTAGGAGCCAGAGGCTGTATGATAATAGGAACATATTCTAGAGACCCAGCACAGTAAATACGTGGGTAGGAGAAGACCAAAAAAAAAAAAAAACATATCAGGTACATAGGGAAAGAATCTGATTGCTAGAAAAAAATTTTCAAATTAAGTTTGTTGAAATTTTTCCACAAACTTCTAAGTCTAAAAGCAATTCTAAAAATGCATATAACATTGAAGCTGAAATAACATCCCTAGCCTGTTAATAAGAAGAATAATAAAAAACAAGTCACTAAACATTTTAGGGAAAGTAGTAAATTATCTCTTCATCTCTCTGTAGAAAACATTATAAAATTGTTTTCCTATAATTAAAGAGTTTGCATCCAGACATTAAAAAAATTATAAAGATAGATCCAGAAGTTAACTAATAAAAATAATTATGGTGTTTATCTGGCTGCCTTCCTCCATCTTTCAAGGCAAGAAAGGTGGATGGAATTCTCACATTTCAAATTTCTCTGACCTCCTCTCCTGTCTCATCTCTCAGCTTTGCTCTTCTATCACAGCTAACTGAAGGACTTTCTGCCTTTATTGTTTGTTTAAAGTCTCATGTGATTGATTATACCAAGACCATATGAGTCAGGGATCACTTCTATTTTAAGGTCATGTGACTTTAAAGTCCCCAGCAGTACCTAGATCAATGTTTGAATGAATAGCTAATAGATAGAAGTCTTGAGGGGGACATCTTTAGTATTTTCTTATCACAGTACTTAGTTCAATCTTCCTTTTTCTTAAATTGAGAAATTTATCATAAAGTCATTTATCCAAGGAGTTATCCAGTTTTATTGCTATTTTAAAAGCTACATGAAACTATATATATTTTTATATTATGGTGGTTAGATCATCTGCTTAAGGGAAAAGATACATGGAAGCCTATCCAATTTTCATAAGTTCTTATTTTGTTTTCCTCTGATAACAAAACTATTTCTACTCCAAGGTTTAGTAGATAATTTAAACTATCTGCTATACTGCTTTTTCCAAAAATGTATTCGACACCATTGCCATTTGCACAATGGACAAAGTATTGAGGTCTTTCCTCTAAAAGGGTCAGAATTTTTTTCTGAAAGGACTTCATAGTAGTAAATGGTTTAGATGTTTGGGGCATATGTTGTCTGTTGCAACCATTCATTCATATCACTGCAGCATGAAGAGAGGGACAGATCATAGGAAAATGAATGGGTATAACTGCGTCCCAGTAAAACTTTATTTACAAAAATAGGTGGTGAACCAGGTTTAGCCCATGAGGAAGTGTGAGACTACTTAGTTTGCCATATTCTGGTGTAGAGATTTGGATCCTGTATCTCTGTATTAAATTCCCATAGCTACTGCAGCTACTCCATTTCCCATCTGCCATACAGAAAGGGCTTCATTCATGTATATTTTATATTGTGGCCTTGACATTAAATTGAGATTTGAATACAAATAGATATGGTCATATTTTTAAAAAATTGCCACGGTTTCTGCAAAACTCTTGCTGAATCAGTGTTTATTTTGTTTATCAGTGATGTCTATAAATTCTTCACCTTGCAGGGGCACCTGGGTGGCTCAGTGGGTTAAAGCCTCTGCCTTCGGCTTGGGTCATGATCCCAGGGTCCTGGTATGGAGCCCCACATCATGCTCTTTACTCAACAGGGAGCTTGCTTCCCCTTCTCTCTCTCTGCCTGCCTCTCTGCCTACTTGTTATTTCTACCTGTCAAATAAACAAATAAAAAAAAAAATCTTAAAAAAAAATCTTCACCTTGCAGATTCCCTTCAAAATTCAGTGTTAGTAATGTGTATGTTTTGTTTTTGTTTTCCCACAGGATGAATTAATATATTTTGTTTTGTCAGACAATTAAAATAACATATTCCTTTTTTCCCTTTTTGACCGAGCTTATAGGAAATCTAGACCTAGAATGAATACTCACTTCTACCTTACATGTATAGGTTTTGGGACACATTTATTTCCTTTTATTTTCTTTAAATTTTGGCCTTACAGCAAAGATAATTTTAATTAAATTCTGCCTAAAGTCCTTACAAATGAATACATATGGCAGGCTTGGAATTAAATTCTGATTTGTGATTAGTCTCCCTCAAATCTAAATCTATGTGTTCACATTTTATAGATTTCAATTAATTTTCTATATGTCCTATACATTATATCTTTGATGCAATTTTTTAATGCATTTAAACTCCCACACAGAGTAGAGTATGCCTTTGTAGTTACCTTTTTAAAATTTTATTTGAATAAAATTTATTTACCAAGATTTCTCAATTTTAGCACCACTGACATTTTGAACCAGAAATTTTTATTTAGGGAGGCTTCTGCATTGTAGAATATTTAGCAGCATCTCTGGCCTCTGCCCACTAGATGCCAGTAGCACTCCTGCCAAGTTGTGATAACCAAAATATCTCCAGACATTGTAGAAGGTCCCCTAGGAATGAAGAGAACTAGTTGAGAACCACTGATTTATTCAGAAAATGAGACAAATTATGAATTAACAAATTGATGAATTTTAATAATATGAATACACCAGTATAATGAGCACAAAGATCAAGAAATGAATTATTATCCGCATTCCACAAAGGCCCTTACTGCCCTCTGCCTTTTACTACCTTTCCAGAAAAAATATCTTTCTGATTTTTAAACCATAAATGGGCTTTCTACTTTTGAACTGTGTAAATTGAATTACAAATAATGTACTTTAGTTGCTTTCAGTAAACATTACTCCTATGAGATTTATTTATATTATGCATAACAATAGCTCTTTCATTATTGTCATGCACCATAATTCATGCATTTTACTGTTGATGAACATTTCGCCTTTCACAGCTTCATTTATGGGAATTTTCTAATTCAGTTGATTTTCTTTTCTTCAGATTTTCCACTTCTTTTGTCAGGTATTTTTAGATTGTTCTTTGAGAAATGTGTCCATTTTCTGTTATTTTCCAAGTATATTGGCATAAAAATTTGACAATATTAATTTTTGACTATTCAGTGCTATAGAATCTACAATTCCCCTTCCCCCCACCTTTTCATTCCTGCTATGGTAGATTATGGTCTTCAATTCCCCTTGAACATTGCTGCTATGGATTATCATTTTATGAGTCTTTGCAAAAATCAACTTTGCTTTGTTGATTCACTGTCATATTTATTTATGATCTTGTTATTTATTTTTCTCTTATTTTATTTTTTTCAGATTTTATTTATTTTAGAGAGAGAGTGTGTCAGAGTGTGTGTGAGCATGAGCAGTGGAGTGCAGAGGGAGAGACTTTCAAGCAGACTCACCACTGACTTCAGAGCCCAACAGGGAGCTTGATCTTACCACCCTGAGATCATGATGTGAGCCAAAAATCAAGAGTCATTGCTCAACTGACCCAGGAGCCCTATTTTTTTCTCTTATTAACTTTTTGTCTATTTTCCTGTTCTTTTCCTAATGGAATGTGTGACATGAATCACGTGTGGTTTTCAACTTTAAAAAAAAAATTTTTTTCTATTTTAAGCTTTTAAGAATTATAGATTTCCATTTAGGCCTAGATGTAGATGTAGTCTACAGATATCTCTTATTACATTATAATTCAGATAAAAATATTTTTAATTTATTATTTTTTCTAAACATATGGATATTGAGGGTATTTCCAAATATTTTGGTGATTTCTATCTTCTGCCATTTATTTTTAGTTTAATTTCCCTAAAGGAAGAGAGAATGTCTAACTAACTTTCTTTGAATTTTGAAGAGATTTGCTTTAGAGTCTTGCATATGGTGACTTTTGGAAGAATTTGGTGGGCAGCTGTGAAAATATATGTTCTGTTGTGCACATTGTTCTGCAAATGTCAATTTAGATTACTTAATTATGTTGCTCAGTACTTTATACTTATTGAAAATTTTTTATCTTTATCAAACATTGAGAGAAATATAAAAATCTTCTACTCTGATTATGGATTAATCTATTCCTCTTTTTAGTTCTGACATTTTTTGCTTTATATGGTTTGTAGGTATATTATTATGTACACACACATTTAACATGATTATATCTGATCAGTCTGGTATACTGAACTTTTAATCATTACAAAATGACATTCTTTAAATCTGGAAATACTCCTTGTGTACAACTGATTTTTCTCACATCAGTATATCAGCAATAGTTTTCTTTATGTTTTCCCCCCTATACATTTATTTCATGCTTCTTTGTCCTTATATTTAGGATGGTTGCATTTAACAACATATAATTAAAATTGTTATCTTAATTAAATCAAAAAATTTGGTCTTTTAATTGAAATATTTAGCCTATTTACATTTAATGTAATCCCTTGTAGATTTAGTTTTGTACCTATAATTTTATTAGTTTTCATTTGCCCAAATATATAAAAAAATAATAAAATTAGAACACATTAACTCTATGCATTACCATTTTAATATTCATGTTATTGTTCTGAATTTTAATTCTACATTTAGTTTGGGTCCAACATAATATTAAAACAATTATTTTTGTACATTCAATATCCATATATATTTACCCATGTATTTACTTTCTACTTTGCTTTTTTCTTTCCTGCATTTTCACATTTTCCAGAATTATTTTCTTTCTGTTTAGGGATTTCCACTAAGTAATTCTTCCAGTGTGGTTTTTCTGGTGACAAATTATTTCAAATTTTGTTTGTCTGTAAATGTCTCTGCTTCCATATGTAAAGGATAGTTTCACTAGGTATAGAATTCTAGGTTGGCACCTATTTTCTCTTAGTACTTGAAATATGCCGTACCTTTGTTTTGTGGCCTCCATCATTTCTATTGAGAGGTCGGTTAGCTGCTAATCTTACTGTTTTCCCCTTAAAAAAATATTTTTTTCTCTTTCTTTAGGATCTTGCCTCTTCAAACTGATTTCATAAGCAGCTCTGACCTACAATTATGTCTTTCTAGCCCCTTGAGATTGCAAAAAGATCCACCAGTTTTGTCACATTTTAGTCACCTGGATAGATTCTCTGCTTTTTGCCCATCACAAAAAAAAAAAAAAAAAAAAAAAAAAAAAAAAAAAAAAAAAAGTAAATACTCCAGGAGAAAAAGCTATTCTTTTTTTTTTTTTTAGAGCTTTTATTTATTTATTTGACACAGAGAGAGAGAGAGATCACAAGTAGGCAGAGAGGCAGGCAGAGAGAGAGGAGGAACAGAGAGCCCGATGTGGGCCTCGAGCCCAGGACCCTGAGATCATGACCTGAGCCGAAGGCAGCGGCTTAATCCACTGAGCCACCCAGGCATCCCAGAAAAAGCTATTATTAATGGTCAGCTAAACGTTTTATAATTCCATTTCTCTGGATTAGTAGGCCCTGAGGTACTGTTGCCCCAGTGAATTTCAGGTATCTTTTTATGTCTTTTATCCGGATTTTTAGCATATTTGTAGGAGTATTTATTTTCTTAAACATTTCCCATACCTAAAGTTTTAATTTAAAAAATGCTAGATTGGAAAAATATGATTTTTTTTCTTAATAATATCCCTGATATGTCCAGGTTTAGCAACTTAATATATCAGTGTGAGATGCTTTGGAATCACTTGTGAACTAAAATCATTTCTTGATACAAAAACAAATTTTAGACTATGTATTAGTTGTGTTAGGCAAGATTTTGCAGTTGCAAAAAATGCATACATATATTATCAAATCTCAGTTACTTAAGACAAAAAAAGGTTTTTTTTAATGCAAAGTTCATTTCATACTGGTATACCTCGAAATAACTGTTCTCTAAGTGGTAACTCTGGAATTTTGGCTGGTTAGATGTTACCATAGTTCCATGTATTACCAAAGTCCTCAATGCAGGGGATATTAGAGGGAAGATCAGACATATCGTTTCTCAACTTCTTTGGAAGTTCCTCTTAAAATTCACTTTAAGCCTACTAGCCAGAAGTAGGCACATGATTTCATCCTAACTGCAGAGGAGGCTGGAAAATGCAAGGGAACAACACAAAATACTTGATAAACATTAATGTCTATTCTGTAGCATTCATGAATAATATACTAAGTTAGAATTGCAAAGCACATTAGCTATATTGGTCATATGCAGAAGAAATATTAAAATAAGGATAGGGACTTATTCTATGAGGAATAAAAATTCAGTGATAATTCCAATGACTCAGATAAAATATAATCTGTGTACTCATTTAAGTTCACAGGAAATAGTGTCATCACACCTGAGAACCTAAGAAGACATTCAAATCTTCTTCCTTTTGTTCTTGCTCAGATTTCACATTGAGCATTTGTTACCTGTGGTATCCAACAGCAGTGAGTAGTTCTTAGGCAGTAGGAAATGGAATATCTCTGGCTCTTCTACTTTTTATCACATTGTTCTAATAAGCCAGGGAGAAAAACAATCTCATTTTTTTTTTTTTTTTTTTTTTTTTTAGGGAGCATATTGAAGAGTAGAAGTGCAAACTAAAAAAAATAGCATGGAGTTACTGTAGTCTTCAGTGTGATCTGCAGAAAAATCATTTGGAAAACCATCAGTCTAATGGAATACAAAAAAATAATGTTTGATAGTATGAAAATAATTTTTTTTAGTTTATTCTGAGCTTTATTTACAAATATAGTCATTCACACACTGCAGTCACTTTATTCATAAATGGAGATGCTTAATAATAGATAGTGTTGGTGGCTTATATTCTAAGTTGTTTTTCAAACATTAGTGATAATTTTATATTTATATTTTGATTTCAACACCCCATAATTCTCCTTATGAGTATCAGAATACTTCTCCAACCCAACACTAGGTATTTAGGGAAGTTCATTTTGAATTACAGTAGAAGAGAATTATCTAATGGATATAAAGATAATTATATATGACCTTTGCTACATTAATACCATATCTTAAATCTGTTGGATTAGTACCATGTTTCTGTTTTTATATTGCAGTAGTTAAATTCTCACCTCTTAGCAAATGGATGGAATGTATAATATTCTAGAATTTTTCTCAAAGTCCTTTGGTGAGTATACAGAGTATATTCAATGAGTATATATTTAAGAGTTACAAGCATCTTTCCTAGGTTACTCAAATTACAGAGCTTATTTAACTTAAAATCACTGATCTATTGCATCTCACTTTCAATTAGGTGAAAAAAAGGCTTTAGCTGCAATCATATCAGTTGCTAGAAAAAAATGCTTTTTCTTTGAAGAAGATTTAAAAACAATGCCCTTAGAAAAATTTTAAGACACATATATAAATAAATAATTTACCAAATATGTATCTGTGTGTGTTTTCACATGTGTCTGAAAGTAAGCATGCTTACTTGCAAAATGGAGGTGCCAGCTATATGTAGGTGAGAAGTCTGGAGAGTCTGGTTTACTAACAAAGTTATAGTTGAATAACAATTTCTTTGCACAGTCTGTACTATGCTACCTGCATGTGTGCACACACAAATATGTTTCAACCCCCAAAATATGTCTGCAAATGGGAAAGATAAAATGATATGAAAACTTTCTTACACATTATTTTATGAAAACTGTGACAATCTTTTTAGGACTCATGAGAATAAATCTCTTGTAAAGCATGACATTGGCACCATAAAATGAAAGGGGATGATCAGGGTCATAATTGAAAGAGTGTAATAAAAGTGACATGTCATTTTTTATGCCATAGTATAGGATTCTTATATACCCCTACTCCCACAAAAACATAAAACTCGCTTAGTTCAGAATGTTCTACCATTTCGTAATTGTTACTCTGGTCACATTTCCCGCCCTTAATCCTATTCTTTGAATCTTTAAAAAAAAAAATCTGCTGAACACTAATTATTTAACCTTGCCTCCTACCTACTTTCCCTCTTTATTCTGAGGTTTCTTAAGGGCTATAATGAGCTGTCCCCACACAAACAGGCCAAATTAGTGGATAATTACTGCTGGGCCTGTGAATGTTCTCACTCCTCCTTTCTTACAGTTTCACAACATTACCAGAATGGTCTGTCGCCTCCCTACCAATTAGGAACAATTACTACTTTATAACATTAGTGGTGGCAGGCTTATTACGTTCGGGGATATGTAAAAGTGAGGTGGGGGGTAGAGAGAGAAATGCAAAGCCAACAGGGTCATTGTCATATGAGGGGCTTCAATGGTTTATATTCATCATTTTAATTTCATTTCTTGAGGATTACAGCTGCAGATTTATATTAACTCTATTAGATAAAAGTGAACATCATATATATCCAAGGCATGTTTTTCTCTTTTGCACAGGATAATATCTCATTTTGATGGCTATAGTTTTCAAAATAATGAAATGGCTCTGGGTCATTCTATGGGGGAAAAAAAGGGTTATTTATTTTTTGGTTTCCTGGCAAAAATGCTGATTATTTTTGGGGGGTTGGGGGGAGAAGTGAGGATGGAGGGAGTACATTTCTGTCATCTGAATTTAGTTGCTTAAGCTATATTGAGGATGTCATTGCAAAGGAAGATACTGTGACCCAGAAGAGTGACAAAACATGGCATTCCAACTTGTATTTAAATAGAGTTTAGGTCAAGATAAATCTGTATCAAATACTCAGAATAAGCATTTTGAAAGCTTTTAAGAATGCTATATATGCATTTAACTTTCCTCTTTCTAGAAGGGCTGAAACATAACAGACTTGTCTACTTGAGCTTATCTGTCCTTAAATAATTCTTTCCTAATGAAGTTTTTATTCTTAAAGTCCATGAAGTCTTGCTTGGTACTGTGAATGGATACTTTCTTTCAGGGTATATTTTAAGACTTCATTAAAGTATGATGTATTTTAATGAATGGATCCTTACTGTCCCTTTTGGTGCTTGGTTCTTCATAAAGCACCTACTCCATGGTCATAGAACACAACCCAAACCTTTCCCTTGAATGACAACTTAATTAGACTAGCTCATTTATGTTTTAGAGAAAAGAGGAAATTAGACACCTGTAGATGGAGAAAAAATAATGCCACTTCAATATGTTTCGGAAGTAAAACAACAAATTTATAGACCATTGAAGGGAAACAATTTTCAGATGGAATTGGTAACCATTGTTGACAGTGATGTCAGGGAGCATGAGGATGAAGATGATAATTTTGGAATTAGGAGGCTATAGTTGCCAAATTTAGGATCATTATTTTAGTCTGGGTAGTGAGAATAGAAAATGCATTTCAGAGAGTTTTAAAAAAAGATTAGATGGAAAGAAAGTGGAACATAACGTTTTAGACCACATATGTGAGAAATTTAGTGATTAAAAGGGAGAGAAGGGCGTGCCTGGTTAGTCAGTTGTGTCTGCCTTTGGCTCAGGTCATGATATCAGGGTCTTATAATACAGTCCCTCATGGGGTGGGAAAGGGGGTGGGTCCCTACTCAGTGGGGTGCCTGCTTCTCCCTCTGCTTCTGACTCTTTCTCTCTCTGTCTCATGAATAAATAAATAAAATTCTTGAAAAATTTTTAAAAAATAAAGGGAGAGAAGGGCAAACAAGCCTTAATAAAGTAATTTTGTAGAATGAAGTTTTGTGTAGTTGAAGGCAGACCAGGAGAAACTTAAAAAAGGAGAGCAAAAAATATATGAAGTTATGAAAGGTGTATATTGCCTTCCAAAATTGGAAGAAAAACATTTAATGTTTTCATGTTGGTTAACAAGTAATAAAAATAAAAATAGAAGTGTCGTGATGTAGAGGGATGTATATTGAATGGTCTCATTTTTTTTTTTTTTCAGTGAATTGTAAGGCAAAGATTGTATATGACTTAGGAAATTACCACAGACATTCCTCAGGGAAAAAAAATGCATAGAAAGATCTCAGTTGACTGACACACATCTTAAAGAATGTCATGATCAATAGTAACTCCCTGGTTGTTTGCAACTAAGAGACGATTCAATTGTTCACTAAGACATCAAAGAAAATATTATGTTCTTCATAACACCTAGCAAATAATTTGTAGATTAACTCTACTTCTCAGTCTTTAATTGTGTGCATATGCATCAAATATCCACAATCACAATGTGGGATCTCTAAGGAGAAACAAAGAATCAAATGTTTATTGTGTAGTGGTTATTGAACAACAAATTCTATACTTCATGCCATATGAAATACATTCACTTTATGATGAATACCAAAAAACCCCACAAATTTCAGCAAGAACCATAGGATTACTTAATTTATTTACACACACACACACACACACACACACACACACACACACCCTCACAGAGGGAGAGAGAAGGAAAGGGAGAAATAATTGTGTAGGGCTTTGGTGTTATAGTCATGTATCAACAAAATTAACTTGATGTTCAAATGTTGAATATATATTACTACCAAAAACTGTACTAATTAATAATCATTGATGCAGTTAGCCTTGCCTTGGTAATCTTTGGTCATGCAAGTTTAAATTCTTTGCATATTTGAGAAAAAAATTAAAAAATACAAATTCAAAATGAAAGAATGAACTTTTAGTATTTTCATTTTTTAAACTTGAGTATATTTCACACACTATGTTACATTAGTTTCAGGTGTACAACACAGTGACTCAACTTCTGTATTCCTTATGCTATGCTCACCACAGGTGTAGCTACCATCTGTCACCATATAACAATATTACAGTACCATTGACTATATTCCCTATCCTGTATCTTTTGTTCCTGTGACTTATTCACTTCATAACTAGAAGTCTGTATTATTCTACAGTTGTTCTGTCCATTATCCCATTCTCTTCCCCACCTGCCAACCATCCATTTATTCTCTGTATTTAGAAGTCTGAATCTGTTTTTTGTTTTTGTTTTTCTTTTTAAATTCCCTCTCTATATAAGTGAAATGGTATGTGTTTTGTGTTTCTCTTATTTTTACTTAGAATAATACCCTCTGGGTCCTGTTGTTGCAAATAGCAAGACCTTGTCCCTTTTTATGACTAATATTCTTATGTGTGTGTGTGTACAACTCACCTTTTTTTTTTAAGATTTTATTTATTTATTTGACAGACAGAGATCACAAGTAGGCGGAGAGGTAGGCAGAGAGAGGAGGTGGGGAAGCAGACTTCCTGCTGAGCAGAGAACCCAATGTGGAGCTCGATCCCAGGACCCTGAGATCATGGCCTGAGCTGAAGGCAGAGGCTTAACCCACTGAGCCATCAAGTACCCCACAACCCATCTTCTATATCCATTTATTTGTCAGTGAGCACTTGGGTTGCTTCCATATTTTGGCAGTTGTAAATAATGCTTCCATAAACATAGGGGTGCATAAATATTTTTGAAATACTGTTTTTGTTTTCTTTGAGTAAATACCCAGTAGTGGCATTATTGGATCATATGGTAATTCCATTTTTAATTTTTTGAGGAACTTCCATACTGTTTTCCACAGTGGCTGCATTAGCTTACATTCACACCAATAGTTCATGGGTGTTCCTTTTTCTTCATATCATCACCAACAATTATTTCTTGTCTTTCTGATTCTAGCCACTCTAATAGCTGTAAGGTGATACCTCATTTTGGTTTTGATTTGCATTTCCTTGATAATGAGTGATGTTGAGGGTTTTTCCCTCTGCCCATTTCTTAATGGAATCACTATCATTATCATTATTACTATTATCATCACCGTCATCTTCATTTTAGTGTTGAGTTATGTATTTTGGATATTAACCCTTTTTGAATGTCATTTGCAAATATCCTCTCCCATTCAGTTGATTGCCTTATTGTTTTGTTGATGGTTTCTTTTGCTGTGCAAATGCTTTTTATTTTGGTATAGTTTTAGTTTATTTTCACTTTTGTTCCTCAGCTTTAGAAGACATGTAGAAAAATATTTTTATAGACAGTGTCAGAGAAATTACTGCCCATGTTTTCTTTTAGGAGTTTTAAGGTTTCAGGTATCATATTTAGATCTTAAATAATTTTTTAAAAGATTTTATTTATTTATTTGACAGACAGAGATCGCAAGTAGGCAGAGAGGCAGGCAGAGAGAGGAGGAAGCAGGCTGTCCACAGAGCAGAGAGCCTGATGCAGGGCTTGATCCCAGAACCCTGGGATCATGACCTGAGCGGAAGGCAGAGGCTTTAACCCACTGAGCCACCCAGGCGCCCCAAGATCTTAAATAATTTTTAAAAAATATTTCATTTATTTCAGAGAGAGAGAGTGTGTATGAGTGGGGGGAGGGGCTGAGGGGGAGAGAGAGAGAGAGAGAATCCTAAGCAGACTCTATGCTGAAGTGGACAACCAGGAGCTGTACACTCAACTGGCTGAGCCACCCAGGTACCCTGATCTTTGAGTTTTTTTGTGTGTGTCAAAGATTTTGTGTACATATTTTGTGTATGTAAGAAAGTGGTCCATTTTCATTCTTTTGTAGCTATCTAGTTTTCCCAGCACCATTTATTAAAGAGACCCTTTTTTTCCATTATAAATTCTTGCCTCTTTTTTCATAGATTGACCATGTAAGTGTAGTGGATTCATTTGTGGGCTCTCTCTGTTCCACTGATCTGTTTGTCTATTTTTCTGCCAATACCATACAGTTAGGATTATTATAGCTTTGTAGTAAATCTTGAAATCTGGGATTGTGATAACTTAAATTTTGTTCTGCTTTCTCAAGATGGATTTATTTCAGGACTTATGTGGTTCCACACAAATTTTAGGATTATTTTATTTCTATGAAAAAAATGATAGGAATTGAATCTGTAAATTGCTTTGGGCAGTATGGACAATTTGAAAGTATTCTTTCAATCCATGAGCATGGGATATCTTTTGGTTTATTTGTCTTAGCTTTCAAATTATGTTATCTATGTTTGATAGTTTTTAGGGTACAGGTTTTTCACCTCCTTGGTTAAGTTTATGCCTATATATTTCATTATTTTGGTACAACTGATTATGAAATTGTTGTCTTAATTTCTCCTTGTGCTGTTTTATGTACTGTATAGAAATGCAACTGATTTGGGGGTATTAATTTTGCATCCTCCAACTTTATTGAATTCATTTATTACTTTTTTTGTGACATCTTCAGGGTTTTCTAGGTATGGTATCATGTCTCCTGCAAATACTGATGATTTAAGTTCTTCCTTACCAATATGGATACCATTTGCTTCTTATTCTTGTCAGACTACTGTGGCTAGAGCTTCCAGTACTGTTAAATGAAAGTAGTGAGAGTGGATATACTTGTCTTGAAAAAACACACTTTTTATCTAAGGGAAAACAAAAAAACCAAACCAACACTGGAGTATCTATTTCTCATAGCTAATGAGTTCCTTAGAGACTCCAAAGCTTCTGTTACCTAAAGCATTAATCATTTATTAGTTCCTTCATTTTTAAATATGTTATGGAATTTATCCAAATGAAATAAAAATTCATGTTTCCCCAAAAACCTGTACATGGTAGTTCATAGCAGCTTTATTTATAAAAGTAAAAAAAAAATGGAAACAATCCAAATGTCCTTGAGTATTACACACTTGAAACTAATATAACATAGTGTGTCAAATATACTGAAATAAAACAATTTTTTTAAATGTGAAAGAGTAAACGAACTGTGGTGTATCTGTACCACTGTAGACTACTTGTCACTAAAAAGGAACAACTATCAATACACAAGTTGGATATGTATGAGAAAAACTAATCCAAAATGTTTACCTAGTGTATGATTCCATTTATGTAACATACTTGAATAAAATTATAGAGATGGAGAAAAAGTTAGTGGTTTCCAGGGATTAAGGAGGTAGAGAGAGGGAAGATTTTTTTCCTTGGTTGTAAATGTAGCACAAGGGGTCCATCTGATGAAACTGTAGTATATCTTGACTATGCTGATGGTCATAGGTATCTACAAATGTGGTAAAATTGCATAAAGTTATATGCACACACAGATGCAAATAAGTATATAAAAGCTGATAAGATCTGGATAATATTGATGGGTGATAATAATATGGCTGTGATACTGTCCTATATTTAGGCAAGATGTCACCACTGAGGAGACTGGGGATAGGATTCATAGTATATGTCCATATTATTTCTTGTATCTATATGAAAATCTATAGTTGGCCCAAAATAAGTTTTTACAAAGATACCATTTATGTTTGAGGGATAAATAGACCAACTTTAGCTGAGAAATTGGGTAAGAGTAATAAAGGAAGTATCATCTGAGTTAGCCTTTAGAAGTTGAATATAATCATACAGGTGGAGACTTCCTGGAACAAAAATCCCAAGCGGAGAGAAGAGAACAGTCAAAGCATTAGCAATATTGATTTATTCTTTAACAACTACCTATTGAGAATTACTAGATATCAGGCATGGGGAAGGATATTAGGAATAAAAAGTAAACAAAAGCATACACAAGGATATTAGGAATAAAAAGTAAACAAAAGCATACACTTACGTAAATTGCATATTGCTGGAGTAAAGTTTAATATAATCAAATACTGTATAAATATATGTAAGATTTTCACTCTGACTACTGTGGAGAATAAATCAGAAAGGGAAAACTGTTGAAGATGTCCAATCTGTTACTTACATAGTAGTATTCTAGGTAAGAGGACTTGATGCAAGACATGTTTAGAGAGAACAAATGTAATTTTTAAGAAACAAATAGCATATGTACTAAAAATAAGTTAATGATACAGGTTTAATGTCAGTAATGGATGCATTTAGCACAACATTGATATTAGGCACTGTACTAAATGATGAAAAGTGAATGGTGTACCTGTTTTATAAACATATTCAAATAGATGGAAAAAGAGAGCAAATAAAATGATTACTAAATATGATGTCTTTGCAAGAAAGCAAAACTGAATGATATGCTAAAGTAATTGATAATGGTGCTCTTGGTGGGCCTCAATAAAGCATTAAATAGAATAGTCAGATGAAGTCAATCAGAACAATCTTTTAGCTGAAACCTTAAAAAATGTAGCCAGAAAAAAAAAAATGTAGCCAGCCGTTGGAAAGAAGAATGGGAAGACATTCTAAAGTTATCTCTACACTGACTGTGGGGCTCTAATTCACAACCCCAAGACAAGTCAAATGCTCTACTAACTGAGCCAGCCAGGTGCCCCAGGAATGGAAAGATACTCTAGGCAAATGCAAAGGCTTAAGATAGAAAACAACTTAGCATATAGAAGAAAAGAAAAGAGACTATAGCTCAGTGAGCAAGGAAGAGAGTGATACAAGATGAAGTTAGAGAAAGGCAAACAGGTAAAGATACTGCAGGGCATTTCCAGCCATGGCAAAAATTTAGATGTTATAATAGTTTACAAGTTGTTCTCATTTAAGTGGGAAGTAATAAATTACAGATAAATTTTATAATGCTTTATGTCTTTTCTGTGAAGTATTTATTAATATCCAGTTAATCATATTATAAATGCCATGGTCAAAATAATATGTTAAACTGTGGATACAAATATACCTACAGGATTTTGACCATACATACAACTTCCACTAATCTGACTCAGTTTGTATATACATAATGTCATACACTTAAGAATTTAGTTATCAAGAGCTAAAAAATGGGCCATTTGAGTAGGCTGATGTGGAGTCTCATAATTAGTCCATTATTAAAAAAAATTTAGAGGTAGATGAATTAACATTAAAAAGAGGTTTGAACCTTCCACATCTCAAGGTTTCATGTTCTTATGTTATACATTATTCTCCTAGGGCTGCCAGAACAAAGTAGTGCAGACTGGGTGGCTTAAATAATAGAAATTTATTTTTGCACAATCCTTTAGTATAGAAATCCAAGATGAAGGTGTTTTATTTTTTTACAGATGATCATATCTTCTTAAAGAAGTGGGTTTGAGGAGCAAGAAAACACAGAGAGACAAATTTAGAAGTATCAAATAAGGTCCAGATGAGAGAAGATTATTTATTTATTTATTTATTTATTTATTATTTTTTAAGATTTTATTTATTTATTTGACAGAGAGAGATCACAAGTAGATGGAGAGGCAGGCAGAGAGAGAGAGAGGGAAGCAGGCTCCCTGCTGAGCAGAGAGCTGGATGTGGGACTCGATCCCAGGACCCTGAGACCATGACCTGAGCCGAAGGCAGCGGCTTAATCCACTGAGCCACCCAGGCGCCCGAGAGAAGATTATTTAGATTAGGGTAGTGACAGCAGTGTTAAAGGAAATTTAAAATTCTCTAAATATTAGAAGGTAAAATGAACAGAATTTACTGATGAACTGTCGACTGTATTTAGATGATGACGGAAAGGGAAAATGAAGGATATTCTTGGGATTTTCTCCTAAAAAATGAATTGAAAATTAGTGCCTTTTTCTAATATGGAGAAGAATGTGGGCCAGATATTCTTTGAGAATTTAATGTTAGATATCTATGCATTAAACTTGAATAGGCTATTGTATCCTTTAGACTGGAACTCAGGAGAGAGACTGAGGATAGAGTTTGATAGTCATCAGTACAGAAGTGGCACTTAGAGTTTACAGGCACTTGATGTTAACCTTAGGAGAGCACGGAGATGAGGAACAAGAGAGGCTCCTGTAGATATGGGTAAAGAGAGAGAATAACAAAGATAACTGAAAAGAAAATAGAGTAATAGAAAGAAAATCAAGAAGTGACATGTGACAGAAGCCACAGTAGGAAAGGCAAGTCAGGAAGAACACAACTCATGGTTCTGAAATATCAAGTAAAATGGGACTGTAGAAGTATTGATCAGATTTGGTAAAATGGAGATTATTGGTCACTTTGACAAAGTAGTCTCACAGTGATAGGAAAAACAGAAGTAAGACTGTGAGGCCTGAGGAGTGAGTAGAAAGTGAGGAAGCAGAATATTCATTTCAAGGGAAGCAGATAAAGGAGACAATTTTAAGCCCAAGAGATATTAGACCACATATGCTGTTGACAGAATTTTTTCAATAAAGCAAAGATGTAATGATGCCAAGGGAAAAACAAAAGAGCAAATAGGGGATGGGATACCAAGTATAAGTGGGAGGGAAGATTGATTTCCTTTTGTTTCAGTAGGCCAAGAGCTCATGTTTACAGGAAGATAGGTTTTGGTATTTTTAATGAAGTTTGAGGCAAGATCATCAGCTAGGAATGAGTAAGATGTTAGGAATGAGTAACATGGCTGGGTATGAAACATGTTAGAAGAAATCTGAAATAGTTATCATGGAGAGTGGGGCAATTAGCTTATTAAAGAAAATAGAGAAAAAGCTCTATATGATTTTTCATATCCTTTTGACCCTAAGGTTATGGGTATAACCAGTTAACCTGATGTGGTTTTCTTTCAGCCATGATCAGTGGCAGACTGCAGGAATGGAGGAGGCAATCTTGGGAATCAACCAGGACTAAAATGAATGCAGGAGAAAAAGGGCAAACAGTTGAGATAGACCCAGTGATTGTAGTAATTAATTGTGGAATCCAAGCTAGTAAATTAGAGACAACTAATAGAGACTGGCAGAATTGTGGAGCCAAGGTCAATTTGGAGACCTTGATTTGTCACAATAAAGTTATATGATATGAAAAGGAAGAGGTAGGGATAATGATGATGACATTAATGGCAACTTTTGAGGTGGGGCAAATTGTTGCTGCTGACAAATCTAAGTGATAATCCTGGGAGAGAGCATATGTATTAGAAACATGGAGAGAATACTGTTGGGCAAGGGGGACAGGGATGGATATCAAGAAGCCAAGAAGCAAAACTCTTGAAGGATGTCATTTACATATAAAGTTAGCACCAAAGAATATAATGCAACCATGTAGGATGTGCTTTTCAAGTTCTCCTAATACTGAGTTTTCTGAGGGGTTGGTAGTAAAGACTTACCTTGGAGACCAGTAAGTTTATTGCCCCTTTTTACATGGAAATTATCAGGTTTTGTTGATAACTATGGGATGCAGAAACATTGATCCCAAATATAATATTTCCTAAAGTCCTGGCTTGTTTTATAAGTTCTGTTATTCCTTTTCCTTTACAGATAGGAGTATAATGAATCTAGCAGGGGGCTTAATGTTCCAAAATGAATTGTATCTACCTAAGCTCTTAAATAGAAATCGTCTCCTATTTTCTGATGTTATGCTTTACCTATCAGTTGGGAGCTCCTAATATAGTGGGATATAATTTACCTACAAAATGGATGCATTTTTTTTCCTTAATATGTCCCAATTCCCTTCTTCTACCATTTGGTTAGTCCTTGCAGCAGCCATTATCTCATGAATGTTGTGTTGGTTAAACCACAGAAAACACTTCTAAGTTCCAAAGCCTAGGCTACAAAATCAGATTAAAGTGTCAGGGCACACATGACCTGTGATATCAGGACTAGGTTTTTCTACCCCATGAGATTAGATCAGGGTTTCTTAAGAGGGCGGCTACTGACATTTCTGGCTGATGAATACTTTGTTGCAGGGCTGTTGCATGCATTTCAGAATGTTTAGCCTCATCCCTGGTCCCCTCTCACTAGCTTTCACCTTGGGTTCTCTAATGATGACACAAAAAGTATCTCCTGCCAAATGTCCCCTGTAGGGCTAAACTATTGGATTGTTATTTTTTTTAAATCCTCTAATTAAGACTTAGGGCGGTCAAAGGTCCTAGAGAAAGCCATGATCTTATCTACAACACGGATACAAAACAGAATTGCCTACAGTCTAGTTGTGTAAGGAAAGAAGAGATTCTGTATAGAGACTCCAGGTGGACAGGCCACAAAGCACATTAGGGTTTTCTTTAGCTTCTGTGAGGTATGGGAAAGAAACTCAGTGTTGTGTGTCTCCTGCTAATGAGTACCACCTAAATGATGGATACTATTTGATACCATTCAAATGATACCATTCAAATGATACCATTCAAATAAATAGGATGCCAGCTCCTAAATGAGTACCACTACTAATATCCAGTGAAAAATACTGGCTAGAAAAATTCTACAGCCAATGGATTATATAGCATCTGTAGGGAGGAATTGCTAACCAGAGAGAAGAATGCTGATTGCATCAGAGGCCAAACAGGTGATAACTCTGAAGGCCAAGTCACTCTCCTCCTTTGGTGCCATAACATTACCATACCCAAGAGCTAAACATAGCTGGAGTGGGGAAACCAGCGACAGGTTGAAATCTTCCCATGATCTGGATGGCAACTAGATATAGATATTGGCTTTGGTAATTTTTGAAAATATAATTATCATCTTTCTTTTACATTTAGTTTGTAGTCCAAGGTTTTGAAAAGTGTTCACTCGTTCTTAAAAAAAATGGTCATTTTTGAACTGAAATTCACAAGGCCCAGAGACCTACTATACCTCAGTGCTGAGATACAAGAACAGAGATAGAGACCAATGACAAAACGTGGACCCCCAGCTCCTGATCACAGAAAAGCAGAGCTTGGTGATGCATGTCATGCAGCATAGACACTCTAGAGCCTCAGAACCAGGGTCCCTCTCCCTAAGTCTGATACTCAAGCCAGCCAGATTCCCATACACTGTCCAGAATGTGTCAGGCAGTGGGGCCAGGATTCTGGCTGCTGCTATGTGTCTGTCTGTAATTTCTGCCCTTAAACACTGTTTCAGGCTTTCGTGGGTTTGGTCAAGTGATACACCCTCATTTATATGACCAATTTGTCCCCCTTACCATGTTTACTGATGATTGCCTGAAGCAAACCTGAATTCACTATGTACGTAGCAAGCTAAACCTAGAACAACTCCGGTAGCCTCTGTTCATTTCCCCAGCACAGGCTTGCACCCTAGTGAATCATTCTTGGTTTACTCGTAGATTCTTCCATCTTCTTGTTCTGCTCATCCTCATCTGGCTCCAGTTTGCTTTTGGCTGGGACATCTTATGTCCTGTAAACAAAACTCATATACAGGACGAAATTTTCCCTCAAAAAATACGTCATTATTTGGAGAAAGGAAATGGGGAAGGCCTGGGCTGAAAAAAGAACTTTTTTTTTTTTCTTTGTGGCAAGCATGACAGTGTGAAAAGAGAGTCTTGAAGCTAATGTAGCTGCGAGTAGACTTTGACTTCTCCTACCTACTCTGGCATTAAGTGTCTCCTTTGGGGAAAATAGTCTAGCAGGGCTGACCCTAGGCCACCAACTTCCATGAGCCGAGGTCACACAGAGGAAGGTGAATGACTTGTGATTTCATTTCTTTAAGCAGATGAGCCTAGGAAAATTGAAAGCACTTAATGAGAAGACAAAGGATTGAGCCGAAGGCAGAGGCTTAACCCACTGAGCCACCCAGGTGCCCCAAGACAAAGGATTTTTAACTTAAATTGTACATGTTACAATCATAATCCCATATTATATAAGAAATTTATGAGGCTGGTATTACATTACTATTCTCAGTTTATGTGGGAAGATGATAAAGCCTGGAGATGTTAGGCAACTTTGCCCAGATTTGCCAGCAAAAACATGCCAGGGTCAGTGCATGAAGTTAGCTTTTCCCATTCTAAACCAGACATTTCTAACTCCTGTCCCAGACTGCTACTCAAGTGACAGTGGGCCTCAGTTTCCACACTTGTTAAAGGAGGGATGAGACTTCAAGTGTTCTAGCGTCTCTAGCACTAACATGCTATCATTTTCCTGGAGATTTATAAGCAACATTACTTCCATTTAAAACATGTACAAAAGCACTACTTGTGAGTTTGCCGTATGTTTTCAACAGAAAAATTACACCTATTTCCCCATGGAGTAATGTGCAAAGGACTTTTTTTTTTTTGTAGTTTGGTGTTTATGATGAAGTATTTTATATGATTTTATGTTTTTAATAGGTCATATTAAACCTTTGGAAAATGATTGATAAAAAGAAAACAAAAATGTCTGTAAGTGAACTAAATCTAATCACCTTCTCTCTAGATTATGCACATGGCAAAAAAGAAAACAGTAATGATTGACAGAAGTCATGAGGATCCAAGACTCTCAAGCACCTGAATGATTCATGTTAATGATTAGATAATTATAACACTTAAGACAAATCAAATTCACAACAGCTCAGAAAAAAGAGACTTATAAATAATGTTCAAAATTCCAATCCTGTAACAATATTTTTTATAACATCTTTATTTTTAGGATCATTTTTAAAATTTAGGAGAAATATTTAGAATACCATCAATGTCATCATTTTATTTGGTTTAAATGCCTTTACTGGCTGTTTAATATTCTCTCATTCTACCTCAAATTTTCTAAGAAAGAAAATAAAATATGGAGATAGATACATAGGGACTACATTTGGTTTTCAAATAATGATTGATAATTTTAAGTAACTGGGCAGAGAGTTTTCCACATATGTGTGTACACACACACGTATATATAGATATATATAACTGGTACACTGAAGAGCTGTAACTCATAGAATGCAAACAGAAGATCAACTATTCTCTATTTCTGGCCATTTATCCCTACTCTTGAAGTCATGCTATCTGCTTGGACTCAAGTAAGTCTTCTGATGACTTTTAGTAACAAAGAAAAAATTTCTATTGAGTAATTAATACTAGCAATTAGTGCTAATGGAAATGTTCTGTATCTGCATGTCTAATAAAGGAGTCATGTGCAGTTACTGAGGACTTGAAATATGGCTAGTGTGAGTGATGAACTGACTGTTCAATCTTGTTTAATTTTAATTGTTTTAAATTTGGAATAGTCAAGCATGGCTAGTGGCTACTGTATTGGATGGCACAGATTTAGACCAGGGTTATCTTTAAAGTCTCCAAACTTTATATCCAAAGGCCTAGCTCTCTTTCCCAACCCAGGACCCTTCAGTTTGGTAGCCTGAGGCAAAGCTAGAAAGTGTGGTCAGCTTATTCCCCTATCTTCTCATTCGACCAGATTCTAATCCCTCCCACACCTCCCAAGAGTCTGATCTGCCCTGGTGGGTGGGGTGCCATTCCCGGTGGGGAAGCAGTATGTGAGCAACTACAGGCAGCCATGAAGCACTGGTTCTTCTGGTCTAACCAGTGTTTACAGCTTCTTTCTGGGCTAGGTAATTCATGATGCTTCCTTTTCTTGGAGTGCCTTTGAGACTCCTGGGAACTTTCTGCAGTGTTCCCCATGATATAAGCAATACATTTTCTTTTAGCAGGTTGCTTGTGTTCCTTCTCTCCTCTTTGGAATCCTGTAGTTTCTCTCTTTCTTTGAAGGGGAGCAGATCACCTTGCATCTCCATATAGTCTTCTTATAGAAGGTTTGAATCGGCTTGGAACTTTGTCCCACAGTCTTCACTGCAGTCCATGAGAAACAGTCACATACTCTTCTCTCTGAGGTGAAATATAGCTAACATCTTGGGCTTCCCATTCCAATTTGTTCCATTTGTTTTCTTCTGGTTCATTAGAAACATTTGTGCATCATTGTGCTTATCTCCAGTGGGAATGTAGAAAGCTTCCGAAGCTGCCTCCTCCTCTCTCTCTGCTTTCTCACTCGGTGAGTAACAATTCTCACACACTGTTTTTTTTTTTTTAATGTTGTTTTGTTTTATTTTGTTTTTTAAAGCATGGGACCCCTATAGATTCCAGGGGACCACAAATTAAAATCTCCTTGTATTAGGGAGATGATATATTTCTCCTGTATTCTGGAGGGTGAAGTTGGGAGTCATTTCAAACTGGCAGCTCCCTGATACAACTCTCCCATTAATATGCAATGACTATTTATGTACTCTTCACTTGATTATAGGTTGGAGTTAACTGATCAGCTCAGCTAAAAACCTAAGCCCCTTCTTTTTCCAAGTTCTACTTAAGTAATCTAGATTTTTCACTTTGCAATATTAGAACTGTTGACATTTAATATTTCAAAGTCTTCAGCTGAAAGAGGAAGAAAAAAGTCCCATTTTTAAATTGTGTTACTTATATATGCAATCACATATTATTTGTCCTAAGTATTTTTGTGCATTAATTCATATCAAATTTTATATGGAATAAGTATGAATAAACTCAACTTACAAATGAAGAAACTAGATGAGGTAAATAACTTGCCAAGATCACATAGATAAGGAAAAAAATGGCAGTTCTGGGATTAAAATCTGAGACACAAATTTTTCTTTGCTTAAATTCACACTGTGTACTACTTTTCCTAGGTTACTTACTTTTGGCATCAGTTTCCACAACCACAAAATAATAAGTTGTGTTTAAGTGAGTAAATGAAATGTGTGTGTGGATGAAATATACAGAGGGAAATATTTTATATGCACATATATTAATAAGTATACATACATATTTCCTTGTTTCTAAGTCACAGTTTTTTCCTCCTATATATTCATACATTATGAGTGCTGCTGGGGCCAGTGTACACACTTTTTTTTACTAGTGTCTCTGTTCTGCAGATGCCATTAATAATGTTATATTTAATAACCTGGCATCTTAGAATCAACTACATATCAGAGTAACTGAGCCATTCAAGGAGAGTTTCTATCAATAAAAGTACACACTGACCTATTCCTAATGCAGAAAAAATAGCAAAGATCAACAAGAAATAAATAACTTGTACGCATACTCTGAGAAGTGCCAATGGCATATAGTGTTAGAGTTTGATCAATAAAATAATAAAACCCTTTATAAGTTTCTTTTTAGATATCATTGAAAATGCAGTTTGGGAGAGTTTGAAAGAGAAAATATAAAACTATTGTTAGAGTAAAAGTAATTTATCCTGCCATTAAGATATTGATAAATTTAACAAGTAGTTAAATGCATGGTATTGTGTTAGTTGGAACTAATAGTCCTAAACAATGTGAAAGGAAAAAAATATTCAAGTTTTTTAATAAGCTTGGCTAAAGATTGATCTGTTTGACCAGGAAAGAGATATGTAAACAACTCCTTACATTTTTCATGTTAATTTTAATTTTATTCTGAATACAGTTACTAGTTCATTACTTATATTTAACTTGTTGACTTTGAGTATGTAAGGAATGCAGGAATCTATTTTAAAGGCATAGGCACTGTACTATTGCTACAAGAAAAAATAAATCTACATACACGTACTTAAAGGTTGATACTATAAACATGTCAGGATATATGAAGCTTATTTCACATCTCTATCATGAACGCCTCATGTCTTATGAGCATGATAAATTTATTAGATGTGTGTGCATAGAACTTGATAAGTGAAATAATGAAGTGCCTCATTTTATATATGGGAACTAAAGAAGTTATGTGATTCTCCCAAGTGCTACTGCCAGCTGATAGCACAGCCCAAGAGGTGCAGTTAGGATTTGTCTTCCATATACAGGGAAAGAACATTCTGAGATGTCTAGGGCGAGAAATGATTCTTACTTTCTGGATCATTCTTAGTCTATAACATTATATCATTTATGTTATGTTTTCTTTCAGTGGAATATAACTTGAGTAGTTAGCATAGCCAAACACCTACAAAAACAATTGTGGTGTGAACAAAAAGTTGTATCCTGGGAATATGTATGAAGGACAATATTTATCATGTGGTTTCACTCATATGTGGAACATAAACTATAGCATAGAGGACCATAGGGGAAGGGAGGGAAATCCAAAGGGAGAGAAATCAGAGAAGGAGATGAACCATGAGAGACTATGGACCACGACAAACAATCTGGCGGCATCAGAGGAGAGGAGGGTGGGGAGGAGGTGGTAACAGAGCGATGGCTACTGAGGAGGTCATGGGCTGTGATGTTTATAAATAAACATCTATAGGGCGCCTGGGTGGCTCAGTGGGTTAAGCCGCTGCTTTTGGCTCAGGTCATGATTCCAGGGTCCTGGGATCGAGTCCCGCATCGGGCTCTCTGCTCAGCAGCGAGCCTGCTTCCCTCTCTCTCTCTCTGCCTGCCTCTCTGTCTACTTGTGATCTCTGTCTGTCAAATAAATAAATAAAAAAAATCTTTAAAAAAAATCTATATACATTAGATACTTTCATATATGGAGAATAGACATTCAATAACACAAAAGAATCATAATTTCCCTTCCACATTCTTCCTTTCTTCCCTCGAGTCCAATTGATATTTGACCTAAATTCAGTTTTTTCCTTATCTCCTGATCAAGCCTAGCCTCACTTTCACCCAGGGGCCTACACTTTTCGACACCCAATTAGTACGTCATTTTATTTATTCTCCAAAGTGATTCTCTGTTTTTTTCATGCACAAAAGTTGCTGTGAATATGTAGAGATGTGAGCCTTCATTCTGCTGATAGATCCCTTTACTTCCTGAATTTTGCAGCAGAGGGAGATTTCAACATACTTAATGAATAAGCGTTGAAGGTGGAAGGCAGTTGGAAGTAGTCAGATTTCCTCTACCACTTACTGTCTACTGAATAATCCCATTTCCTTTCTGCTCAAAGGCAAGTATAGCATGGGCTGTGCTATACTCAGAAAAACTTATCTTGTTCTCTTCTGATATTTGAAGGCTTTCTACAGTTGAAATGGTAAAGAAGAGAGTGAGAGTTCTATGTGCCCACAATAGATGCTTTTAACAGAGTATTTAGGAAAAATAAATAAAAAAGAGTATTTAGAGGACGACTAGGTGGCTCAGTTGGTTAAACATCCAACTCATGGTTTTGGCTCAAGTTATAACCTTAGGGTCTTGGGGTAGAGCCCTGCAGAGGGCTCGGCACTCAGCACAGAATCTGCTTGAGATTCCTTCTCCCTCTCCCCTCTGTACCTCCCCACACTTGCACAGGCATGCTTGTTCTTTCTCTCTCAAATAAATAAAATCTTTTAAAAAATTAAAAGATGATTTATTAGGAATTTGCTTAATTTAGGATATTCCTATATCTAGTGTTTCACAATGCATTAAAGTTTTCTTTTAAAAAGAATTATAATCTTGGGAAATTTAAAATGATAGATTTTTAGAAAATGCTCTATTTCCTACTTCACATGTTTACTATTTATTCCTCTGATAAAGACTGATTATCTATAGGTAGAAGGGTCTGACAATAGGGAGATGAGTAAGAAAAGAACACCGATCATAGGGAGCTCAGAGTCAAATGTATAAAAGAACCAGTGCGGCAGAAAGCTGTGAGGTGCCTTTGCAAATTTATAAGCCTAAAATAGCCATAACCTCTATTATAGCATCAGAGAAGTTTAAATCGGAGTCCTCAAATATAAACTATTGCCGAACATTTATCTTATAGATAAAAAAAAAAAATGTGTCAAAGAAATTACAATTTCCACTAAACAGTTACTTAAGCCTATTCAGGTGCCAGGCCCAGAGGAAACAGCAGAAAACAATGTAAAGTGGGACCTGCTTCACTACTTTTAGTAAATTCAAAATATGTAATGAATGCTATACAAGGAAGTAAAGAAAATACAAAGGAAGTAACAAAGGAAGGTAAAGAAAATGGTAGGAGCCGAGAAAATGGACAGCTTGCCTCGATGGAGAGGCTTTGTGGGTACTGACTGGTGGTGGTGACATTTAAGATGAATTCTGAGAGCTGAATGCGAATTTCCATTAAAGAAAAAAGGCGATGGTGGGATTTCCTGCTGAGGGACTAGCACATGTAGAGACCTCCAAGGCAAAGAGAACTTGGGATGAAGAAACTGAAAGAAGTTTCTTATTGCTGAATAGTAAAAGGTGTTTCTGAAACGAGGTAGAGAGGTCAGCTCTCAGATCTGGTCTCTGAGAAATTATTTTTTTTTTTTAAAGATTTTATTTATTTATTTGACAGAGAGATCACAAGTAGACAGAGAGGCAGGCAGAGAGAGAGGGAAGCAGGCTCCCTGCGGAGCAGAGAGCCCGATGCGGGACTCGATCCCAGGACCCCGAGATCATGACCTGAGCCGAAGGCAGCGGCTTAACCCACTGAGCCACCCAGGCGCCCCTCTGAGAAATTATTCAGGGCAGTGAAGGACTTTGAAAACAACGTTAAGCAAGAGAGTGACACGTTCACGTTTGCTTTTTAAAATGTCACTTTTTTTTTCAAAAAAATAAAATAAAATGTCACTTTTTTTTTTCATAAGTGGATGGGAGAATAGTAACAATAAAGGAAGCTAGACCCACTAGCAAGTAATTGCAGTCATTCAAATGAAAGATGATAGGAGTGTGAATTAGATTAGTGAAAGTGATGATGGGAACCAAAAGAATGGATTTGAAAAAGCTCTTTGGGAGGTTGAAAGCTCTTTGAGAGGTTGAATTGGTAACTGAATGGAAGTACAATGTGCGGGAGAAAGAGTCAAGGAAAACCCCAGTTGCCTAGCTTGTTCTAGACAGTGGCAAGGAGAGACTCAGCTTTCAGCAAGACAGGAATTCAGTTCAGTGATAGGGCGCTAAGTCTAAAGAAATTGTGGGACATCTAAGAAATATGGGGGAGGCAATTAGATAAATTGCTCTAAGCCTCAGGAGAGATTTGGGCCGGCCTGTCTTCCTAGAACACTTCTCTTGGGCTTCTTCAAGCAGCTAATGCTAATTTATCATTTAAAATTCAAATCATGGATTATCTCTTAAATGATCCTGTCTTACATACTGATCCTGTCTTACATACTTTGTACTTCCAGAGCAAAGATGTCTGTCACAGTTCTTATTACCTTTTGTAATTGTTTATTTTCTTTTACTACAAAATTGATATTCTCAACGAAATGACAAAGGTTTTGTTCTCCATAGTGCTCAGTTCTTTGAAGACAGTAGCAACACCTCATTTCTGGGACAATTCTAGACACATAGTAGGCAGCTGTAGTAAACGTGCATTTGATTGAGTCTTAGTGACTAAAGCAGTATTGTTATCTATGTAAACAGTCCCATTTAGGTTGGATTCAGATTGTCCAAGGTCTTGGATGCTAAGTCAAGAGTTTGGATTTATCGTTTTCATTTTGACTACCTCTCTAATTGTTAACGTCGAAAAGAGTTATTTTATGATGATTTATGTGCAGTTTAGTGGACATTTATTTCTATTCTCATGAATGTCAGATAAGAATTATGTATAACCTTGGAAGTTACCATGTTCCTTATTCAAATGGTTACTAAGTCAAGGCATCAGGTTCTATTTGCTTTTGCTAAGCTAATGTCATCTTGGGTTTGTTTTTTGTGTGTTTTTTTTTTTTTTTTTTTTTTTAGCTTTTCTGACAAGGGTACAAAAAAGGAAAGAGCCTTGCCCTTGCCTTGGTATTCTGAAAAACTGGGGTTTTGAGGGGGGGACTGCCTCTTAATTTATATATATTATATTGTGTGTGTGTATGTATGAGCATATATGTATTTGCATTTTATCACTTCATCTGTAAAATTTGGTGGTCACATTAACTCATAGCTAAACTCACTAAGGCTAAAATATATAGTAAGATTCTACCTAAAGTCCACTAGGGCTAAAATGTTCAATATCTCTTTCCTAAATTAAATTTTGTTATCTTTTGGGCACTATATTAGATTACATATGCTTAAACTTTGCTTAAAATGAACCATTTTAGGGGCGCCTGGGTGGCTCAGTGGGTTAAAGCCTCTGCCTTCGGCTCAGGTCATGATCCCGGGGTCCTGGGATCGAGCCCCGCATCGGGCTCTCTGCTCCGCGGGGAGCCTGCTTCCTCCTCTCTCTCTGTCTGCTTCTCTGCCTAGTTGTGATTTCTCTCTGTCAAATAAATAAAATATTAAAAAAAAAATGAACCATTTTAGATGGGCTTTTTAATCAGAAACAAACTAAACTCCTCTTATAAAATCTTCACCAAAAGCACTAATTATAATGATTACTTGTGAAACTTACTACAGAAATGTTTTAAAAGATCCACTTTATACTTTTGTTTCAAAAATCCTGTTAATATGAGCCTGAATAAGGCAAGGGTTTGCAGTTGTAATTGAGAAATTCACAATGATTATGAGCTAATTTGATAGATTGCCAAATGAATATTAATTTTTATACTTGTGAACTGTATTATTTCCATGTTTAATTGAGGGAATGATAACAGAGCATTGTAGCAGTCCCATTATTGTAAGTGGTGTGCATTGTGAATTAATCAAATGGATGGCAATAAGTTGTTACTATCTACAGCTCAATTGTCATGTGTTAAACTCCTATCAAAATGGTTTCATTTCAGCATCTCTAAAATAAAAAGAAATGTTTTTTTGAAAATTAAATACCATTTTTTGTATACTATACAACGTAAATATGAACAATATCTTCACTATTTTATTACAATGCCTTAAATATTTTCAGATTTATTTTAGATATAAAAATTAGTCTTTACTAGTGCTATTATGAAGAGCTATCTAAAACTATAGTATCTGGCTATACTTGAAATGTGGCCAGTATTCTGGAAAAACTAAATCCTAATTTTATGCTATTTTAATTCTTTTAAATGTAATTTGAAATAGCCAGCTATAGCTAGTGGTGGCTGTATTGAGTAACACAGGTCCATAGACTAAGAACCATATTTTTAAAATATGGCATTTTTTTCCCATTTTATTTATTTTTTTCAGCATAACAGTATTCATTGTTTTTGCACATTTTTTTCCCATTTTATTTATTTTTTTCAGCATAACAGCATTCATTGTTTTTGCACAACACCCAGTGCTCCATGCAAAACGTGCCCTCCCTATTACCCACCACCTGTTCCCCCAACCTCCCACCCCTGACCCTTCAAAACCCTCAGGTTGTTTTTCAGACTATGGACTCATGACATTTTTTAATATAATTTTTTAAGTTCTTATTTTTAATGAAACTTTCATATTTTTTCAAGTAATATGTGTTTCAAACCTGAGTAACGACAGTACACATTTTATAAGTTTTAATTTCTTTATATATCTTAAAATACTATGTTTTATTTGGAGCCAGCATCTAAAAGGTAACAGAGAACTTTGATTTGTGCTCTCTTTTCATTCATCCCTTTTTAGCAACATTAAAATGCCAATTTACTCCATGTTTAGCATGTTCATTTCTTGATTTTTAAAGGCAGTCTCAAGCTTGCTAATTGTTTAGATGAAATGCCAGGCTCTTCTTACTCAACTTTGCCAAAGTAACTTTAATCCACACGTACCCACACAACACTTTCTTTTGCACTGAAACTAGCTTACACATTATAGTCACCAGAAGCAGGCTGGAACTCCTTTCAAAAAGAAAGCTGGGTAAATTCCCATAATCTCATGCCTCTAGGGAACCTTCTCAGATACAGAACAAGGCCACTCCTCTCTCTCTCCAAGATAAAGCACAAGAGGCATTTGGATAGTTAACCACATAGGCAAATGCCTAATTATACTCTGGAGTTCTCAGGGCCTGAATTCCAGTGTCTGCACAAATCCAGTGCCTGAATTCCAGTGTCTTGACTGCACAAAGGGAGAAAATGTCTGTACTAATTCATTTTGCGCTAACGAAGTATTCCAAAGTTTTCACTCTTGAAAATGATCTCAAATGTCCACTTCGTAGAGAATCATCCTTTTGCAGTCATGGAGGCAAGAGAGGCTCTAACAGTCTGACTGTGTGAAAAATGCCCTCCAAAGATTGAATCATTCTATTTTCCTGGCAAGTGATACTTGGGACAATTTTATACATAGGCAGTAGAATAGTCTTCATAAATCATTGCTTTGTTCCTGTTTCTTTGCTCAAGAAGTTACATTTGCCTCTGCTCCATTGCTTAGAACAGCAACCTCCAGAATTTTTAATCATGCATTTGTGTTTAGAAAAAAAATTGAATGTACATCATATGTATATTTATTTCCAAATTATACACATGTAGTTGCTAGATGTGTACACTATACTGCAAGTATAGTATAAGTATACTTGCAGTATAGTGTACACATCTTTTGTTTATCATATAATTTTTATGTTTGGGAAAATAGACTTTTAAAAAACCTGTTCTTATATTGCTTCTTCACTGGTTCCTCATTTGTAAATGGGACATACCTCATTTTTAAAAGATCACTGACTTAGAGAATGAAGTCCAAACTTCCCAATGTGTTTTTCCAGGACCAGATGATGGCTCATCCCCTTCTAATTTCTTACTACTTCCTTAATTGTTAATGGAGGCGGCAGCTACAAAAAAGATTTAATATTTGGTCTGAATGAGATAGTATTGGCTTAAGAATCAATGTTTGGGGACTGATAGCTGATCTTTCTACTATGCAGTGAAATGTTTAGATTAATACTTGGTTTGTAATTTTTTGAGTATCCATAATATCTGGCTGTAAATTAATAACTAATTTAATTAATAAACAGAATGAATGGACAATAGTATAAAAATACTATGGAATTTTTGTTTCTATAGAATCAATTCATTTTGAGCTAGTTTCTATTTTGTATATTCTCAACCTGTAGAGAAGTTGTAAACAACATGTTAAAAGTAAATGCCAGTGGTTTTTTTAAGTAACACACTAAAAATGAAGGCATGTTAAAAGTAAGTGCTAGGTGTGATTTGTCTCCACTTCAAATATAAGGTGTACATATCACATACTGTTACATTACAAAGACAAAGATGTATGAGACTTTTGACCAAAGAGAAAGTTCCTAAGAGTATTGTATCACAACCTTATGGATATTCAATTACGTGTGTGGATTAAAATAAGAGAGAAAATAATAGTCTTAGCTATATTATGTTAGATTTTTATTAGAAGATAATGCTGTAATCTTAAGTAATTAAAATTCATTCAACATAATTTAAAATAGAATCATTAGTACAAGGAAAAAATACAGAATTAACAAAATTCATAAAATTCCTTTCTGTTTCATTTATTCTGAAACAGAAAGGAATTTTATGAATTTTGTTAATTCTGTATTTTTTCCTAAATGAAACAAGATGGGATTGGGAGGGAGACAAACCATAAATGACTCTTAATCTCACAAAACAAACTGGGGGTTGCTGGGGGGAGGTGGGATTGGGAGAGGGGGAGCGGGCTATGGACATTGGGGAGGGGAGGCGAACCATAAGAGACTATGGACTCTGAAAAACAACCTGAGGGTTTTGAAGGGTCAAGGGTGGGAGGTTGGGGGAACAGGTGGTGGGTAATGGGGAGGGCACGTTTTGCATGGAGCACTGGGTGTTGTGCAAAAAGAATGAATACTGTTACGCTGAAAAAATAAATAAAATGGAAAAAAAAAATTCCTTTCTGTAGAAGAGAAGGATTGTCTTGTTTGAGGAAAATTCCTCATTTTTTTTTTCCCCAAAAGATAGTGAACTGATTTGGTCTAACCATGATACATAAAATATAAAAGAATAGGCCCATTTTTAAAATTGTGGTGGGATTGGCAATGTTGCTTTTGGGAGTGGGACCAGAGGTCGTGTGAGAGAGTTTCAATTTCCATGATCCTGTCCATCATAATGTGAACATCCCCTCCTCTCACTACAGGTACAGATGTGTATTTTCACCTGTTAAACCTTTAATAGTTTTTACCTAGTTTTTTTGTTTGTTTGTTTGTTTTAAGATTTTATTTATTTATTTGACAGAGAGAGATCATAAGTAGGCAGAAAGGCAGGCAGAGAGAGTGAGAGGGAAGCAGGCTCCCTGCTGAGCAGAGAGCCCGATGTGGGACTCGATCCCAGGACCCTGAGATCATGACCTGAGCCGAAGGCAGCGGTTTAAACCACTGAGCCACCCAGGTGCCCCGTTTTTACCTAGTTTTAATGAGAATCATGCCCCTATAGGCAGCCAGAAGACCTTGAATTGTAAGTTTTAACTAATAAATGCTCTTCATTCATTGGCAAAATCTTTGAATAACATGTAAAGTAATCCATGTTTGGACAAATGTTGAAAAGCTGGCATCCAGCTACTTGCTACTTTTTACCAATAAACAGAGACAGCGTAAGATGTGAAGGAAGTACCACTGGATACCTCATTAGCATAACTTCATGAAACACATATTTATTATGAGTGCCTCAAGTCATTGTTAAAACTGACCCTTTTTTTTATTTATTTAAAAGATTTTTATTTATTTGACACAGAGAGAGATAACAGCGAGAGAGGGAATACAAGCAGGGGGAGCGGGAAAGGGAGAAGCAGGCTTCCTGCTGAGCAGGGAGCCATGCAGGGCAATCTCAGGTCCTGGGATCATGACCCAAGGCGAAGGCAAACACTTAACAACTAAGCCACCCAGGCACCCCAGCACTCTGATTCTTAATATAGAATGCTATTAAAAGCCAGCCAAAATGGAGTAAAACAAAAAATTTCACTTATTTCATATCCCTTCCCCTAAGTCCACCTGCTATGATCCTTGATCCTGGAGTCACTTGTTATTACCCTAGGTGTATAATTTATCCAATAGCAATTTTTTTAAGTCAACTATTATATGCAAATCTAGGCATTCTGGCCACTTGAGGTGTATGGACATAGAATTCTAATTATGTAATCTCATTAATCTATTTTCTTCACCTGCTAATTAACAACATTATTGCAACTTAATATGGGTCCAAACAATTCTTTTAAGGAATTAAAGTTGGAAGACCAACTTTGAGCTCATGCAGTGACCCAGGATTTAGCTTCTAAATGCAAGTCTTTTTATTGCGTTTGTTGCCCTGCCATAATCACTGTACCACCATCAGCAAGTCTTTTTAAAGAATCAGTGACCCATTGATAGGTGCACCCATGGTGTGTGCAGCACTATTGTTCAACACTGTGAAATTCTGTCTGCCAGACGGTGCCATTGGGAAACATTGTCACTGGCAGGTGGCTGGTTTGCCTTGATGTTGTCATACCTATTTCTGGCAAGGATGCATTGCTCTCCTTATTTTTTATGATTCCCTCTCCCTACAAAAAGCTGTCTTCCCAAGAACCTTTCCCCATCTCATGGACCAGAGTTCACTTCTGTCAGTCCTCAGGTTGATAGCCCATCAGAGTAATGTCCAAACAGAAGAAATTGTGGTAATTAAACTTCTTTTTTTTTTTCTTTGCACAGAATAACTAATTGTAAAATTTGGCAGTCAGCCTGCCATTTGAAAGTGAAGAAAACATCTTGTTTTAACATCTGAGCAGGGATTTTTTTTTGTAATCTGTAAACAATGGGACCATATGTAGTGTGACGGGAAACATGAAGGCTGTGATAGAACATCATTGAAGGAACCTTGTGTTTGATCGCTGTTCTCTGATTCACTGAAAGAGAAATTAGCTTTTTTAAGTCCTGCATTTTATCATGATTTTAAAGAGAGAGTTTTTCTTAAAATATCAGATAACACCAACAATTTACCAAGTTCATTACTGTGATAGAGGAAAAGGGATTCCAATTTTTAAAACGTAAATATGTTTTTAAGACACCTAAACAGGTAACAGATGTAGCCACAGGCTTTTAAGAGTCCTTGTTTTGGCCTGCAATCCATGTCAGTGATACAAAAAAATCTCTACACAATATGGCTCAACTCTTAGAAGGTTATTTTTTTCCTAAAGAAATCCTGTTGTTGAAAATAAAACAAAATTTCACCTCTGATTTAAATTAAAATTTTTAAAAATGAATTTTATCCTCTCCTAAATTTTGCTACATTTTTCCAAGCGTGTTCTGTATAGCATGAGTAAATTTACTCTGGTGTTAGAAAAGAGTAACTTAACATTCCCTGGGTAACAGTTTAACTCCCATGTTTTATGAAGGGTCCTTACATACCATGGTTAAATTTTTTTATAATCACTTGATGATACTGAAAGAAAAATAAACTGACCAAGAGAACTTTGCAGTCGTAATAGTGGTAGCCATCTGTAAAATTGTGTAAAATGCAAATGTGTTTGAAGCAGGGAGAGAGCTAGTTTCTCTGACTGGCCATTAGCTAGACTTCAGGTTTTATATCAAAAACTTTATCTTTCTGTACCTTGGTGTCCTTTTCCCAAAAATAAGATGGTTAGATGGGATGAGTGATATTTTAAGGCAGAGAGGATGAAGCAAACCAGTCTCACCTGAAGCACTACTCCAAAACGCTGCTGGGAGTCAAGTGCTTTCACTTCCTCTCATTCTTATCCACCCCTCCCCCACCTCCTTCCAACATACCTCCCTGCAAAAGCACTGCTGGGTGACTTACTCTTGCCAACTGAAAATATGACATATCTGAGAACTGTAGACACAGAGTATCGCTCAATAGTCAATTTAACATTTTTGAAGAATTAAAAGCATCTCATTGTTGGAGGTGTTACATCTCATATATATGAGATATATATATCTATATATATAGATATATATATATTTCTGACTTTATCAACTCAGAAATATTTGGGCCTAGGGTAAATATATATATTTATAAATATATTTTATATTTATATTTATATTAAATAAATATATTTTATAAATATATTTATATATATTTATATAAATATAAATATATATAATATAGGAATATAAATATATATATAAATATAAATATAAATATATTTTATAAATATATAAATATATATATATATTTACCCTAGGCCCAAATATTTCTGAGTTGATAAAGTTTTGATTGTTATAATTTTGATAATTTTGAATATTTTATTGGGTCATTTTCTCACATTAAATTTAAATAGGAAGAACATATGTACTGATGTTTTGCCATGCACTCCTTTATGTCTCCACTGGCTTCCAACTTCAGTGTTTTCTGGAAAGCTGCACTTACAGGTCCCAGCCAGCAAGCTGACAAAGGAGTGTTCCATTTCTCTCCTATAAAAGTTGTACTTACCTTGTTTTCATAAAATCAACCTCCGTTTCCAAGGAAACAAGAACAAAAAGGCAGTTGGCAGCTAGCATCTGGGACTTAGAAGAACTCTCACATGTCAATTTCAACTGCTGGCTGCTGGCTCAAACCTAAAAATGGGGAGTATTAAAATCACCTTCAGATTTTTAACACACAAAAGAATAGTAAATCATTTTGTTCTTAATTTTTATGTAATTGTGCTTAATAGCAAATAATTTAAAATAGCCTTTGGAACAATATAACTAAATATATTTTAAATGCTAGAAATAATAGAACTCAAGCTTTAGTTTAAAACAGTAGGCACATAACCTATAACAGGAATATTTTTTTCAATATTATGCCATTTATTTTTGCTACTTCTCTCTTTTTTACTTAAATTATGTTGCCTTCTTCTTTCTTACTGCTAATGTCCCAACTCCTTACTTCTTTCTTTTTGACTCATGCAAAATATACAGCTATCTTTTGCTTTATTCATACAGATGGTGGTCATTTTTATTGCTTTAATAAAGCATTTTAATGATTAGATACCTTAGTATAATTTCATCATCAAAGGCCTGGTCACCCACATGAACACAGTCTGCTTTTTCTGACTAGTATGTGCTTGCTTTGTATGACTATGTACTTCCAAGTTTACCACGGTCCTCACCATTCCTAGTCTCCAGGCTTCCTTCCTTCATGGCTTCTGGATTCATTAGAGTTTTTAGGTACCTGCTAAAGACAAACCTGGCTAGAATACAAAATTTACCTTGGGAAGCAATGAGAGAGATTTTTTTGCATGGAAGCCAGAAACTTGTGGAAATACTTTAAACATTTAGATATTCCTAAGAAAAGTGATTAATAATTGCCAGGAAGATGAAATTTCGAATTGATACCTATTCTTCATTTCAGGTTTTATTGTTTTATATTATTCTATTTGGTTGCCATCTTCAGGTTAAAAATGTAGATCTTTTAGTATGTCCCTCTTTTGATTTTTTTTGTCTTTTTGTAGTATACCAGGTCCTTTGAATTTGAGGATGCCTGTGGATGGATGCTAGTAGATAAAATTTGTGGGAAATTATGCATGCCGGTATTTACCAGATTTGTCAGATTTGCAGTGTGGACTCCTCATTTCATTACTTTCTATTAGTGGGCTATTTGTAAAATTTTGGCAATTGTCTTCATGTTAGACTTTTAAATAAATATGCTTTCTTTTCTATAAAACAGAAATGTAGAAAATATCAAGGCAATAAATTTAGGTAGGAGTCTTACTGTCCCCTCTTATTTTTCTATCCAAAATATATTTACAATCCTTTACTTTTTTGTTCTTGGTACAACATGATAGATATGGTACTTTTCATTTGCAAATTCAGATGATGTTTAATGTTTTCACCTTTGGCAGGGACGTATAGAAATATCATGTTCAAGATCTTTTGCCACTGTTAGCCACCTTTTCATAAGAACAGGAGTTACCACACTTATTTGTATGCCATATTAAAAGTTGTACAAGCAATAGTTTAAAAGAATTAATACGTAATATTATGAATGATTAAATTTGTCTCCTGAATTTAAGAAACCTCCAAAGTAAGATAAATACTGCAAACTTTACTAGGTTCAAACAATGAAACTAAACAAATAGTACTGTTCTTAGAATTTTTTTAGTTGGAGATATAATTTGCACATCATAAAATTCATTATTATGAAGTGTACAATTCCATGGCTTTTGTGTATTCACAGTACTGTACGACTATTACTACTATCTAATTCCAGAACCAGCTGTCACCCTAAAAAGAAAACCCACACCCACTAGCAACCAGTGTCCTTTCCCTCCCTCTAGTCTCTGACAATGTCTCATCTACTTTTTGTCTCTGTGTATTTGCCTCTCCTGGACACTCCTATGATGGAATCACATGTGACCTTTAATGCTTAGCTTCTTTCATCAGGCATGGTATTTTAAAGGTTAATCCAAATTGCAGCACATAACAGTTTTTCATTCCTTTTTATGTCAAATAATATTTTTTTTGCATGGATGTAGCACATTGTATTCATCCATTCATCAGCTGATGAAAATTTCTTATTTCTATTTTTGACTACTCTGAATTATTCTGCTATCAACACTCATGTACACTTTTGTAGGAACATATGTTTTTAGTTCTCTTGGGTATATACATAGGAGTGGAATTGCTGAATCATATGGTAACTCCAAAATAATAGTTTAATTGAAGTAACATGAATTTCCTTAAAATATTGGATGCAGTACAAAAGACAGAATAGTATATAATTTTATCCACATAAAATCGCTTTGTTTTGGGGCACCCAGGTGGCTCAGTCAGTTAAGCAGCTGCCTTCAGCTCAGGTCATGATCCCTGAGTCCTGGGATCAAGGCCCCATCAGGCTCCTTGCTCAGCAGGGAGACTGCTTCTCCCCTGCCTGTCCTTCACCTTGCTTGTTCTTGTTCTCTGTCTCTCACTCGCTCGCTCTGTCAAATAATTAAATAAAATCTTTTAAAAAATTGTTTTGTTTTTTACATAAAATTATTTTTAAAAGCTCATCAAATACAACAAAAAGTAAGGAGACACTTAGGTCAATTTAATTCACTGTTTGTAAGGTGGTGTCTGTGTTTTTGTTTTTATTTCTATAATGAGATTTTAGTAAAAAAGAATTTAATGTGACATATTTCTCATATGTCAGTCAAGAGGGCCAGAGGGAGAGACTCTCTCAAGTAAACTCTGTGTTGCCTGACACAGGGCTCAATCTCACATTCCTGAGATCATGACTTAAGCCAAAATCAAGAGTTGGATGCTTAACTGACTGTGCCACTCAGGTGCCCTTCCTATATCAGTCAGATTAATTCCATTCTAAATTTCAAGAAAATATCCAAAATTGGACCCAGAATAGATACTATGTAACCTAATAATTATAATTGACCGATAACTCGGAACAGAGATCTTCAAATAACATAAAAGATTTTTTAAGAAACTGATGTATGAAATATTTAATAGGAAATCACCACCATTTATTTTCTAGTATTCATTCTTAACATACTCATTTACTGTTACAGTGCTTCAAATATTAATTTCATTGAAAGAATCAATGTAGCCTAGTCTTTTCACTTATTGTCTTCTTTTCTTGGAATAATAACATAACTGAGTGAAGTTTCAGACTTACCAATTTTGCACATTGAAGATGTCAATATAACATGTTGTATGTTTTTGTGTGCATGCGTTTTGTCCTTCTTTCTCTTTGTAATTATGAAAATTGTATAAAACTGAAAATCTCCATTATGTAGTGATATTTACTGGTGCTTAGCAATTTACTTCCCTTTGTAAAAAAAATACAAATGATTTTTAACAAAAAAAAATCCTACTTCAGTTTAATTTTCTTTCTTGACAAATGGATAGTAATAAATTCACATTTAAAAAACCCAAGTGACCTTTCTTTTCTAAAGAATTTCCATTCACATATTTTATTATCATTTATTGACCATAGCATATATTAAAGATTTTTAAAATAACAGGCTGGAGAGATATGTTCTATTTTAAAAAGAGAAACAAGAAAGAGATACATGGATTTTTTAATGCTATATCATTTACATGGACATTTTGACCTTCTTTCAGCGAATATCTCCTTTCTTAATGTCCATTATTCTTTTGTTCTCTTCCTAGTCATACTCACTTCCTCTTTCTCAAACTCCCCCACTGCCTTTCACTTGTCCTTTCTTTTCAGTCGTCCAATTATCCATAAAATTACTTCCCCACGTAAATACTTCTACCCAGTCCAACTCAAGCACTTAGTCATTCTTATTCAATCAAATCAACGAACATTTTTTGAGTGCCTACTTTGACCCCAATTCCTCAAGAAATCCAAATACTCATTCTTGCCTTAACTGTATATATGCAAGTACACACACCAAAAAAAATGGGAGAAGATAAAGTTATGAAACAGCATGTATTTCTGAAGACAGGTAAGATACATGAACTGGATGAGGAGATAAGGGAAGAATGAGGATAGCACTCAATAAGTAAATCACAGAGGTGTGACTATCCTAATGTGTCATAAAGTATATTCTGGAGAGATCCCATTTGACCAAATTTCATCAACTAGTGCCTTACCAAGGGAATGAGGCACTAAAAATCCAAAAACACAGAAAAAGAAGGTTCATAGAGTGGGAAGTAAGAAACACCTAACTTAGGTTACTCCTTTACGGAAATTAAGACTCTCTGATATCAGAAGAAAGGTCTGGTAAGATTCAAGATAAATTGGTAACAAAATGTTTGAATAGATCCTCCAAATGATATGGGTTCAAATTTGGTCATTATGTAAATCAAGTTTCTATATGTTGAGGTAGTATTGACAAGAAGCGAAGTGACCCACTGTCCAGAGATAGCTACTCGGATTTTAAAGTGTGACTATGAGGGAGAGTGTTATAGAAAGAGAAGATGCATGGAGCACTGGGTGTTGTGCAAAAAGAATGAATACTGTTACACTAAAAAAATAAATAAAATGAAAAACAAGAAAAAAAAAGAGAAGAAAGAATTTTAAAATATGTTGATAAGGTTGTAGAAAAGAGTGGAGTAATGAAATGATGTGAAATGGAGTGAGTGAGTTGGGGTAGGGCAAGTTAATACTAGACTTAATGAGTTTGGATTTGATACTGTGTTTGATCATGGCACTTTCCTTGACCCTGGTGATCAGGAAACTAGCATGTGGGAAAATCAGATATAAGACTGAATATGTAAGAGACTATACCCTATAATTTAATTGTAAATTATGATATGAGAAAAATAGGAGAGGCAGATTTGAGTTTCACCCATGAATAAGTCTTAATTGAAATAGATAGACGCATTTACCAGACTTGGCTTTGCTGGGCTTCCCCACCTCTCCATGCATGCCCCATTTTTATAAAATTAACCAGATTTCTGCAATAGCAAACAAGTGTCATCTTTCTCTTAGAATTTATTACCACCCACATCCCTTTAGTGCTCACAAATCCCTAGAAGCTTATAAAATTGAATAGAATCTAAACTGCTTTTTATGGGTTGTTTTTCTTTGTAATACTAACATTTACATTTTAATATCTCTTGGTGGATTACAAAATGTTCTTAGTTATATTACATCACATAACCTTGTTAGATTACAGGGCAGGTAGGACCATTTTTTGAAGGCCCGAGAAGTCAAATCTTTATTCAGAGTCACACAGTTCTTTCCAACATAGTCAAAGCTAGAACTCAGGTATTCATACTCTAGCCTTCTTAAAGGTAGAAGATTCTCCACACTGCTTAAGTGCATGGGTGAGCCCTGTACATAGTATAAATGGAATATGCATCCTTTGAGAGAATGTTAGAGTGGCATGTGTGCAATAGGCAAAAGTAGCATTGTGAGAATTTTCTATCCTGAAACCTTAAGCAAAGACAAATAAGCACACACACACACACACACACACACTCTTAATAAGTTGCTATTTTTTCATTATTTATTATGCCCCAGGCATTAAATCAATACATGATACACATTTTCTCATTTAAATCTCACAATAAATTCACTGGAAACTGAATCTTAAATGAGTGAAGTCACTTGTACTTGTCCTCTTACTTTTAATATACAGTAGGTTTTCTGAAGAAAGAACCAATACCAAATTCTGTGCAAGTATTCATTCATCTTAATTAAAAATACATATTTCTGAAAAAATGCAAATCTTAGAATATGAGACTAATATACATACAAATAACATATAAATGACCTGCAAATATATGAAGAACTATATTGGAGAAAATATGATCACTATGAAATACATATATTTTCACATAGTATTTACTTCTTTATATGTGTATGTATAAATATACATATTTATAATTTAATATTTAAATATACATAATTACTCTTGAAATTTGATTATTGACTATTTATTTACTTTGAGAGAGAGCCATTAGTAGGAGATTATCAGTGATTTTACATTAAATGTAGTGTGTTCTTCCCTAGATTTTAATCCAGCACAGGTGGATTACTTAATATAGTAAACCAGTGAACACTGGATAACTATGTAAGAAAAAGAATTTCAACAGAAAAAAAAAATTCTAAAAACTACTTAGTTATACAAACTCGTTGTAATCAACTTCTGAGTACGGCTATTGACACAGAAAATGATTCTTTGAAATTAAAAAAAAAAAAACCACCATAATTTTACTTTAGGTATTAGTTTCAATTGCAACTAAACCTTTAGTCTCAGTGATGGAAAAGTATAAAATTGAGTGAGTTGAATCATGTCTATGTTCTTCTGCTGATCAGATTTTGAAGGTGCTAATGAACTGTGAAATGGCCAAAGGCAAGCAGGAAGGCAGAGGGAAAAAAAGAGAAGTCACAGACCACCACAAAATGAGTCATTAGTCAATGAATAATGGGGAATTCAATACCTTAAACCTGTATCTCCTGCACATATTGTCTATCAAAACTTGCTGGAAATATAGTTTACAATCCATTTTCTGAGGTCCTAAAGACTATGTCCATTACATTCGCTGTAGCTGGCAGTATCTACTCAGAGTCCTCAGTGTGTATTGAGAATGGAAAACAGCCACTTTTCTTAGAACAGTTGGATCATTTGGTAATAGAATAGATATATTTTTGCAAGTTTCTTTATTCCAAATTATGGGATATACTCTCTACATTGATCTATGATTTTCTAATCTGGGATTATAGATGCTTTAGCCCAACTCCTTTCATCAACATAGGATTTTTTTTGGTACAAATTTTGATTATTTTCTGTGACTCTTTGATACACTGCAATTATTCATTGTAAATGTATTGGTCCATGATTGATTTCAATATTATCAGGCTTTGTTTAGAAAATACCAAAACATAATTTGCTGCTTTGTGTGTATCCATGTGTGTGCATGTGCTCATACCCATGGATGTGAATAGATTTTATTTCATGGTACAAAACCACTAAGGCTAAAAGAGGAGAACCTGGCAGATGGTCTATAATTTTTAATCTACATAATGAATATAAATATGGATATATAAAATGACTCTTTGGCTACGAGTTCTTTCTATTTTACTGAGTCAGGATTCATTTTCATAAAACTGATAATAATTATTTTATTTCAATTCTAAACAAATACCTCACTCACATTCTAGTTTTTAACATTTCCCACTCTTTTAAACAAATACCTCGCACACATTCGAGTTCTTAACATTTCCCAGTCTTTTTTTTTGTGGCTTTGAAACAGAATCATGGTTTGGTTTAGTTTGGTTTGAGTAAAAGGAGTAAATTCATTCTGCCTATCTCTGTCATTTTGGATCTCATGAAAAAGAAAACACATCTTCTCTTTCTATTTTCCTTCTGAAATTCTAGTTTTTTTGTTTGTTTTCTTCCTGGACACTTGACAATATAACTGGTAACTGCATTTACACCATTGTCTTATCAAGATCTTTAGGAGCAAAAGAAATGGGATACACAATTTGAATTGAAGGTGGTGCTGGCATTTTAGTCCAGTATGGCAGGTGTGTGTCATAATGGAAACATAAACATTGTTTCATCAACTGCTTCTAGCAATCTCAAAAATCTCATGTCATGAATATAAGTTGGATTGTCTGGAAACTCACTTTAAACATTAATGTTTTATTAGCACAGTCAATGCCATTCAGTAAAATGATATTTTTTTATTGTGTTCAAGTTAAATTCTTATCCTAATATATTGTGATTATCCCCAAAACTTCTTCCAGATAATCTGTAGGTCTTCCTCAGTGCTCAAGATTCTAAACATTGGCTGGTTTATTTAAGCATTGGTCATTATTGCTGGAATCCTTCTTTCTTTGTCCTTTTAGTTTAACCATACTAGAGTGTCTCACTTTCGCTGGTTCTGATAATTTCTCCTTTGTTTGAGATAGTATCTTATTGAACCATAACTAGACAGTATCTTTAAAATACAGCATATTCTTGATCTTTTGGTTTTTTGGTTTTAGTATTGTTCTTATCACTGGTATTACTCCTTCTCCTATTACACTTCTTATTGAGGGGTCTTTGCAAAGAAGTGGGAGAATGCCAAACCCATCTATAGACTCTAAACCATGTAACAGAGTGTAATATTATTCACTGCTCTGCCACATCTAATTCTTTTCCTTGGAATTTGGGATTTGAATTTGTGCATGTGAGGTCCATGAGGGTGCAGAGTCTGTAACATCCTGTGGACCCATGGGCTGATGGTTGGAGCCCACCTCACCACAGAATGAGCAGCTGCTCAGACAGCCACGGAGACAGATTATGCAGACAAGGTAAAGGAGATGGAGGAGTGGGGTAATGATTCTGCAGTTGCCTGGGGTAGTGAGATTTCATTTCACTTAGTTACGACCCTGCTGTATTTACTAACAGACTATATACCCTGTTTTTGTTTTGCTTTGAGTTGCTTTACACCGACTATTGTATCTTGAAGGTAAATATGTGTTAAGACTACCCTTATGCAACTTAATTACACTTTTATAATTTATGAGTCACTTGGATTGTTTTTAGACTAAAATTTTATGTTCTTTGAAAAGCTCCAAATCTTCACTGAAGTTTGTTTTTACAAGAAATTTTTTGGGGGGGTGATAAAACCAAACCTTGATTGTAGTAGTAGTTAAATAGCTGTATGCATTTTTCTGAAATCAGAGAACTGTACACTAAAAAGTTAATTTTATTGTATATATATTTAAAAAGTAAAAAATTTTTGAGGAGGGTGAGGGGCAGAAGGAAAGGGAGAAAAAGAACCTTAAGGAAGCTGCACACCAAATGCAGCACCCAACGTGGGGCTCAATGTCACAACCCGAGATTATAACCTGAGGAGAAATCAAGAATCCCATATTTAACTGACACACAGGTGTCCCTAAAAATAAATATTCTAAAGTATACTTCTGAGATTCTAAATACACTACCATACAATTTTTATGTTATCTGATATCTAAGGGATCAACGAGATTTGAAATTAGAATACCAATATCACCTTTTTGCTTTGGAATATAAACTTGAAGAAAAGAGGGCATTGTCTTGTTTAAGGGTCTATCCTGATAACTTAGCATTACGGGCACTTAAAAAATGTTGAGTGAATGAATGAACAAATTCTTGAATATCTATATGATACAAAATAATAGCCAGAATATATCAAAGGTCCAATTTTACTGGTCATACACTGAACACATTTTTGAAGAAGTTATACAGCTTATTTTATTTGTGTAGTTTAAACTATAAAGATGCATAGTAGGTGCAGATAATAGTATGTACGTATTTTTAAGGAGCTGACCACAAACTTTTACAATGTAACTGTTATTTAGTTTGTATTTTCTTGTCTCGCCATTTTTCTTTTTACTCATTGAACATCGATATTTTTACCTTCTACCATGCATCAGATAGCGAGCGAACTTGTGCCATAGGACCTGAACTGTAAGGGAATGTCAGGTTCATGCTCAGAAATCTTTATCCTTTGAGTTAATATTTGTCTACGTACAACTTCCAGTTATACTCACTTAAATGATATTCATGTCTACCTTGTTCATACTTTACTGTAAAGGAAGAAGGAGGGACATTGGTTAAGATATAAGCTGATTTGCCTAAGATTTAAAAAAAAAAACCAAACCTGAGACAGCTCTAGATTTAAACCCATCATTCTAAGTGCAAACTATCTATTTTTTGCTATCTCTTCATGTGGAGATAACACATACATGTCCTACACAAACTATGCTAATAGGAATGTGCTCACTCAACATGTCTGTGGCTATGATGTATTATTGTTTTTAAGATTATCCTTCCCAAGACACTTCATCTTTTCTTTGTCTAAGTTGCCATTTTGTGTACTCTTCAGCTTAACCAAACACTGCATCGTGTCCACTAAATTCCCACCATGTGCAGGAAGAAAATGCTATTTTCCATGGAGGGACAGACCTGATATCAGTTCATTTAATGAGTCATATGATAGGTTTGTCATGCTTTAGAACTATTTCCCAGCATTAGGCTTTACTTTAAATATTAGAGCTGTTAATATAGTCAAGCTTAAATTTTTTAAATGAGTTTATAGAGCAGTTTTAGGTTTGTAGCAAAAGTTGAACGTAGAGAGATTTCTCATGCCTTTCTCATATGCATAGCTTCCCTCACTATCAGCATCTCCCAGCAGAGTGGTCCATTTGGTAGAACTGATGAACCTACATGGACCCATTATGACTCAAAGTCTACAATTTACTTTAAAGCTTACTTTTAAGTGTTGTACATTCTGTGGGTTTGAACAAATGTGTAATGTCATGTATCCACCATTTTAGTATCACACCTGGTGGTTATACTGCCCTAAAACCTGTGCTTAACCTAATCATTTTTCCTCCCTAACCCCTAGCAACCAGTGATATTTTACTGTCTCCATAGTTGCTGCCTTTTTCAAAATGTCATATACTTGGAATCATACAGTGTATAGCCTTTTCAAATAGGTTTCTTTTACTTAGTAACATGCATTTAAGTTTCTTCCATATTATTTCTTGGTTTGATAGCTCACTTTTTCCCATTGTTTAATAATCTCTTGTCGAGATATACCTCAGTTTATCTAGTCTCCTCCTGAAGGACACCGTGGTTGCTTCCAGATTTTGGCAACTATCCATAAAACTACCATAAGGTTTACATTTTTAAAATAAGCATCTTTTCATGTTGTCTTCAGCAAATGGGTATATATGTTACCTGAAATATTTCAATAAGTGGACAGCGATATCATTAAAACACATATACATGTATATATGTGTGTGTATATATATATAGTAAATAGGTATATTTCAAAACAATAGAGATGACTCTCAGTCACAATGCCTATAATATGAACTGTTTGAAGAAAAGTCATATTTTGTTATTGGCAACTTCTTTGCCTTTGAACTGACACCAAACAAATGAATATGAAGAATCACGGATACACTCTTTCAGCCACATACTGTTAGGTTAACTGCATTTCCCCACCTAATAACTTCCTGGCATCCACCTGAGTTACTAAGGTCACTTATTTTGGTGTATTAAGTGGAAACAGAGAAAAAAATGGAAGTCTCTGAGCAAAGAACCCTCAATTAATTTAAAACATACAATAATAGGCTGTAAAATAACAACTGCATTTTAACCAGTAAGTTCATTAAACATTTTCTCAAACTCATAACCATTATTTTGCTTAGTCAAATGTTTTCTCAAAGGAGAGTTCATTCATTTTAACTGCATAAAATACATGATGAATGAAGCAATTTACTTTTTTATTTACATTTTACCACTGATAATATTTTATTAAGAACACTATCACAAAAGAGCACATTGTGACTTTAATCAGTGTTCACTTTCTAGAGCAATGCTTTGTTTTACGTTTATAACTTTGGAGTTATGTTTGTGAATGATATAGAATAAGATGTCCCTAGAAATTACTAGACTACTGTACATTACAAAATTAATATATGCCCATTGTTTAACATAAACACAAGCACAAATACAGATAAGAGATCTGTCTTATAATATTTTTTCAGAGATAACTGAAAAGTGAAATATTTAGAAAAAAGAAATTATGCTGTTTTGAAAAGAAATGTTTATAGTAGTGATTTTTCTGTTACTCATTTCAAGTTCAAGAACAGACAAAACTGACCATTTGTTGTTTCTAAAACATCCTTACTGGTATCATTCTTAATTTTCCATTCCAAAATAATAACTCTATATTTTCTTTTTATTTGAGCTTATAAAACACACTTATTGGCCATTGTCAGTAGTAAGCATTCTTTTTACACCTGTAAAACTTGGAACATAAATATTTTTATCACTTGCAAATTAATTTTTTAAAAGGTTAAATGAGTAACTGTATAAAGAGAAAACCAAGATGTTGTAAATAGGGTAAAATTTTATTTGGATGTTGCTCTTACTAAATTTTTTGGTAGATATTAGATATTGCCTTAACTTCCTATTAATTAAAAGGTTTTTTTAATGATTTTCTTGGAATTCTTAAGTAAATTATCTTCTCATCCATAAAGGTGAAAGTAACATCATTCTGAGTATCATACCTCTGATTTCTTTAACTTCTCCTGCTGCCTGTACCTTCAATACACTCTTGAAGAATAGCTTTTAAGTGGTCAGCCTTGTCTTGTTCTTGTATCCATTAGTAATGTTTGTAATGTGTACTAATTCAGTATCACATGCTGAATATTTCTGTTGAGTAGCTTATAAATCAAGGAAATTTCCTTTTTATTCAGTTTGCTAAGAGTTTTTTAAATAGAGTAAGGGTTGAGTTTTATCAACTTCTTTTACAAAACCTATTGAGATAGTCATAATTGTACTTTATTTTTTTTCTTTTTTTTTAATATTTTTATTTATTTGACAGAGAGAAATCACAACTAGGCAAAGAGGCAGGCAGAGAGCGAGGAGGAAGCAGACTCCCTGCGGAGCAGAGAGCCCGATGTGGGACTTGATCCCAGGACCCTGGGATCATGACCTGAGCTGAAGGTAGAGGCTTTAACCCACTGAGCCACCCAGGCGCCCCCATAATTGTACTTTAATCTGTTTATGTAATTATATTAATACATTTTCTTATATTAAACCAAGATAATCCTATAATAATGGTCACAATGCATTATTCTTTTAACAACATTTTTAAAAACATCAGTATCATTTTAATAACACTGTTTTGATAATCTAATATTAAGGATTGTCACATATATCCTTAGTATAAGATAAATTAGCTTTTTTTGAGAATTATCCTTGCTCAGTTTTAAATTAGTATTATGGTAATTTCATAAAATTTGCTAAATAAACTTCTCTGTATCTCCCTACTGCCTTTTCTTTTCTGTGCTAGAATATTTACTTAATAGAGACTTATTTGTTCATTGGCATTTTGGTTAAAATTAAACTGCTGGATTTGGTGTTCTTGATAGGAAAATATCTTTGTCTTCTATAGTTATTGGTCTCCTGGGATAATACTTCATAAATCTGGTGATTTAAGGTTCCCTAGAAAATCATTATTTTTGTCTATGTTTTAACATACTTGTATAAAGTACATATTAATCTCACACTTTTTGAAATCTCTGAATCTATACTTATATGCCCCAGTGTTCTTAATCCTTGTTTCCTCTCTCTTCCCTAAACCATTTGCTCAGACTCTCCAAAGGTTTGTTTTATTTACTGATGTTTTAAAATACCCACATTTTGGTTTTATCCATCAATTCTGGTTTGTATCCTGTTTCTATTTTATGAATTTCTAATTTATTTGAATTTTTTTGTTGTTTGTTTCTCTAGTTTTGTTATTAGAAAATTTTGTTCGTTTAAAAGGAATTTCAGGGACACCTGGGTGGCTCAGTGGATTAAGCCTCTGCCTTTGGCTCAGGTCATGATCTCAGGGTCCTGGGATCAAGCCCTCTGTTCAACACGGAACATGCTGCCCCCTCTCTCTCTGCCTGCTGTTCTGCTTACTTGTGACCTCCCTCTTTCTGTCGAAAAAATAAATGAAATATTTTAAAAAAAGAAAAGGAATTTCATACCTTTTACATGTTTTTAAAATTATATATTTATATCTTGCTTTGGTGACCCATGGCAGGTTTTCGTCATAATGTTCTCCAGTGTCCATTGTTTCTCAATAGTGACTAATTTCAATTTTAATTTTCTGTATAATTTTTGTTTTTTTGTTTTTAATTTTTTATTTATTTATTTTTTATGAACATATAATGTATTTTTATCCCCAGGGGTACAGGTCTATGAATCGCCAGGTTTACACACTTCACAGCACTCACCATAGCACACACCCTCCCCAATGTCCATAACCCCACTCCCCCTCTCCAAACCCCCCCTCCCCCCAGCAACCCTCAGTTTGTTTTGTGAGATTAACAGTCACTTATGGTTTGTCTCCCTCCCGATCCCATCTTGTTTCATTTATTCTTCTCCTATCCCACTAACCCCCCATGTTGCATCTCCACGTCCTCCTATCAGGGAGATCATATGATAGTTGTCTTTCTCCGATTGACTTATTTCACTAAGCATGATACCCTCTAGTTCCATCCACGTCGTCGCAAATGGCAAGATATCATTTCTATTGATGGCTGCATAGTATTCCATTGTGTATATATACCACTTCTTCTTTATCCATCATCTGTTGGTGAACATCTAGGTTCTTTCCATAGTTTGGCTATTGTAGACAGTGCTGCTATAAACATTCGGGTGCACATGCCCCTTCGGATCACTGCATTTGTGCCTTTAGGATAAATACCCAGAAGTGCGATTGCTGGGTCATAGGGTAGTTATATTTTCAACATTTTGAGGAACCTCCATGCTGTTTTCCAGAGTGGTTGCACCAGCTTGCATTCCCACCAACAGTGTAAGAGGGTTCCCCTTTCTCCGCATCCTTGTCAGCATCTCTCATTTCCTGACTTGTTAATTTTAGCCATTCTGACTGGTGTGAGGTGATATCTCATTGTGGTTTTGATTTGTATTTGCCTGATGCCGAGTGATGTGTAGCACTTTTTCATGTGTCTGTTGGCCATCTGAATGTCTTCTTTGCAGAAATGTCTGTTCATGTCCTCTGCCCACTTTTTGATTGGATTATTTGTTCTTTGGGTGTTGAGTTTCCTAAGTTCCTTATAGATTTTGGACACTAGCCCTTTATCTGATATGTCGTTTGCAAATATCTTCTCCCATTCTGTTAGTTGTCTTTTTGTTTTGTTAACTGTTTCCTTTGCTGTGCAAAAGCTTTTGATCTTGATGAAATCCCAATAGTTCATTTTTGCTCTTGCTTCCCTTGCCTTTGCCGATGTTCCTAGGAAGATGTTGCTGTGGCTGAGGTCGAAGAGGTTGCTGCCTGTGTTCTCTTCAAGGATTTTGATGGATTCCTTTCTCACATTGAGGTCCTTCATCCATTTTGAGTCTGTTTTCATCTGTGGTGCAAGGAAATGGTCCAATTTCATTTTTCTGCATGTGGCTGTCCAATTTTCCCAGCACCATTTATTGAAGAGGCTGTCTTTTTTCCATTGGACATTCTTTCCTGCTTTGTCGAAGATCAATTGACCGTAGAGTTGAGGGACTATTTCTGGGCTCTCTATTCTGTTCCATTGATCTAAGTGTCTGTTTTTGTGCCAGTACCATGCTATCTTCATGATGACAGCTTTGTAATAGAGCTTGAAGTCCGGAATTGTGATGCCACCAACTTTGGCTTTCTTTTTCAGTATTCCTTTGGCTATTCGAGGTCTTTTCTGGTTCCATATAAATTTTAGGATTATTTGTTCCATTTCTTTGAAAAAAAATGGATGGTATTTTGATAGGTATTGCATTAAATGTATAGATTGCTTTAGGTAGCATAAACATTTTCACAATATTTATTCTTCCAATCCAGGAGCATGGAACAATTTTCCATTTTTTGTGTCTTCCTCAATTTCTTTCATGAGTACTTTATAGTGTTCTGCATATAGATTCTTAGCCTTTTTGGTTAGGTTTATTCCTAGGTATCTTATAGTTTTGGGTGCAATTGTAAATGGGATTGACCCCTTAATTTCTCTTTCTTCTGTCTTGTTGGTGTACAGAAATGCAACTGATTTCTGTGCATTGATTTTATATCCTGACACTTTACTGAATTCCTGTACAAGTTCTAGCAGTTTTGGAGTGGAGTCTTTTGGGTTTTCCACATATATTATCATATCGTCTGCGAAGAGTGATAGTTTGACTTCTTTGCCAATTTGGATGCCTTTAATTTCCTTTTGTAGTCTGATTGCTGAGGCTAGGACTTCTAGTACTACGTTGAATAGCAGTGGTGATAATGGACATCCCTGCCGTGTTCCTGACCTTAGCGGAAAAGCTTTCAGTTTTTCTCCATCGAGAATGATATTTGCGGTGGGTTTTTCATAGATGGCTTTGATAATATTGAGGTATGTGCCCTCTATCCCTACACTTTGAAGAGTTTTGATCAGAAAGGGATGCTGTACTTTGTCAAATGCTTTTTCAGCATCTATTGAGAGTATCATCTGGTTCTTGTTCTTCTTTTATTAATGTATCACATTGATTGACTTGCAGATGTTGAATCAACCTTGTAGCCCTGGAATAAATCCCACTTGGTCATGGTGAATAATCCTTTTAATGTACTGTTGAATCCTATTGGCTAGTATTTTGGTGAGAATTTTTGCATCTGTGTTCATCAAGGATATTGGTCTGTAGTTCTCGTTTTTGGTGGGATCCATGTCTGGTTTTGGGATCAAGGTGATGCTGGCCTCATAAAATGAGTTTGGAAGTTTTCCTTCCATTTCTATTTTTTGGAACAGTTTCAGGAGAATAGGAATTCGTTCTTTTTTAAATGTTTGGTAGAATTCCCCTGGGAAGCCGTCTGGCCCTGGGCTTTTGTTTGTTTGGAGATTTTTGATGACTGTTTCAATCTCCTTACTGGTTATGGGCCTGTTCAGGTTTTCTATTTCTTCCTGGTTCAGTTGTGGTAGTTTATATGTCTCTAGGAATGCATCCATTTCTTCCAGATTGTCAAATTTGTTGGCGTAGAGTTGCTCATAGTATGTTCTTATAATTGTCTGTATTTCTTTGGTGTTAGTTGTGATCACTCCTCTTTCATTCATGATTTTATTTATTTGGGTCTTTTCTCTTTTCTTTTGGATAAGTCTGGCCAGGGGTTTATCAATCATATTAATTCTTTCAAAGAACCGACACCTAGTTTCATTGATTTGTTCTATTGTTTTTTTGGTTTCTATTTCATTGATTTTTGCTCTGATCTTTATGATTTCTCTTCTCCTGCTGGTTTAGGGTTTCTTTCTTGTTCTTTCTCCAGCTCCTTTAGGCGTAGGGTTAGGTTGTGTATTTGAGACCTTTCTTGTTTCTTGAGAAACACTTGTACCACTATTTATTTTCCTCTCAGGACTGCCTTTGCTGTGTCCCACATATATTTTTTTTAAGAATTATTTTATTTATTTGACAGATAGAAATCACAAGTAGGCAGAGAGGCAGGCAGAGAGAAAGAGGGAAGCAGGCTCTCTGCTCAGCAGAGAGCCTGATGTGGGGCATGGGGCTCGATCTCAGGACCCTGAAATCATGACCTGATCAAAGGCAGAGGCTTAACCCACTGAGCCACACAGGCACTCCGTCCCACAGATTTTGAACCATTGTGTTTTCATTATCATTTGTTTCCATGAATTTTTTCAATTCTTCTTTAATTTCCTGGTTAACCCATTCATTCTTTAGAAGGATGCTGTTTAGTCTCCATGTATTTGGGTTCTTTCCAAATTTCCTCTTGTGATTGAATTCTAGCTTCAGGGCATTGTGGTCTGAAAATATGCAGGGAATGATCCCAATCTTTTGATACCAGTTGAGACCTCATTTAGGACCCAGGATGTGATCTATTCTGGAGAATGTTCCATATGCACTAGAGAAGAATGTGTATTCTGTTGCTTTGAGATGGAATGTTCTGAATATATCTGTGATGTCCATCTGGTCCAGTGTGTTATTTAAGGCCTTTATTTCCTTGTTGATCTTTTGCTTGGATGATCTGTTCATTTCAGTGAGGGGAATGTTAAAGTCACCTACTATTATTGTATTATTATTGAAGTGTTTCTTTGATTTTGTTATTAATTGGTTTATATAGTTGGCTGCTCCCACGTGAGGGGCATAAATATTTAAAATTGTTAGATCTTCTTGTTGGACAGACTCTTTGAGTATGATATAGTGTCCTTCCTCATGTCTTATTATATTCTTTGGCTTAAAATCTAATTGATCTGATATAAGGATTGCCACCCCAGCTTTCTTCTGATGCCCATTAGCCTGGTAAATTGTTTTCCACCCCTTCACTTTAAATCTGGAGGTGTCTTTGCATCTAAAATGAGTTTCTTTTAGGCAACATACTGATGGGTTTTGTTTTTTTATCCATTCTGATACCCTGTGTCATTTGATTGGGGCATTTAGCCCATTAACATTCAGGGTAACTATTGAGAGATATGAATTTAGTGTCATTATTAGCCTGTAAGGTGACTGTTACTGTGTATTGTCTCTGTACCTTTCTAATCTACTCCTTTTAGGCTCTCTCTTTGCTTAGAGGACCCCTTTCAATATTTCCTGTAGAGCTGGTTTGGTGTTTGCAAATTCTTTCAGTTTTTATTTGTCCTGGAAGCTTTTGATCTCTTCTTCTATTTTCAATGATAGCCTAGCTGGATAGAGTATTCTTGGCTGCATGTTTTTCTCGTTTAGTGCTCTGAATATATCATGCCAGCTCTTTCTGGCCTGCCAGGTCTCTGTGGATAAGTCTGCTGCCAATCTAATATTTTTACCATTGTATGTTAGAGACTTCTTGTCCCGGGCTGCTTTCAGGATTTTCTCTTTGTCACTAAGACTTGTAAATTTTACTATTAGGTGATGGGGTGTGGACCTATTCTTGTTGACTTTGACGGGGGGTTCTCTGCACCTCCTGGATTTTGATGCTTGTTCCCTTTGCCATATTAGGGAAATTCTCTCCCATAATTCTCTCCAATAAACCTTCTGCTCCCCTCTCTCTTCTTCTTCTGGAATCCCAATTATTCTAATATTGTTTCATCTTATGGTGTCACTTATCTCTCGAATTCTCCCCTCATGGTCCAGTAGCTGTTTGTCCCTCTTTTGCTCAGCTTCTTTATTCTCTGTCATTTGGTCTTCTATATCACTAATTCTTTCTTTTGCCTCATTTATCCTAGCAGTGAGAACCTCCATTTTTTATTGCACCTCATTAATAGCTTTTTTGATTTCACGTTGGTTAGATTTTAGTTCTTTTATTTCTCCAGAAAGGGCTTTTATATCTCCAGAGAGGATTTTTCTAATATCTTCCATGGCTTTTTCAAGCTTAGCTAGAACCTTCAGAACTGTCATTCTGAACTCTAGATGTGATATATTACCAATGTCTGTATTGATCAGGTCCCTAGCCTTCAGTACTGCCTCTTGTTCTTTTTGTTTTGTGGTGAATTTTTCCACCTTGTCATTTTGTCCAGATAAGAGGATATGAAGGAACAAGTAAAATACTAAAAGGGTGGCAAAAACCCCAGAAAAATTCGCTTTAACCAAATCAGAAGAGACCCCACATCGTTGCGGGGGGGAGAAAGGGGATAAAAAGAGGTTCAGGAAAAAAAAAGAAAGAATTTAAGAAAGAAAAGAAATAAAGAAAAAATATAAAAAGGAATATATATATATATATATATATATATATATATATAAGATAAACTAGTTAAAAAACATTAAAAAAGAAAAGGGTAAAAGTTTAAAAAAATTTAGCAGAAGAAGAAAAAAAATTGAAAAAAAAAAATTAACCGCAAGACTAAAAATTCATGGGGAGAAAGGCATGAGTTTCGTGATTTGCTTTCTCCTCCTCTGGAATTCCACTGCTGTCCTTGGTATAGAACCTGCTTTCCTTGGTAGGTGAACTTTGTCCTGGCTGGAATTTTTGTTGATCTTCTGGGGGAGGGGCCTGTTGTAGTGACTCTCAAGTGTCTTTGCCCGAGGCAGAATTGCACCGCCCTTACGGGGGACCAGACTAAGTAATCCACTCAGGTTCGCTTTGGGGAGCTTTTGTTCCCTGAAAGCTTTCTGTAGGGTTCTGGAGGATGGGAATGAAAATGGTGGCCTCCCAGTCTCCAGCCCAGTGGAGCCAAGAGCCCGGGGCCCCACTCCTCAGTGCGCCCCCAGAGAACAGCGCCCAATCACTCCTGTATCCCTGGCCTCCGGCCACACTCCGAGCTCACCCAGCCTGCGACTGGTTCAAGGTAACTCCGAGCTGAGAGCTCAGTCCTCGGCTCTGTCTCTGTAGCCAGCTTCCCCATTCTAATAGCTGTGAGCTCTGCGACACTCAGACACCCCCAATCCTTCTGTGACACTGCAGGACCTAGGGCCATGCTGACCCCACATGGGCTTCACCCCAGTTTAGCCTCTGGAGCAATGTCCCTCAGTGGAACAGACTTTTAAAAGTCCTGATTTTGTGCTCTGTTGTTCCGCTGCTTGCTGGGAGCCGGCCCCTCCCCCCACGGTCTATCTTCCCATCGTTTTGGATTCACTTCTCCACCAGTCCTACCTTTCAGAAAGTGGTTGATTTTCTGTTTCTAGAATTGCTGTTCTTCTCTTCAATCTCCTGTTGGATTTGTAGGTGTTTGCAATGTTTAGATAAGCTATCGAGCTGATCTCCTGCTACCTGATGTAGTCTCAGCCTGCTACTTCTCTGCCATCTTGACTCCTCCTCTAATTTTCTGTATAATTTATAAATCATTTAGATTTTCTTCTTTATGTGGAAATATTTGTGGAGACAGAGCAAAGATTTTTGTTAATTATTTTGTTAATCTCTGTGATTTGGAAGCTATTAAGATTTCCTTTGTAGGAAATCCTACTATCTATAAAGTCAAAATGTGGGAAATTTCAATGTATTCGGAAATCATGATCATACACACACATAAACTTCTTGGGTAAAGTCCCGTTTAGTATCTTTTAACTCTGGCTAGTCAATTATCCTATTGAAATGCTTACACATTTTTTCTATTTAAGTTGTCAGTTTCTTTTTTGTGTATGATGTCTTGTGAACTTTAAACTTTTTTATTTAACTATAATGAGTATATAACTGTGTAAGTTTAAGGTGTAAAATATGTTGATTTGATTCATTTATATATTGCAATATGACTACCACTATAGTGTTAGCTAATACCTCTATCACTCACAGAACTATCATTTGTGTTTGTGGTGAGAACCTTTGTTTACACAATCTCTTAGCAACTTTAGGTATATAATAAATTATAGTTGTCTATATTCACTATTCTGTCCATTAGATCTCCAGAGCTTACTCATCTTCTAATTTCAAGTTTATGCCATTTGATCAACATCTCTCTAGTTCTCCTATCCACAGAACCCTTGGCTACTCTCTATTTCTATGAGTTCAGCTTATCTAGATTTCACATACTTAGTGCTCTCATACAGTATTTGTCTTTTTTCACCTGGTTTATCTCATTTAGCATAATACTCTCAAGGTCTATCCATATTGTCTTAAATGACAGGATTTCCTTCTTTCTCATGGTGAAATAATTGATCCATTGTGTATGTGTATGTATGTATATATATATATATACACACACATGTATATGTGTGTGTATGTATATATATATATATATTTACATGTGTACATATACCCCACATTTTCTTTATCCATTCATCCACTGTTAGACACTTAGGTTCTTTCAGTATCTTGACTATTGTGAATAATGCTGCAATTAACATGGGAGTGAACAGCTCTTTGAAATTCTGGTTAATTTCCTTTGGATATATACCTGCAATTGGGATTGCTTGATCACATAGTAGTTCTATTTTTAGTTTTTGTCCTACTATACCAATTTGCATTCCATCAAATTATCAGTTTCTAAGAAGTGCATCCAATCATTGAGGACTTGCCATCTTCTCTTTATAGTCTTCTGATGTCTAAGGGTTATATTTTGAAGTTCTTCTTAGTATATTAATGTTTATGTATTTTCATGTATTCTTGTAGACTCTAATTTTGATAAATACCAAACACTTTTTGAATTTCTCCTTTAATGTGATTCCTCAGAAACTAACATTTTACACCATAATAAATTTTATGAGTATATTTCTTGATAGGTCTTATCTTTTATTGAACTCTCCCATTTTATTTTCTTTAGTAGGCATATATGACTTTTGTGACCAGTATATACTTGGGATGTTTTCCCTGCCCTCTGAGTTCTTTCTCATTTTTAAGTGGGTTAAAGCTGCAGATTGAACACTCCAGCTTTTCCACAGTGCCCATTTCTGTTCCTATCTGTTGACATTTATGCCCCAATCCAAAATTAGTTTATAAGATGTTTAAATATTGATAATATGTATGTTATGTACTGCTGCAGTTCTCTGAGGATTAACTATATTTAAAGCCCTACCATACTGATTTTGTTTGTATTTGTTTTGATCTATTCTGTACTTGATTTCTGAGATGATGCTGTTTGTTTCGGAGATCATGTTCATACTTCACATTTTCTGGTAGTTTACATGTGTAATTGGGTCCATGTAATAAATTTTGCTTCCAGTGATTGTGGCTACCCTGGTGAGGAGACTTTTTGGCAAGGATACCCTGACTTCATCCTGATTCTTACTAGCCTTGGGCAGGCTAGCACTGGTTAATCTGTGAGGGTTGAATGACCCATTACTATAGTGGTTCTCATCAAGTCACTTTGGTCACCAAACCAGTTCTGCCTTTTCTCTATCTACCACCTCATCATGAGTTGACTGCCATTCTAATTACTGCTTCTACTCACTGAAGCCCTATCCAGTGTAGATTTTAGCCTTTGGTTCTCTTCCTCACTCTGTTTATGTCCACCTTCTAATTTTTGCACATTATATCGTTTCTAGTATTTTGTGAAAAAAAATTTTTTTTCTATCACTATTGTAAGAGAAATGGCCCTCCTCACAGGATCTAAAGTTGTTGGTGAGATATAGCTCCCCCAAGGGATAGTATTCCCCAATCAATTTGCACCTAGATCATACATATGTTTCTCTCCAAAGGAATGTGAACTGAAATAATATGTTATGAAGATGGTTATACTTCAGTGTATGTATCTTTCCCATCTTCTCTTTCTGCATACAACAGCTGGTTTCAAGGGACAGCATACCTCCAAGGAATTGCAAAACAAATGCAGGATCCAAGTTACCTGAACTATCTAATGGGCCAATGAACCTATCCAACCCAGAACATGTGCAACAACATTGCAGTGTTGCATAAGCAAGAAATAAACTTGAACTATATGAAGTCAATGAAATATTGCTTAGTTTATATCAAAGCTGCTAAAATTACCCTAAATTATATCAGTAATATAGAATTAATTTCCATAAAAACATATGTCCAGTATTTTCTATGGACTTTGAATTGGAATATGTACTTAATTTTATATACTGATTTAATCTTGCTCAATTCTTTTTTACATATATATTCATTTCAAGTGTTTAGGCAGTGTTTTTTTATAATGTTGAAACTTTGAATATCTTCCTATATTTCTTAAGCATTATAATGGATTTTTAATATCTGATGGTCATTTTTGAGATTGGGAAGAAATATAATTTGTCCAAGAATATTGATGTATTTAATACATGATAAAGTTTATAATAAGAACATAGACTCTTAAGACATACATATCTTTCTAAATATAATATCTTTCTAAGATATAATAACTACCAGTATCTATGCCAAACAAATGATGCAACCTCCCCCCCACACACACATAAACACATACACACACGTATAATCTATGAAAATAGCACTGTTCAAAGAGACTATGTAAATTCCTGAAAATATTTGCTTTACTTAAAAATGCTCAGAACAAATGCCATGTAATTTTGTACATGATATATTATCAATTCTTTTTTTTAATTGAGGTATAACTGACATATAACATGTTTCTAGTGTATACCATAATAATTTGATTTTTTTGTATACTGCAAAATGATCACCAAAATAAGTCTACTTAAGCTCTATCATCATATATAGGTATAAGTTTTTTCTAGTGATAAGAACTAGATATACTCTTAGCAACTTTCAAATATGCAATACAATCTGACTATAGTCACCATGCTGAGAATTATATCTTCATGACTCACCTCCTTTTGACCCCCTTCACCAATGTCACCCACCCCTACCTCCCACCTCCAGGAAACATCTATTTGTTCTGTGTATCTATGAATTAATTTTTTTTTTCTTTTTTCTTTCTTTCTTCTTTTTTTTTTTTTTTTTGCTTTTAGACTCCAATTACAATGAGATCTTGTCTTTCTCTGATGTTTCCCTTAGCACAATGTCCATAAGTTCAGACCATGTTGTTGAAAATGGAAAGATTTATTTATATTTTATGGCTAAGTAATATCCCATTGTATGTGTGCACGTGTGTTTGTGTGTGTGTGTGTGCACATGCACACTGTTTTATCTATTCATTCATTTATTGATGGATACTTAGGATGCCTATATGTCTTGATATAGTTGAATTATGCTGCTATGAATGTGGGGGGATGCAGGTAGTGAGCTATTGTTTTTGTTTTCTTGGGTAAATATACAGAAGTGAAATTGTTGAATCATATGGTAGTTCTATTATTAATTTTTTGGGAAACTACCATATTGTTTCCAATAGTGGCTGTATCACTTTACATTCCTACCAACAGTGCACAAGGTCCCTTTTCTCTACATCCTCTCCAACATTTGTTATGTCTTGTCTCTTATGTTATAGACATTCTAATATGTATGAAGTAATACTCATTATTTTTATTGGTATTTACCTGAAGATTAGTGATGTTAAGAACGTTTCCATGTACCTATTGATTCTCTACATGTCTTCTTGGGGAAGAAAAGTATATTCAAAGTCTATTATCATTTTTTAAATTTAATTATTATGTGTTTCTTTTCCTTCTGACTTATATGAATTTTCATATAATTTGGATATTAACCATTTAACAAATATATAACTTGGAAATATTTGCTCTCAACCAGAAGTTTGCCTTTTAGTTTTGTTGATGGTTTCATTTGATGTGCAAAAGCTTTCTAATTTGATGGAATCTCATTTGTTTATTTTTGCACGTATTGCTTTTGGAGTCAGATTCAAAAAATCATCACTAATACTGATGTCAAGGAGATTGCCACCTGTGTTTTCTTCTGGAATTTTATGGGTTCAGGTCTTACACTCATTAATCCATTTTGAGTTAATTTTTGTATTTGATGTAAGACAGTGGCCATGTTTCATTATTTTGTACATATCTATCCAATTTTCCCAGAAAAAAAATGTATGGATGAGATAGTCCTTTCCCCATTTTATGTTCTTGATGCCTTTGCCATAAATGAATTGACAGAAATGTGTAGCTATATTTCTGTGTTCTTTATTCCATCAATCTGTGCATCTGTTTTCATGCCCATACCACAGTACTTTGATGAATATAACTTTGTAATATAGTTTTAAATAAAAAAGAATAATGCTTCTTACTTTGTTCTTCTTCAGGAAAGCTTTGGCTCTTTACCTTCTCATAATGGAGTATGATGTTAGCTGTGGACTGTCTTACATAGCCTTCATTATGTTGATATATGTTCCTCCTATACCCACTTTTGAGAGTTTCTGTCATAACTGAATGTTAAATTTTGTCAAATGCTTTCTCTGTAATCAGTGAGAGGATTTTTTTTTTAATTTAGGTGATGTGATATATTCCAGTGATTAATTTGTAGATGTTGGATGATGTGTGCATTCCTGGATTAATTCCCATTTCATCATGGTATACAATCCTTTCTATGTATTAGCAAACTGAATTCAATAATAATTCGTTAAGAATTTTGCACTTACATTCACAGAGACATTGATCAATAATTTTCTTTTGTTGTGGAATCCTTGTCTGCTTTTGGTATCAACATAATATTGACTTCATAAAATGAGTTTGGAGGTTTCTCTCTTCTGTACTATAGAAGAGCTGGAGAAGGATTGGTATTAATTCATCTTCAAATGTTTAGTGGAATGTGCCAATAAACCCATCTTATTCTGGACTTTTATTTGTTGAGAGGTTTTTGATTATTGATTCAATCTTCTTACTAATAATTGGTCTGTTCATATTTTCTGTCCATGATTTTATTGGACATTATATTGGACATATCATTGGTAAGTTTTATGTTTAAAGGAATTTATCCATTTCTTTTAACTTGTCCAAGTGGTTAGCAAATAATTATTTATAATTGTCTCTTATGTTGCTTATTGTGGTACCAGTTATAACATGTCTTCTCTCATATCTCATTTTATTTGAGTCCTCTCTTTTTCTGTGTGTGGTCATTTAAAGTTTTGTCTAATTTTTATGTATTTTTAAAAAGAACAGTTCTTATTTGGAGGTATGAAGTTAGGTTGTTTATTTAAGACACTGCTTTTTTCTTGAAGTGAGCCTTTATCATTATAAAATGCCTTCTTAGAACTGCTTTTGCTTTAACTCATAATTCTTGGTATATTTCTATTTTAATCTGTCTCAAAATGTTTTTGATTTGTCTGTTGATTTCTTCCTTGACTTGTTGTTCAGGAGCATATTTAATCTTTATCTATTTATATATTTTTCAGATTTCATCATTTAATTAAATTTATAGTACCTGCTATAGTAGTTGGAGAAGATGTTTGATATGATTTAAATCTCGTTAAATTTATTAAGACTTGTTTTGTGGCCTAATGATAATCTTAGAGAATGTTCCATGGGTGCTTGAGAATAATATATATTCTTTTTTGGGATAGTATGTTCTGTTTTTATCTGTTAAATCCATCTGATCTAATGTGTTTAAGACCAACATGTCTATTGATTTTGTCTGGAAGGTATATCCATTGATGAATGTTGGTATTAATTTTCCCTACTATTTCTTAGATTGCTGTCCTTTTCACCCTCTAGGTCTGTGGATTTTTCTTTATATATTTAGGTGCTCTTATGTTGGGTGCATATTTACAAATGTTATATCCTCCTGTTAGATTGACCCCTTTATCATAGTCATAATGACTTTCTTGTTCTTTTATTACAGTCTTTCTCTTAAAGTCTATTTTGTCTGATACAAGTAAGACTACCCTACTCTTTCCTCTGGTTTCCATTGAATATCTTTTTCCACCCCCATTTCATTTTCAGTCTGTATGTATTCTTTATATTTCATTTAGGTCCCTTGTAGACAGCATATAGATGGATCTTGGTTTTGTTTGTTTTGCATCCTCAGCTACTCTATGTTTTTGCTTGGAGAATTTAGCCCATTTACATTTAAATTATTGTAGGTATAAACTTATTGCCATTTAATTGTTTTCTGTTTTGAAATTCCTTTCTTCTCTTGCTCTCTCCTTTGTGATTTGATGATTTTTCATAGTGACATACTTAGATTCCTTTTTCTGTAACGGTGTATTGTACGTTTATAAAAATTTAGAGTTCAATGCATTCTAAAACTATATTTTTTCCTCTCCCACCAAGTTTTGTGTTTTGATATCACAACTGACATGTTTTTATCTGGTGCATACATTTGGTATTGTACCAAATTACTATAGAGTTATTTTTACTACTTTTGTATTTTAACCCTAAGAGTAGCATTAGAATAATTGATAATTCTGAATTTTACTATATATTTACCTTTAATAGCAAAATTTATACTTTCTTATGTTTCCGTGTTACTAATTAGCACCCTTTCATTTCTTCTTAATGTTAAATGTTAAAGTCCCTTTAACATGTATTGTAAGGCCAGTCTAGTAGTGAGAAACTTCTTTAGCTTTTTCTTGTATGGAAAACACTTTCTCCCCTTCAATTCTGAAAGACAATTTTGTGAGTTAGTGTATTCTTGATTAGACGTTGTGTTCCTGTTTTTGTATTTCCATTTAGCACTTGGAAAATATAGTCCCACTCTCCACTGGCCTGCCAAGTTTCTGCTAAAAAATATGCTGATAATGGTCTAATAGGAGTTCTCTTACATGTCACAAGTTGTTTTTCTTTCAATGCCTTTAAGATTCTCTCCTTGTCTTGAACTTCCGGCAAATTAATTATAATGTGTCTTGGTGTGAGCATCTTGGATTTCCTCTTGGAATTTTGTAGGATTCCTAAATCTGGGTGTCTATTTACTTCCTCAGGCTAGTGAAATTTTCAAGCATAATTTGTCCAAATACTTTTCTGCTCCATTCTTTCTTCTCCTTCTGGAATCCCTATAGTGCAGATATCAGTCCAGTTGATGTTATCCTTTAAGTCTTTTTTTTTAAATTTATTTATTTATTTTCAGTGTAACGGTATTCATTGTTTTTGCACCACACCCTGTGCTCCATGCAATATGTGCCCTCCCTATTACCCAACACCTGGTTCCCCAACCTCCCACCCCCCACCCCTTCAAAACTCTCAGGTTGTTTTTCAGAGTCCATAATCTCTCATGGTTCACCTCCCCATCCAATTTCCCTCAACTCCCTTCTCCTCTCCATCTCACCATGTCCTCCATGTTATTTGTTATGCTCCACAAGTAAGTGAAACCATATGATATTTGACTCTCTCTGCTTGACTATTTTGCTCAGCATAATCTCTTCCAGTCCCATCCATGTTGCTACAAAAGTTGGGTATTCATCCTTTCTGATGGAGGCATAATACTCCATCGTGTATATGGACCACATCTTCCTTATCCATTCGTCCCTTGAAGGGCATCTTGGTTCTTTCCACAGTTTGGCGACCGTGGCCGTTGCTGCTATAAACATTGGGGTGCAGATGGCCCTTCTTTTCACTACATATGTATCTTTGGGGTAAATGCCCAGTAGTACAATTGCACGGTCATAGGGAAGCTCTATTTTTAATTTCTTGAGGAATCTCCACACTGTTCTCCAAAGTGGCTGCACCAACTTGCATTCCCACCAACAGTGTAAGAGGGTTCCCCTTTCTCCACATCCTCTCCAACACACATTGTTTCCTGTCTTGCTAGGTGATACCTCAATGTGGTTTTAATTTGAATCTCTCTGATGGCTAGTGATGATGAGCATTTGTTCATGGGTCTGATATCCATTTTTATGTCTTCATTGTGGAAGTGTCTGTTCATATCTTCTGCCCATTTTTTGAAATGATTATCTGTTTTGTGTGTGTTGAGTTTGAGGGGTTCTTTATTGATCCTGGATATCAACCTTTTGTCTGTACTGTCGTTTGCAAATATCTTCTCCCATTCCGTGGGTTCCCTCTTTGTTTTGTTGACTGTTTCCTTTGCTGTGCAGAAGCTTTTGATCTCGATGAAGTCCCAAAAGTTCATTTTCGCTTTTGTTTTCTTGGCCTTTGGGGACATATCTTGAAAAGAAGTTGCTGTGGCTGATATCGAAGAGGTTACTGCCTATGTTCTCCTCTAGGATTCTGATGGATTTCTGTCTCACATTGAGGTCTCTTATCCATTATCTTTGTGTTAGGTATAACAGAATGGTGGAGTCTCATTCAACAAATCACTGTCCAGTTTTCCAAGCACCATTTATTGAAGAGACTGTCTCTTTTCCATTGTATTTTTTTTCCTATTTTGTCAAAGATTATTTGACCATAGAGTTGAGGGTCCATATCTGGGCTCTCCACTCTGTTTCACTGGTCTATGTGTCTGTTTTTATGCCAGTACCATGCTCTCTTGGTGATCACAGCTTTGTAGTAAAGCTTGAAATCAGGTAACGTGATGCCGCCAGTTTTGTTTTTGTTTTTCAACATTTCCTTAGCAATTCGGGGTCTGTTCTGATTCCATACAAATTTTAGGATTATTTGCTCCAGCTCTTTGAAAAATACTGGTGGAATTTTGTTCGGAATGGCATTAAAAGTATAGATTGCTCTAGGCAGTATAGAGATTTTTACAATTTTTATTCTTCTGATCCAAGAGCATGGAATGGTCTTCCATCTTTTTGTGTCTTCTTCAGTTTCTTTCATGAGTGTTCTGTAGTTCCTCCAGTACACATCCTTTACCTCTTTGGTTAGGTTTATTCCCAGGTATCTTATGGTTCTTGGTGCTATAGTAAATGGAATCAATTCTCTAATTTGCCTTTCTGTATTTTCATTATTAGTGTATAAGAAAGCCACTGATTTCTGTACATTGACTTTGTATCCTGCCACATTACTGAATTGCTGTATGAGTTCTAGTAGTTTGGGGGTGGAGTCTTTGGGGTTTTCCATATAAAGAATCATGTCATCTGCGAAGAGAGAGAGTTTGACTTTTTCATTGCCAATTTGGATACCTTTTATTTCTCTTTGTTGTCTGATTGCCATTGCTAGGACTTCTAATACTATGTTGAACAAGAGTGGTGAGAGTGGGCATCCTTGTCGTGTTCCTGATCTCAATGGAAAGGCTGCAAGATTTTTCCCATTGAGGATGATATTTGCTGTGGGTCTTTCATAGATAGATTTTATGAAGTTCAGGAATGTTCCCTCTATCCCTATACTTTGAAGCGTTTTAATCAGGAACGGATGCTGGATTTTGTCAAATGCCTTTTCTGCATCAATTGAGAGGACCACGTGGTTCTTCTCTCTTCTCTTATTGATTTGTTCTATCACATTGATTGATTTGTAAATGTTGAACCATCCTTGTAACCCAGGGATGAATCCCACCTGGTCATGGTGGATAATCTTTTTAATGTGCTGCTGGATCCTGTTTGCTAGGATTTTGTTGAGAATATTAGCATCCATAATCATCAGTGATATTGGTCTGAAATTCTCCTTTTTGGTAGGGTCTTTGCCTGGTTTGGGGATCAGGGTAATGTTGGCTTCATAAAAAGAGTCTGGAAGTTTTCCTTCTGCTTCAACTTTTTGAAACAGCTTCAGGAGAATTGGTGTTATTTCCTCTTTGAAAGTTTTGTAGAATTTCCCAGGGAATCCGTCAGGTCCTGGGCTCTTGTTTTTGATCACTGCTTCAATCTCGTTACTAGATATCGGTCTATTCAGGTTGTCAATTTCTTCCTGGTTCAATTTTGGGAGTTTGTAGTTTTCCAGGAATGCATCCATTTCATCTAGGTTGCTTAGCTTATTGGCATATTACATATTACATATTACTGTTGGTAATAATTTCTGATGATTGTTTCTATTTCCTTGGTGTTAGTTGTGATCTCTCCCTTTTCATTCATCATTTTATTAATTTGGGCTTTCTCTCTTTTCTTTTGGATTAGTGCAGCCAATGGTTTAGTGATCTTATTGATTCTTTCAAAAAACCACGTTCTAGTTTCATTGATACATTCTACTGTATCTCTGGTTTCTACCTCATTGATCTCTGCTGTAATCTTGATTATTTCCTTTCTTGCATGTGGAGTTGGTTTGATTTGTTGTTGATTCTCCAGTTCTTTAAGGTGTAGAGACAGCTGGTGTATTCTAGATTTTTCAGTTTTTTTGAGAGAGGCTTGGATGGCTATGTACTTCCCCCTTAGAACCACCTTTGCTGTATCCCATAGGTTTTGGACCGAAGTGTCTTCATTCTCATTGGTTTCCATGAATTGTTTAAGTTCTTTGATCTCCTGGTTGATCCAAGCATTCTTAAGCAAGGTGGTCTTTAGCTTCCAGGTGTTTGAGTTTCTTCTGAACTTTTCCTTGTGATTGAGCTCCAGTTTCAAAGCATTGTGATCTGAGAATATGCAGGGAATAATGTCAGCCTTTTTTTTTTTTTTATTTTATTTATTTGACAGAGAGAAATCACAACTAGGCAGAGAGGCAGGCAGAGAGAGAGGAGGAAGCAGGCTCCCTGTGGAGCAGAGAGAGAAATCACAACTAGGCAGAGAGGCAGGCAGAGAGAGAGGAGGAAGCAGGCTCCCTGTGGAGCAGAGAGCCCGATGTGGGGCTCGATCCCAGGACCCTGGGATCATGACCTGAGCTGAAGGCAGAGGCTTTAACCCACTGAGCCACCCAGGTGCCCCAATGTCAGTCTTTTGGTATAGGTTGAGTCCTGCTTTGTGACCCAATATGTGGTCTGTTTTGGAGAAGGTTCCATATGCACTTGAGAAGAATGAGTGTTCTGTTGTTTTAGGGTGGAATGTTCTGTATATGTCTATGAGGTCCATCTGGTCCAATGTTTCATTCACTGCTCTTATTTCTTAATGATTTTCTGCTTCAATGATCTGTCTATTACTGAGAGAGGCGTATTAAGATCTCCTGCTATTAATGTATTCATATCAATATGACTCTTTATCTTGATTAGTAGTTTTCTTATGTAATTGGCTGCTCCCGTATTAGGGGCATAGATATTTACAATTGTTAGATCATCTTGGTGGATAGTTCCTTTAAGAATTATGTGGTGTCCTTCTGTATCTCTGACTACAGTCTTTAGTTTAAAATCTAAGTTATCTTATATGAGAATCACTACCCCGGCCTTCTTTTGAGGCCCATTGGCATGAAAGATGCTTCTCCATCCCTTCACTTTCAGTCTGGGTGTATCCTTAGGTTCAAAACTGGGTCTCTTGTAGACAACATATGGATGGGTCCTGTCTTTTTATCCAATCTGCAACCCTGTGTCATTTTATGGGCACATTTAGGCCATTCACATTGAGAGTGATTATTGATAAATATGTTTTTATTGACATCGTGTTACCTTTGAAGTCTTTCTGTCTGTAGATTGTCTCTATATTTCTGTTCAATGATATTCTTAGGATTTTTTCTCTTTTGTAGAACCCCCCCTTAATATTTCCTGCAGTGTTGGCTTGGTGGTTGCATAGTCTTTTAAGCCTTGCCGGTCTTGGAAACTCTTTCTCTCTCCATCCATTTTGAATGTCAGTCTTGCTGGATAAAGTATTCTTGGCTGCATGTTCTTCTCATTTAGTACTCTCAATATATTTTGCCAGCCCTTCCTGGCTTTCCAGGTCTCTGTGGACATGTCTGACGTTATTCTAATGTGCTTTCCTCTGTATGTAAGGAGCCTCTTTGTCCTAGCTGATTTTAAGAGTGTCTGTCTAGAATTGTAATCCTTCATTTTAACTATCAGGTGTCACGAGGACTTTTGAGAATCTAAAATCTTGGGGGGAAACTGCTCTGCCTCTAGTACATGAACATTGTTTCCATTCATGAGATTGGGAAAATTTTCATAGACAACTTGTTCCACTCTATCTTCTAGACTTCTTTCTTTTTTCTCCCCTTCAGGGATTCCAATAATTCTGACGTTGGAACGTTTCATGGCATCATTTATTTCCCTGATTCTGTTTTCATGGCTTCTGAGCTGTTTGTTCCAGGCTTCCTCCTGATCCTTTCTCTCTATATGTTTGTCCTCCAGATCACTAATTCTATCTTCTGTCTCAGTTACCCTAGCTTTTAGAGAATTTAGATTAGATTGGAATTCATTGAGAGCACTTTGAACATCATCCCTGTGACTTTCAATTCTGCCCTAATATTGGGAACATCATCCCTGGTGGCTTTCAGTTCTGCCCTAATCAGTTCTGTTTGGTCATCCATGGCTTTCTCCAATCTAGCTATTGCCTGGATAATTGTTAGCCTGAATTCCTTTTCCAACATACTGTCTATGTCAATAGCCATTAGCTCTGTTGCAGAAGGTCCATCCTCTGTATTTTTCTTCTGTTCAGTATTCCTCATTTTGGGAAGAGATGACTGAACAGATGCAGCTGGATGTATTGACTGTGGTGTAGTTAAGGTGCACCCTGGAACACTTCTGTGCAATCAGAATTCCCCACCCAAATGAGAGAAGAAAGAAAAGAAAAAGAAATAGAGAAAAAAAAAAAAAAAAAGAAAGAGAGAGGCGCCTGCGTGGCTCAGTGGGTTAAGCCGCTGTCTTTGGTTCAGGTCATGATCTCGGGGTCCTGGGATCGAGTCCTGCGTCGGGCTCTCTGCTCAGCAGGGAGCCTGCTTCCCTCTCTCTCTCTCTCTCTCTCTGCCTGCCTCTCTGTCTACTTAAAAAAAAAAAAAGAAAAAGAAAAAGAGAGAGAGAGAGAGAGGGAAAAAAGGGAAGATAAAAGAGAAGCTCAGGGGCACCTGGGTGGCTCCGTGGGTTAAAGCCTCTGCCTTCGGCTCAGGTCATGATCCCAGGGTCCTGGGATTGAGCCCCACATTGGGCTCTCTGCTCAGCAGGGAGCCTGCTTCCCCCTCTCTCTCTGCCTGCCTCTCTGCCTACTTGTGATCTTTCTCTCTGTCAAATAAATAAATAAATATTAAAAAAAAAAAAAGGCTCAGCCCAAATGGGCCCCAAGGTAAGATTTATGAAGTATACAAACAAAAACAGACAAACAAAAAGACGGATAAAAGTATATGACAAGAGAGAAATATATATATATATATAAAAGCAAAAAAAAGGAAGAACCTCATCAAAAAGAACCCCAAGTATAAGATTTCTATACTACCAGGACAAACACAAATACACAGAAACACTGGCAGAAGGAAAAGATGGGAGAGTGGTTATAAATTCTCAGTGTGGCGAGGAAGGTTATTTTGATTCTTCCTGGATATATCTTGATGTCTTTGTTAAGGGACTCAACTTTCCTAAGATAAAGGGGGATTAAAAATTGGTTTGCCTATAGGGGTAGCATTGATTGGGGAAAGGGGATTACCTTGAAGTTTAACTCTGTATGTATATTAGAAAATAAAAAGTAAAAAAGAATTAACTAGGGCGCCTGGGTGGCTCAGTGGGTTAAAGCCTCTGCCTTCAGCTCGGGTCGTGATCCCGGGGTCCTGGGATCGAGCCCCACATCGGGCTCTCTGCTCCGCAGGGAGACTGCTTCCTCCTCTCTCTCTGCCTGCCTCTCTGCCTAGTTGTGATTTCTCTCTGTCAAAAAAAAAAAAAAAAAAGAATTAACTAGATGAAACTAAATTAAAATTTAAAAAAAATAAAAAAATAGAAAAGAAAAAGAAAAACACAGGTGTATGTATCAAAAAGTTCAGGTTAGAAGATTATTAAGGAATTTGATGTACTGGACATCTCACTGTGATGGTAAATAGGTTAAAAAATTATCTATATGTATAAAAAAATGAACCAGAATAGTGGTAAAGAGTTAAAAATAAAAGTTGTATTTATGACATAGTGGTCATATATATATTTATATGGTTGTTCTCATCTTTTTTTTTTTTTTCTTCCTTCCTGGTTGGTTTTTTGTGGGAGGGACCTGCCACGTAGGTTTTCAGTCAATGATGTTCCGTGAGTTAGGTCCTCCTGCCCCCCTCAAGGAGGTGGGCTCTGAGGAAACCGTTTTTTTCAGGCTTTTGTTCTCTGGAGGTTTTTATGTTTGTTCATCTGTTTTCTCTCGCCTTGACAGCTTTTGATGGTTTTCGGAGGTTTAGAGGAGAGCAAACTGCACTCAGACCTCCCTCTCAGAGAGAAGCCTCAGAATGCTCTGCAGAGCTGCTGGCAGAGTAGGTTCTGAGTCACGGTCCCTGGGGATGCAGGAGCTCCTCCTTGTACCCAAAACCACGGCAGCGGCAGTTGTCTGGGCAGCTCCAGACCGCCAGAGAGGTTCAAAGCAGTGATTGCACACTGAGATTTTCCCGCTGGCCCGGGCTGGGAATGCCTGTTTTTTCCGGGTCCCAGACCTCCCGGCTGGTGCCTGTGAGCACCTCTCCCAGGGGAGGGTGTAGGACACGCACATTTCAGGAATGCCATCTGGCAAGGCTCCCAGTCCCTCATGGGAGCCCGACCCTGTGCATTCTCGCGCTGGCGGCTCAGGTGGCTCAGGGACCAAGACCTGGTTTCTCAGCCGCACTCTCTCTGGCTCAGTGCCAGGGGAGGTTGTCTTGGGTCCAGGGACTTAAGCCTCTGTCCCTAACCGCCCTGATTCCCACAATTTCCCCCGTGACCCTTTGCTCTTTTTTTTTTTTTTTTTTTTTTTTTGAGTGCTTTCAACCAGACTCCAAGCTAATGCTGGTCCGCAGACGCAGGTCACTCTCATATTGGGGTATTACTTTCCAATCGGTCGCCTCTGGTGGCTCCCTCCCCCTTTTGTTTATCTTCTGATATCAGTCCGACGTTCCCACTCCGCTTTACCTGCCCACTGGCGTCTTCTGCTCCTGTAGAGATCCAAACATATATAATTCTGATCTCAGACTGATTTCATGGGTGATCAGAGTTCTTTGGTAGGTAATCAGCTCACTTTAGGGTACAGGTTGAAATGGTGCCACCTCCTACTTCCCCGCCATCTTGACTCCCCCTCCTTTAAGTCTTTTAAACCGTCTCCAGTCTTTTTCATTCTTTTTTGACTCTTTTTGCTACCCTGTCTGAATGAGTTTCACTGTCCTGTCTTTGAGTACATTGATGTTTTCTTCTGCTTTACGTAGTCTGCTAGGTAAAGTCTGAACATGTTTTCAGTTGTTAATCTTTTAGTTTTGTGATTTCCATTTGGTACTTTATTACATTTTTTGTTTTGTCAAAATTTTCACTTTGGGGGTTCCTGGGTGGCTTAGGCATGATGTTAAACATCTGCCTTTGGCTCAGGGAGTCTTCTTCTCCCTCTCTCTCTGCCTCTCCCCCTACCCACTCCTGCTCTGTCTCAGATAAATAAAAAAAAAAAAAACTTTAAAGAAAATTTCACTTTGTTCATACATTGTTCTTCTGACCTTAGTGAGAATATTTATGATGATTATTTTGAACTCCTTATCAAATCATTTAGATTTCTGTTTCAGTAAGGCTTTTTTTGAGGTTTTTATCTTGTTTACCCACTTGGAAGTTGTTCCATTTCTTCATTTTCCTTGACTTTCTGTGTTGGTTTCCATGTGTTAGATAAAACAGCCACCTCTCTTAGTCTTTCACTGTGACCTCTTGTAGGAGATAAAAGTTACCCTTTCCCCATATCCTAGCTGTTGGTTGTCTCTCCAATACTTGTGATTGTCTAAACAGCTTTTGTTCTTAGTGGCTTATAGCAGTTAGGGTATTGCAGGACTTGTCAGTATCCCAAAAGGAAGGATCTCAGTCAGTCTGAATAGAAGGTGGACCCATAGGCAGCAGCTTTAAAAGTATGCAAATATAACTCTTTAAAGGGAAAACAGTGGCATGGCTATTTCTGTCTTTTCCTGTGCAGTGATCCTTGGGGTGATAGTCCACGAAGGAGTGTTTATTACCATCCTTTTGAATCTGTGGACACAAGCCTTGCTCACCACCAGAACCAGGCTATCAAGGGATGTCTTTTCTGGGGAACAGCCACAAAAGCTGTGACACTAAATACGTACACAAGCTCCTTTCTGAAAGATACAGATGACTGGGAAGAGTCAGGGGAAGAGTGCAAAGATGTGCCTGCTGGCATCCTTAATATCTGGAGAGAATTATTAATTAGAAGCCTTCTCCTTAGACCACAGCTGTGATGATAGGCTAATAGGACTCCTTCATGGAAAGACTGGGTGTTTCTATCTCCTGCCTCTGCACTGTGCCCTATGGTAGTAGCCAATTAAATACTGTTTCTCCACTTGTGACTGACTATTCCATGAGATCTGTGAATACAAGCCCTATTGCCCACCAGAACCAGGTGATGGACATTCTTTGAGCAACAGCTATAAAAACTGGGGCACCAGATGTGTGCACAGCTCTTTTCTGGGAGGCAACAGGGACTTGGAGCAAGGCAGAGCAAAAGCATAAAGATGGAATGTACTGGCCTCTGTAGTCCAGAGGATATTTTATTTAACCCTTGAGGTACGTTAAATTAGATGCTTGCTCCTCAGACTAAAGCTTTAAAGCAAACCGATGTCTTTTCACAGAAAGATGGCTTATAGTCTGGTGCCTCTGCACTGGACCTCACTGTGTAGTCATACTGAGTCTGCATGAGCCCTTTAAGAACTATTTCTCAGTTCATCTTAGTCTGTGGGCACGAGGTCCATTGGCTTTTGAAGCTAGATGTCTTAGAGGCCTGTCTCCCAGGTTCAATTCTTAAAAGTTGAGATGCTAAATGTGGGGTTCAAACTCTTCATTCCTCAGGAAGGAGCTTAGCATTATGAGTTCCCTCCAGATTATAAATTGCCATGCCAAGGGTGGGACTTAAGGCAAGATTGTGTACCAAATTCCATCCATTTCAGCATGGGTTTTGTTTTCTCACTAAGCTGATATATAGTACCTGCTCAACTAGTATTTGGGTTACTTTCAGAGCAAAGTGTTCTGTTGATAGCTGTAGATTCCATGTGGCCATGGGCAGAGACAAGTATGGGAACCTCTTCCATAACCATCTTGAACCAGGATACCAAGTCCTTTTTTTAAAAAAAATAATTAATTTATTTATTTGACAGAGGGAACATAGCCAGAGGACTGGGAGAGGGAGACGTAGGCTTCCTGAAGAACAGGGAGCCCAATGCAGGGCTTGATTCCAGGACCCTGGGATCATGACCTGAGCTGAAGACAGCCACTTAATGGCTGAGCCACCCAGGTGCTCCCCAAGTACTTAAAAAAAAAAAAGATATATAACTAAAACGTATTTGACATAATTGTGGATTTTGAGGAGCAAAAGGCAACTCTGCATGAGATTCTTTCTAAATATCATTTGTCTAGACTAACTTAACAGAATTCCATGTAGTTTTCAAAGGAAGAGAGACACAGAGGAAAACAGGGTCTTCCTTAAGGTGGTGGAGGTAAAAGTACCTCCCCAAAAATGCTTCTTTCTTCTATATTCAAAACTGAGACCTGTGGGGCTCTTCTTGATGAGAAAAATTGGAATCAAACCTTCTCTTAGTTAATTCCTTACTGTCTTTCCTATAAGTATCATGTTTAAGAACCTGAGACTCCCAAGTTGAATGCGATCTGCCTGTTTGTGGTAAAAATACAAATATACAAAAGAATTACATTACCCAAATACATTTCCAAGGAGTGCACTGAATTGAGGGATGATACTGTGTGTCATAGGCATTATAAATTTTAGAAACACAGGTGGTATATTTTCTAAATTTCAGTCATGGTAGCAAGAGAAGATAAAATAACAGATTTCGGCAAGTTCAGTATAGACCCCCTCAAAAAAAATAGCAGAAAGAAGACAAATAGAAGAAATGGAAAATTATTAGAACCATTAATGACAAGGACTCACTTATTTGGTATTAGAAAGCCCAACATGTCTTCCATAATATAAACTGTATCTTTGGGATTTCCTGGGGTAACTTTTCCCACATTTTATTGATGTAATTGAAATACAACCCTGCAACTTACATATATTGTAAGTTGGTTATCATGAAAGCTGAGCTAGCATTTGTCATCTCATATAGAGAAAATAAAAAGAAAGCAAAAGAATTCATATGCATCATATGTTAGTGTTAGCTATAGACATTCCCCTTCCTTCCCCACTTTTGGTAACCACAAATCTGATCTCTGTCTTTATTACACATAAGATTCCTCAAAAAAGTGAGATCACACAGTATTTGTCTTGTTTAGTCTGACTTTATTCACTTGGAAAAATGCTTTCAAGGTCCACCCATGTTACTACAAAGGGCAGGATGCACTCACTTTTTATGGCTAAACAATATTCCTGTGTGTGTGTGTGTGTGTGTGTGTGTGTGTGTGTGTGTGTGTGTGTGTGTGAGAACTTTCATCCATCCATCCAATGATGGATACCAATGTTGTTTCCATGTCTTTGCTATTGTAAATAATGATGCTACAAACGTGATGGAAGAGGTAACTTTTAGTTTTAGATATATTTCCAGAAGTGAATATGCTAGATTACATGTTAATTTTATTTTTTGAGGAGCATCTGTACTGTTTTCCATAGTGGCACTACCATTCTATAATCCTCCAACCATGTACAAGTGTTCCTTTTCCCTATCTTTACCAGCATTTTTACCTTTTTGATGATGCGCAACACACAAGATATCTTCTTGTGGTTTTGACTTAAATTTTCATGATGACTGGTGATGTTGAGCATCTTTTTGTATACTTCTTAGTCTCTTGTTTATCTTCTTTGTAAAGATTATTTCTTTTGCTGTTAAGAAACTGGTATGATGTAGTCCCACTGTTTTTTTACTTTTTGTTACATGTGCTTCAGATGACATATCCAAAGAATCATTACCATGATCCATGTCAGGGACATTTTTTTTACTATGTTTTCTTCTAGGACTTTTATGCTTTCAGGTCTTAAATTTATGTCCTTAATCCAGTTTGAGTTCATTTCCATGAGTGGTATAAAATAGGGTCTAGTTTCATTCTTTCATATGTGAATATCCAATTTTCTGTGCACCACTTATTGAAGAAACTGTCTTTTCTCCTTTGAGTATCCTTGGCTCCCTTGTCAAATATTACATAGAAGTATGTGTTTCAGTTTATTTCTGACCTGTCAGATCTATTCCATGGGCCTATTTATCTGTTTTTATGCCAGTACTGTACTCTTTACATTGGTATAGCTTGCAATCAGGAAGTGTGATGCCTCTTTCTTTGTTCTTTCTCAGGACTTCAGGACTGTTATGGCTGTTTGTGGTCTTTTTTTTTTTTTAAGATTTTATTTATTTATTTGACAGACAGAGATCACAAGTAGGCAGAGAAGCAGGCAGAGAGAGAGGAAGGGAAGCAGGCTCCCTGCTGAGCAGAGAGCCCAATGTGGGGCTCGATCCCAGGACCCTGGGATCACGACCTGAGCTGAAAGCAGAGGCTTTAACCCACTGAGCCACCCAGGCGCCCTGTTTGTGGTCTTTTTGATTCCATATAAATTTTAGGACTTCTTTTCCCTTTTCTTTAAAAAACTTGCCAAAAAAAAGAGAGAGAGAGAGAGAGAGAGAGAAAAGGGAATCTTGATAGGGATCACATTGAATCTGTTAATGGACTTTGGTAGTTTAGACATTTTAACAATATCATTTCTTCTGATCCATGAACCCAGGATAGCTTTCATCAGTGTCTGATAGTTTTCACAGTAGAGATCTTTCACTACCCAGGGTAAGTTTATTCCTAAGTATTTTGTTATCCTCTATAGTATTGTAAATGCCATTGTTTTCTTTCTTTTCAAATAATTCATTGAAACTATATACAAAGGCTACTGACATTTATATATTAATTGTATATTCTGCAACTTGACTACATTTTTTATTGTCTAATATTTAGGATTTTCTATGTATAGAGACAATTTTACTTCCTCCTTTCTTTTTTTTTTTAATTTATTTATTTTTATTTGCTTATTTACAGCATAACAGTGTTCATTGTTTTGGCATCACACCCAGTGCTCCATGCAGTACGTGCCCTCCCTATTACCCACCACCTGGTTCCTCAACCTCCCACCCCACCCCACCCCCTCCCACCGCCCCTTCATAACCCTATGGTTGTTTTTCAGAGTCCATAGTCTCTCATGGTTCATCTCCCCTTCCAGTTTCCCTCAATTCCCTCTCCTCTCCATCTCCCCATGTCCTCCATGTTATTTGTTATGCTCCACAAATAAGTGAGACCATATGATACTTGACTCTCTCTGCTTGACTTATTTCGCTCAGCATAATTTCTTCCAGTCCTGTCCATGTTGCTACAAAAGTTGGGTATTCGTCCTTTCTGATGGAGGCATAATACTCCATTGTGTATATGGACCACATCTTCCTTATCCATTCATCCGTTGAAGGGCATCTTGGTTCTTTCCACAGTTTGGCGACCGTAGCCATTGCTGCAATAAACATTGGGGTACAAATGGCCCTTCTTTTCACTACATCTGTATCTTTGGGGTAAATACCCAGCAGTGCAATTACAGGGTCATAGGGAAGCTCTATTTTTAATTTCTTCAGGAATCTCCACACTGTTCTCCAAAGTGGCTGCACTAACTTGCATTCCCACCAACAGTGTAAGAGGGTTCCCCTTTCTCCACATCCTCTCCAGCACACGTTGTTTCCTGTCTTGCTAATTTTGGCCATTCTAACTGGTGTTAGGTGGTATCTCAATGTTGTTTTAATTTGAATCTCCCTGATGGCTAGTGATGATGAACATTTTTTCATGTGTCTGATAGCCATTTGTATGTCTTCGTTGGAGAAGTGTCTGTTCATATCTTCTGCCCATTTTTTGATATGATTATCTGTTTTGTGTGTGTTGAGTTTGAGAAGTTCTTTGTAGATCCTGGATATCAACCTTTTGTCTGTACTGTCATTTACAAATATCTTCTCCCATTCCGTGGGTTGCCTCTTTGTTTTGTTGACTGTTTCCTTTGCTGTGCAGAAGCTTTTGATCTTGATGAAGTCCCAAAAGTTCATTTTTGCTTTTGTTTCCTTGGCCTTTGGAGACTTATCTTGAAAGAAGTTGCTGTGGCTGATATCGAAGAGGTTACTGCCTATGTTCTCCTCTAGGATTCTGATAGATTCCTGTCTCACGTTGAGGTCTTTTATCCATTTCGAGTTTATCTTTGTGAACGGTGTAAGAGAATGGTCGAGTTTCATTCTTCTACATATTGCTGTCCAGTTTTCCCAGCACCATTTATTGAAGAGACTGTCTTTTTTCCATTGAATATTTTTTCCTGTTTTGTCGAAGATTATTTGACCATAGAGTTGAGGGTCCACATCTGGGCTCTCCACTCTGATCCACTGGTCTATGTGTCTGTTTTTATGCCAGTACCACGCTGTCTTGGTGATCACAGCTTTGTAGTAAAGCTTGAAATCGGGTAACGTGATGCCGCCAGTTTTGTTTTTGTTTTTCAACATTTCCTTAGCAATTCGGGGTCTCTTCTGACTCCATACAAATTTTAGGATTATTTGCTCCAGCTCTTTGAAAAATATCGGTGGAATTTTGATCGGAATGGCATTAAAAGTATAGATTGCTCTAGGCAGTATAGACATTTTAACAATGTTTATTCTTCCAATCCAAGAGCATGGAACAGTCTTCCATCTTTTTGTGTCTTCTTCAGTTTCTTTCATGAGTGTTCTGTAGTTCCTCGAGTACAGGTCCTTTACTTCTTTGGTTAGGTTTATGCCCAGGTATCTTATGGTTTTTGGTGCTATAGTAAATGGAATCGATTCTCTAATTTCCCTTTCTGTATTTTCATTGTTAGTGTATAAGAAAGCCACTGATTTCTGTACATTGACTTTGTATCCTGCCACGTTGCTGAATTGCTGTATGAGTTCTAGTAGTTTGGGGGTGGAGTCTTTGGGGTTTTCCATATAAAGAATCATGTCATCTGCGAAGAGAGAGAGTTTGACTTCTTCCTTGCCAATTTGGATACCTTTTATTTCTCTTTGTTGTCTGATTGCCGTTGCTAGAACTTCTAATACTATGTTGAACAAGAGTGGTGAGAGTGGGCATCCTTGTCGTGTTCCTGATCTCAACGGGAAGGCTGTAAGCTTTTTCCCATTGAGGAGGATATTTGCTGTGGGTCTTTCATAGATAGATTTTATGAAGTTCAGGAATGTTCCCTCTATCCCTATACTTTGAAGCGTTTTCATCAGGAACGGATGCTGGATTTTGTCAAATGCTTTTTCTGCATCAATTGAGAGGACCATGTGGTTCTTCTCTCTTCTCTTATTGATGTGTTCTATCACACTGATTGATTTGCGAATGTTGAACCAACCTTGCAACCCAGGGATGAATCCCACCTGGTCATGGTGGATAATCTTTTTAATGTGCTGCTGGATCCTGTTTGCTAGGATCTTGTTGAGAATCTTTGCATCCATATTCATCAGTGATATTGGTCTGAAATTCTCCTTTTTGGTAGGGTCTTTGCCTGGTTTGGGGATCAGGGTAATGCTGGCTTCATAAAAAGAGTCTGGAAGTTTTCCTTCTGCTTCAATTTTTTGGAACAGCTTCAGGAGAATTGGTGTTATTTCTTCTTTGAAAGTTTGGTAGAATTCCCCAGGGAATCCGTCAGGTCCTGGGCTCTTGTTTTTTGGGAGGTTTTTGATCACTGCTTCAATCTCATTACTAGATATCGGTCTATTCAGGTTGTCAATTTCTTCCTGGTTCAATTTTGGGAGTTTGTAGCTTTCCAGGAATGCATCCATTTCATCTAGGTTGCTTAGCTTATTGGCATATAACTGTTGGTAATAATTTCTGATGATTGTTTCTATTTCCTTGGTGTTCGTTGTGATCTCTCCCTTTTCATTCATCATTTTATTAATTTGGGCTTTCTCTCTTTTCTTTTGGATTAGTGTGGCCAATGGTTTATCGATCTTATTGATTCTTTCAAAAAACCAGCTTCTAGTTTCATTGATACGTTCTACTGTATCTCTCGTTTCTACCTCATTGATCTCTGCTCTAATCTTGATTATTTCCCTTCTTGCATGTGGAGTTGGTTTGATTTGTTGTTGATTCTCCAGTTCTTTAAGGTGTAGAGACAGCTGGTGTATTCTGGATTTTTCAATGTTTTTGAGGGAGGCTTGGATGGCTATGTATTTCCCCCTTAGAACCGCCTTTGCTGTATCCCATAGGTTTTGGACCGAGGTGTCTTCATTCTCATTGGTTTCCATGAATTGTTTAAGTTCGTCTTTGATCTCCTGGTTGATCCAAGCATTCTTAAGCAAGGTGGTCTTTAGCTTCCAGGTGTTTGAGTTCCTTCTGAACTTTTCCTTGTGATTGAGCTCCAGTTTCAAAGCATTGTGATTGGAGAATATGCAGGGAATAATGTCAGTCTTTTGGTATCGGTTGAGTCCTGCTTTGTGACCCAGTATGTGGTCTATTCTGGAGAAGGTTCCATGTGCACTTGAGAAGAATGAGTATTCTGTTGTTGTAGGGTGGAATGTTCTGTATATGTCTATGAGGTCCATCTTGTCCAATGTTTCATTCAATGCTCTTATTTCTTTATTAATTTTCTGCTTCGATGATCTGTCTATTTCCGAGAGAGGCGTATTAAGATCTCCTACTATTATTGTATTCATATCAATATGGCTCTTTATCTTGATTAATAGTTTTCTTACATAATTGGGTGCTCCCATATTGGGGGCATAGATATTCACAATTGTTAGATCGTCTTGGCGGATAGTCCCTTTAAGAATTATGTAGTGTCCTTCTGTATCTCTGACTACAGTCTTTAGTTTAAAATCTAATTTATCTGATATGAGAATTGCTACTCCGGCCTTCTTTTGAGGCCCATTGGCATGAAAGATGCTTCTCCATCCCTTCACTTTCAGTCTGGGTGTATCCTTAGGTTCAAAATGGGTCTCTTGTAGACAACATATGGATGGGTCCTGTCGTTTTATCCAATCTGCAACCCTGTGTCGTTTTATGGGCGCATTTAGGCCATTCACATTGAGAGTGATTATTGAGAGATAGGTTTTTATTGACATCGTGTTGCCTTTGAAGTCTTTCTGTCTATAGATTGTTTCTATATTTCTGTTCAATGATATTCTTAGGATTTTTTCTCTTTTATAGGACCCCCCTTAATATTTCCTGCAGTGTCGGCTTGGTGGTTGCATAGTCTTTTAAGCCTTGCCGGTCTTGGAAACTCTTTATCTCTCCATCCATTTTAAATGTCAGTCTTGCTGGATAGAGTATTCTTGGTTGCATGTTCTTCTCATTTAGTACTCTGAATATATTTTGCCAGCCCTTCCTGGCTTTCCAGGTCTCTGTGGAAAGGTCTGACGTTATTCTAATGGGCTTTCCTCTGTATGTAAGAAGCTTCTTTGTCCTAGCTGCTTTTAAGAGGGTCTCTCTTGAAACATAATTCCCCATTTTAACGATAAGGTGCCGTGAGGACTTTCGAGAATCTAAAATCTTGGGAGGAGATCTTTCTGCCTCTAGTACATGAACATTGTTTCCATTCGTGAGATTGGGAAAATTTTCATAGACAACTTCTTCCACTATATTTTCTAGACTTCTTTCTTTTTCTTCCCCTTCAGGGATTCCAATAATTCTGACGTTGGAACGTTTCATGGCATCGTTTATTTCCCTGATTCTGTTTTCGTGGCTTCTGAGCTGTTTGTTCCAGGCTTCCTCCTGATCCTTTCTCTCTATCTGTTTGTCCTCCAGATCACTAATTCTATCTTCTGTCTCAGTTACCCTAGCTTTTAGAGAATTTAGATTGGACTGGAACTCATTGAGAGCATTTTGAACATCATCCCTGGTGGCTTTCAGTTCTGCCCTAACATTGTGAACATCATCCCTGGTGGCTTTCAGTTCTGCCCTAATCAATTCTGTTTGGTCATCCATGGCTTTCTCCAACCTAGCTATTGCCTGGATAATTGTTAGTCTGAATTCCTTTTCTGACATATTGTCTATGTCGATAGCCATTAGCTCTGTTGCAGAAGGCCCATCCTCTGTATTTTTCTTCTGTTGGGTATTCCTCCTCCTAGTCATTTTGGTAAGAGATGACTAAACAGATGCAGCTGGACTTATCGATTGTGGTGCAGTCAATGTGCACCCTGGAACGCTTCTGTGCAATCAGGATTCCCCACCCAAATGAGAGAAAAAAGAAAAGAAAAAGAAATAGAGAAGAAGAAAGAAAAAAAAAGGGGAAAGAAAAAAGGAAGAAAAAAAAAAAAGAGAGAGAGAGAGAGATAGGAAAAAAAAAGGGAAGATATAAGAGAAGGCTCAGCCCAAATGGGCCACAAGGTAAGATTTGTGGAGTATACAAACAAAAACAGACAGACAAAGAGTGATAAAAGTATATGACAAGAGAAAAAATATGTATATATAAGCAAAAAAAAGGGAAAAACCTCCTCAGAAAGAACCCCAAGTATAAGATTTATGTATTGTCAGGACAGACACAAATTCACAGAAACACTGACAGAAGGAAAAATTGGGAGAATGGTTATAGATTCTCAGTGTGGGTGAGGAAGGTTATTTTGATTCTTCCTGAAGGTATCTTGATGTTTTTGTTAAGGGACTCAACTTTCCTAAGTTACAGGGGGATTAGAAACTGGTTTGCCTATAGGGGTAGCATTGATTGGGGAAAGGGGGTTACCTTGAAGTTTAACTCTATATGTATAGTAGAAAATAAAAATTAAAAAAAGAATAAACTAGACTAAACTAAGTTAAAATTAAAAAAATAGAAAAACAAAAGAAAAACACGGGTGTATGTATCAAAAATTTCAGGTTAGAAGGTTATTAAAGAATTTGATGTACTGGACATCTCAGTGTGATGGTAAATAGGTTAAAAATTATCTGTATGTATAAAAAAAAAAGAACCAGAATATTGGTAAAGAGTTAAAAATAAAAGTTGTATTTATGAAGTAGTGGTGATTGTTCTCTTGTAGTCTTTTTTTTTTTTTTTTTCCTTCCTTCCTGGTTGGTTTTCTGGGGGAGGGGCCTGCCACGTGGGTTTTCAGACAATGATGTTCCCTGAGTTAGGTCCTCCTGCTCCCCTCAAGGGGGTGAGCTCTTTTTTTTTCAGGAAACTGTTTTTTTTTTTTTCAGCCTTTTGTTCTCTGGGGGTTTTTATGTTCTTTCATCTGCTTTCTCTCGCCTTGACAGCTTTTGATGGTTTTTGGAGGTTTAGAGGAGAGCAAACAGCACCCCAACCTCCCTCTCAGAGAGAAGCCTCAGACTGTTTTGCAAAAGCTGCTGGCAGAGTTGGTTCTGGGTCACTGTCCCTGGGGATGCAGGGGCTCCTCGTTGTGCCCAAAACCAGGGCAGCTGTGGCTGTCTAGGCAGCTCCAGACCGCCAGAGAGGTTCCGAGCAGAGATCGGGCACTGAAATTTTCCCGCTGTCCCGGGCTGGGAATGTCTGGTTTTTCCTGCTGCCAGAGCTCCAGGCTAGCGCCTATGAGCACCTTTCCCAAGGGAGGGTGTGGGACGCACGGGTTTCAGGATTGCCGTCAGGCCAGGCTCCCAGCCCCTCACGGGAGCCAGACCCCACTCGTTCTCAGGCGCGCTGGCGTTCAGGTGCACTCGCGGCTCAGGGACCGAGACCTGATTTCTCCGCCGCACTCTCTCTGGCTCCGCGCCAGGGGAGGCTGTCCTGGGTCCGGGGACTTAGGTCCCTGACCCTAACCGCCCAGGTTCCCACTATTACCCCCCCGCCACCGCGATCCTTTGCTGTTTGTTTTTTGAGTGCTTTCAACCAGACTCCAAGTTAATGCTGGTCCCCAGACGCAGAGCACTCTCGTGTTGGGGTGTTACTTTCCAATCGGTCATCTCTGGTGGCTCCCTCCCCCTTTTGTTTATCTTCTGATATCAGTCCAATGCTCCCAGTCTGCTTTACCTGCCACTGGCGTCTTCTGCTCCAGTAGAGATCCAGATGTGTATAATTCTGATCTCAGGCTGATTTCATGGGTGGTCGGAGTTCTTTGGTAGGTAATCAGCTCACTTTAGGGTACAGGTTGAAATGGTGCCTCCTCCTACTTCCCCGCCATCTTGCCTTACTTCCTCCTTTCTAATTATGTTTCCTTTGTTTCTTTTTCTTGCCTGATTGCTCCAGTGAGGACTTCGAGCACACTGTGTTGAATACAAGTGGTGAGAGTGGGTACCCTTAAGCTTGATGTTAGAGGAAAAGCTTTGTTTTTCACTGGTGAGTATGACGTTTACACTGAGTTGTCATATATAGTCTTTGGTATAGAAGGAGTGTACCTTAACATAATGAATTTGCTAAAAGTTTTTTGACATAAATCGGTAGTGAATTTTGCCATATGCTTTTTCTGCATTCAATGAGGAGATCAAATTTTTTTCTTTCGTTGTAATGGGATGGATCATGTTTATTGATTAGATGTGTATTGAACCATCTTTGCATCCCAGGTGATCCCATTTGATCCTAGTGAATGATACCTTTACTGTGGTAATCTGTTTGCTCATTTTATTGATAATTTTTGCATCTATATTGATCAGAGATAGGAATCTATAGTTTTCTTTTCCAATAATATCTTTTTCTATCTTTTGTAGCAGAGTGATACAGGCCTCATAAAATGAATTTGGAAATGTTTCTTCCTATTTGATTTTTTTTCTTTGGATGAGTCTGAAAAGGAACTGTGTTGGTTCTTTAATGTTTGGTAAAATGTACCAGTGAAGATATCTGGTTCTGAATTTTCTGTATTGGGAGATCTTTTATTTTTTACTAGTAATTGATCTGTTCAGACTTTCTCTTTCTGATTAAGTCTTGATAATTTGTATGTTCTAGGAAATTTTCATATCTTTTAGGTTGTCCAGTATGTTGACATATTGTTGTTCACAGCAGCCTCTTATAATGTTTTATTTCTGTAGCATTTGTTGTGTTGTCTCCTTTCACGTCTGTATTTTTTTGTTGTTGTTAATTTTTGTATTTTCTTCTTCCTCAGTCATTCTAGCTAGAGATTTGTTGATTTTGTTTGTTTCCCTATTATATCCTTTCTCTGCTAGTTTTGGACTTAGTGTATTTTTCTTTTCCTTGTTCTCTAAAGCATAGCATTAAGTTGTTCTTGGGATATTTCTTGCTTGTTAATGTAGCCATTGATGAACTTCCCTCTTAGAATTGCTTTCATAGCATCCCTTAAGTTTTAAATGTTGTATTTCGATTTCATTTGTCTAAAGATAGCTTCCCTCCCCACCTTTAATTGGTTCTTTGGCTGTTCAAGAGAGTGTTGTTTAATTTCTAGGTATTTGTGGATTTCCCAGTTTTCCCCTTGTTGTTTATTTCTAGTTTTATAACATTGTGATCAGAGATATGGGATATGATTTGATTTTTCTTGAATTTGTTGAGACTCATTTTATGATCTAACACATGGCCTATCCAATGTTAGAAGTTTTTCCATGTGCACTTGAAAAGAATGTGTATTTTGCTGTAGTCAGAAAAAATGTTCTATATTGGTCTACTGGGTCTACATTTTTCTTCTAATCCCATTTCCCTATTGATTCATGGATGGTCTATTCATTTTTGGGAGAGAGGTATCCAAGTTAGTAAATATTTTATTGCTATTATTTCTTCTTTAGCTTTATTGGTTTTTAATCTACATATTTAGGTGCCCCAGTGATGTGTAGGTAAGTATTTACAACTGTTAAATCTACTTGGAGTGACCCCTTTTTCACTATGTAATGATCTTCTTTGCTTGTTTTACCATTTAAAACTGCTCTGTCTGATATAGCTATCCCTGCTTTCTTTTGTGTAGCATTTGCTTGGAATCTTTTTCCAATCCTTCACTCTCAGTCTCTGTGCTCCTTTAATTTTGAAGTGAGTCTCTTGTTGGCAACGTGTCATTGAAACTTTTGTTTTTTTTTAAACCCATTCAGCCATTCTGTCTTTGGTTTAGAGACTTTGATCTGCTTAAAGTAATTCTTTAATTAATAAGTAATAATAAGTAAGGATTTACTCATCATTTTTTGTTTTGTAGATCCATTGTTCCTTCTATTCCTGCATTCCTTTTTTTTTTCTTTTTTTTTTTTTTTTTTTTTGGTGTTTTGATGTCTTCTGCTTTCCCTGACTTTATCACATTCTTTTGTATAGTTACTACACATCTTTCCATTGTGGTTACCATGAGGCTTACATAAAATATCTTCAAATTACAATACCCTAATAACAACTTTAATAGAATTCCTAAGTGCTAAACCTTTACTTCTCCTTCCCCTTACAATTTAGGTCATTATTGTATAATAATAATAACAGATTACCACAGTTTATTTTTTTACTATGTTTGTTTCTTAAGTTTTAAACTCAATTTGAAAGTAATTTACAGACCACATGACAGAATCCAATTTTGATTATATATGTACTATGACCAGTGGGTTCTACCCTGCTTTCTTATACTTTTATGATGTTAACAGGTGTGATTTTATTTCCACTCAAGGACTACCCTTTACAGTTACTTACAAGGCAGGTCCAGTTGTTATGAATTCCCTCAGCTTTTGTTTGTTTGGGAAAGTCTTTATCCCTTTATTTCTGAAGAATAGTATTGCCAGGTACAGTATTCTTGCCTGATTTTTATTTTATTTTACTATTTTGAATATGTCATTTCATGATCCTCTGGACTGAAAAGTTTCTGTTGGGAAATCTCCCAATAGTCTTATTAGGGGTTCACTTATCTGTGACTTCTTTCTTTTTTCTTGCTGCTTTTAAATTGCTTTACTTTTGACCATTTAATTATAATGTGTCTTAATGTAGCTCTATTTGGGGTCTTTAGAGCCTCCTGAATCTTGAGGCCTATTTCTCTACCCAGGTTTGGGAAGTTTGGGTCCATTATTGCTTTAAATATACTTTCTGTCCCTTTCTCTTTGCTTCCTGGAATTCTCATAGTGTGAATATTGTTTCTTTTCATTGTGTCTTATATGTCCCATAGGCTTTCTTCAGTCTTTTTCACCCATTTTTTTCTCTTTGCTCCTCTCATGAGGTAATTTCAAATGTGCCATCTCTAAGTTGCTGATATCCTCATTCAATAAGCTTCCTTTAGAGGATTATTTTGAATTCTGTGTCTGACAGTTCATAGATTTCTAAGATCAGTTACTAGTTTTACTAGTTTTTTTTTTTTAATGGTGTTAGATTTATCTGATTTTTGGTGATCCTTAATTTATTTCATTGATATTCACACATTTGAGTAAATGATCTCTTCCAGACTTTTCCTGATTTGCTTTGTTAGAGACAGTTCTTTACCTGTCAGCTTCCTTTGGGTTTCTGGATGTGTCAGCAGGTAGGGACTGTTTTTCAGCAAGGTAACTTTAAGCTCTGAGGTCATTTGGCAGGGTTGGGAGAGGGAGGACATTGTGTGCCCTGCCTTGGGCAGAAATCCAGGATTTCTGCCCAAGTCAGGCTGTAGGACCTTGAGTCAGTCTTACCAGATGGTATGATGCTCAGCAGTAGGTGGAGCTATAAATTAGCTTCTCTGCCCAACAGAGGCAGCAAGATAGGACCCCGTGCCTATATACTTAGCAGGTTAAGAGTGTATACTGAATATCCTAGTCAAGTGAGATGACTAGTTTTGCTCTGCAGACAGGAAAAGCGTTCAGTTTTGCACACTTCAACTGCCACTGTAAGCTGGTAAGGTTTCTGGGTTGGTGGGCCAAAGGCTGATTTGTTTTGTTTTCCTAACTGGGCACAGCAGGAGAAGCAGTTCCAAGGCTACTAATGTTCCTTGTTTGTGGTTTTGACTTAAGTTGACCTATGCCCTGAGTTCTCTGCTTGAACAGGGAACTACTGTTTTGGCTCCAGGGGTGTTTAGGAGTGCCCACACTCACCTTGAGACTTGCTAGGTTATAGACCTTCCATGTATTCTTGCCAGCTCTTTCTCTCAAATGGGGCTGAGGCTACATTCCACTGCAGTAGGGTTGACTTCCGCTGCCTGGGTATGAACAGATCAGGCTACAGCACCAGCAAAATTTCTGCCATATGAAACTGAATTATGTAGAGCTACACCTCACTAAGTTCCCTGGTCAGAAAGTAAATGAGCAAAACCAGTGGTTGGACTACAACTTGGGCTCTGGAGGGAACAACTTAGTCTGAGAAGATCGGAGTGTAGGTTTTGTGGGGAACACTTCCCCTTTTTTCTGACACAATTAGATTCCCAGGGATGAGCCCTGCAGATTATCCTGCTATTCCCAAGGGATGAAACCAGCATAGGGGCTCCTACAAAGTGACCATGATGCTAGGGTTGGGGGTTGGTTGCTGGAACTCATTCTTGTAGCCCCTTTTCTTCCCTGTCTACTGTAGTCTGTCTTGGTCTCTGTGTTACATGGGGGTGCTTCAGCCTCACTCCCATGTTCTACAATTCCCTCAGCAGCATCTTGTCTGTGAATAGTTGTGAGGGTGACTGAAGTCTGTAACAAGAAATGTCTCCATTCTGGTGACCTAACACCTCTCTCCTTGAAGGCAGTCCTTAAATATAGATACTCTGGTGGTTATTTTTTAGTGTATTTGTTTTCAGTCAACACTAAAATAATCATGTCTAATAGAGTAATGTGGACCTAGCTTTGACCTTTACTTGAAAGTCTGTTCAGACTGTGAAGCAGTTCCTAATTGTCCAATCTGCCCTTGTATTATGAAGAACATGAAACATTACTCTTTACCGCTAATGAAAGCATATCAGGTAAAATTGATAGAATTCTAAGGATTAAAAAAGACTATTCAAGAGGTATGCTGGAAAGAACATAAATTTAGGACTTAAACAGAAATCTGAAATTGTCATTTTCTTTATATCATCAAGTCAGTCAAACTTAGCAAGCCTCAGATGCCTCTGCTATGGAAAAGATATTAAAATGGTCAAATAAATATACACTGGTGGGCAATAAATATCAGTGTACAGATGTAATAAGGAAGGCTAATGGCCTTGTGGGTGCCATGCCACTTTGGTTTTATCTATCCAAGAGAAAGGATGAGAGACTTTGGAGTAGGCTCACCATATGATTGTCCACCACAGTCCAGAAATGATATACATCAATTCAATTCATATTACTCTGGTAATCAAAACTAGTCACATGACTAAATACAGATGTGAAGTCTAGGAATTGGCTAAATAAGTATGAATTGGTGGGAGTCAGGTGGCCCTCACTCTTGTTAGTCTTCATTTTCTTAGCCCTGGAATTAGAACATTGCATTTAGCAGTTACAAAGAGAAAATTTACCTGTTTTTTTCCATTTCTCCTTTCATTATTTTCCTAGAGCCAAACCATATCCTATTTTCTTTGGGTAGTCCTGGAAGCTAATTATCTTTTAAATAAGGATCAGAAGGTAGGGAAAAGCATTACCATATTACAACTGAACATACATATTTCAATAGAATCTACAAGACAAACTTATTTTAGAATCAAAACATTGTATTTATAGAGGTACTTAATTAGATATAACCTTCTGGCCCCGATGATAAATCCTAATCAACATACTCATCTTGAATCAGAAAATGGTCTCATAAAGATATTTATGACTAACACATATTATGCATTGTGGGGATACCTTCGATTACTTTTCTATAAAGGTACTGAATAAGCTACTTGGAAGGAAGTTAACGAGTACAGGTACTGGTTACTTATAAATTTTAAACTGAAAACTTTAACATCCTGTTTATATAACAGGAACTAGAAAAGAACTCAAACATGCCCAAGGAACATTAAATAATGCAAATTAAAGTCACTATGTGGATGTACTTCTTTTTGTGGTAATTAATTGCAATATTTTATTTAACAAAAAAAAGCAACATGATAAATTTTTAAGAAAATAAGGTTCAAATGCTGTTAAATCGATTTCTGGAATCTCAGTGCAAGTAATTAACTGCCGGAAAACACACAAACCACTATATGGTCACATAAACCAGACACTCAGGGGTGAACGTGCCAAAGAACGATGAAGATAGACTAAGCAAGAATAAAAACAGTAAATGAAATTACAGTAGTATTGCGATCTAAAAGGTCCTAACAGTTCTACATACAGCTTCTGTAGCATGAAGGAACACAATTATTTACATATAAACGGTCTGCTTACATACAACTATCACATAAGTAAATGTCTACATTATGCTGCAAATGTCATGCAAGAAATAAAACTGTCTGATTGATATGCAGAATGTTTGCCAGGATGGTGACAGCCAAAGTAAGTTCAAAGTCACAGGAAATGTTCTCATCAGCCTAGTGTAAAAATGTACAATTACTTGCTATTCTCTTTGTTTAAAGGTGACTACTACTATCTTTTCCCTAGGCTACTTGTTCACTGTAGCTTATTATCATTACAAAGTATTAAAATGGATTATCTTTTCCATATTGTGTTCATATTGGGAAGGGCATGTTTTAGACAGCTCACTGACAAGATTTCTGAAAAAGCATTTATTTCTCTACTAAAAATTACCAGGCAGCTTGTTTTTTGAGAATAAAAATCTCTAAATTGCATGCTTGCAAATTCTTCTTTCCTGATAATTTCATTTAATGTTAAAAAAAAAAGAGAAGTGAGCAGTATCTAATTAATATCTTCTAATGCCCAACTAATGTCAAGCATGACTCCAATTTATAACTGAATTGTATTTTTACATTGAAAAATTCAATTACATTTACTGACAGACTTTGAAATGCCACATTATTTATATTGGCAAACTTTGCAGGCTCACTGTATATTTATTAACATTGTTTCCACAGAATAAAGCATATATACAATACAGATCACTGCATTCTTCACTTTTTAATCTTTCAAAGTGATATGTATATCTACCAGAGCAGCAAGGGGCTGCTTCAGCCTCAGAGAGCCAAAAGACCAAATGGAGGTAGACATTAATATGCCCTTCCTTTTAATTCTCCAGGCAAAACAAGGTAACCTTGACATTTCAATATCCTCTCTGGCTCCTGGTTTTTTTTGCTCTTTCCTGGTGCTTCCCCCTCATCCCCTCCCCATTCCATCCCTGTTCCTACAAGCACACAGTACAACCATAGGGCCCTCTGTGCACACATCAACAATTTTGAGCTGTGAAGAGGTTCAATTGCCACATTGGTGACTCAGTTGCAACGCACAAATCATTTACTACGATAGCTTGAGGACATGACAATGACAGAGAGACATCTGGGATGGGAGGCAAAAAAGGGGGGGGGGGTTATTCACAGCTGGTACATTAGTCCTGCTAGCCACTCGACCACCACAGTGTCCCCAGTTTCCTTCCGTTTTTTTCTGCCTGCTTCCTGCTGTCAGCTGCCAAAAGATATCTGTTCTCACCCTTTGCTGAATGAAAAGGTGCTAATGCATGACTTCAGGATATGTCAGAACATACAGTACTTACAAGTGTTTGGAGATGCAGCGAACCTGACCATGGGGAAAAGAAATGAGTAACCAAAGAGCAATTGTCTTGAAAAGGGCTATTCCTTTTCTTTGTACACTGTAGCCGGGCAGGGATCTTCCGTACCTTTAAGTTACCTCTCTATTTCCCTTTCCCTGCACAAGATATTAAATGTCTTTAGCAATCCTGACTATCGTAGGATTTCTGTACTCAGACCGTGGCAAATATACCAACTAACATAACTGTAAGAATGCTAGTTTACTTTTTTCTTTTTATATGCACAGGAAGAGACAAAAATTAGAATGGGAATGAAGCAGACATTGCATTTAGATAATGACTTACCAGTTACGGTGATGATGAGCTATTACTGAAATATTATGTACTGAAATTATTTCTTCTCAGCTAATACCTAGTATACAGGTGTTCACTCACCTCTAAGCAAAAGGAATTCCCCTTGGAACTGGCAAAATCTGAACAACTCCTTTAACATCCAGAATTATCATTTAAAACTCTAGGCTGATAGTATAGACAGAAGCATGGTACAAGTGCCCCAGCGAGTACTGAATGAGTCCCTCCCACATACTGGGACAGGACACCCCTAGACAGTGCTTATTATGGCCCAGCTGTCTTATCACCAAGGTAACACAGTCTCAAGGCACCCAAGAACACTTCAAAACTCCAACATTTTGGCTCCAGTGACCCCATGTGCATGCCATAGGAAGACCACTTCAGTTCTACCTTAAGTCACCAGGCATATACGGGGACTGACCCCAATCAAGTTCATTCTTTCAAGTTTAGGAGAAGTAGCTGTTCTGCCTCATTTATGGAAACACAGAAAATGAAGCTAAATAAGTCAGAGAGATATGTTCCAAAAGAAAGAATGAGACAAAACCTCAGAAAAAGTACTAAAGGGAATGCTGATAACAAATCTATGATAAAGAGTTAAAAATTATGGTCACCAAACTGGAAAAGAAGAGTGGATGAACTCAGTAAGAACTTGAACAAATACATAGAGAATATATATATAAAAAAAGAAGCAGTTAGAATTGAAGAATACAACTGAAGTGAAAAACTAAAGGGAATCAGCAGTAGATAGACTACAGGGTGGCTCAGTGGGTTGAGCCTCTGCCTTCAGCTTGGGTCGTGATCTCAGGGTCCTGGGATTGAGCCTCGCATCAGGCTCTCTGCTCAGCAGGGGAGACTGCATCCCCCCACCCCCCGCTCTGCCTGCCTCTCTCCTACCTGTGATCTCTGTCCAATAAATAAATCTTTAAAAAATAGATTAAAAAAAAATAACAGATTAAGAGGGGCACCTGGGTGGCTCAGTGGGTTAAAGCCTCTGCCTTCAGCTCAGGTCATGATCTCAGGGTCCTGGTATTGAGTCCCGCATCAGACTCTCTGCTCAGCAGGGAGCCTGCTTCCTCCTATCTCTCTCTCTCTCTCTCTGCCTGCCTCTCTGCCTACTTATAAAATAAATAAAATAAAAAAAATAACAGATGAAGAAAAAACATTTGCCAAAGTACAATATCCATTCATGATTAAAAACCCTGATCAAAGTAAGGTTAGAGAGAACATACCTCAACCTAACAACAAGGCCATATATGATACATTCTCAGCTAACATACTCACAGTGGAAAACTAAAAGCTTTTCTCCTAAGGTCAAGGACAGACAAGGATGTCCTCTCTCAACACTTTTATCCAACATAGTATTGGAAGTCCTAGCCACAGCAACCATACAAGAAACAAGAAATCAAAGGGATCCAACTTAGCAAGGAAGTGATAAAACTGTCACTATTTGATATTTGACATTATGGTACTATACATAGGAAAACCCTGTAAGACTCCACCAAGAAATGATTAGAAGTAATGAATGAATTGAGTAAAGTTGTAGGATAAAAAAATTTACCCACAGAAATCTGCTGTACCTGTATAAACTAATGATGAATTAGTAGAGAAATGAAGAAAACAATTCCATATACAATGGAATGAAAAATAATAAAATACCTAGGAATAAACTTAACCAAATGGGTGAAGGACCTATACTCTGAAAACCATAAAACACTGATGAAAGAAATTGACAATGACACAAGTGAAAAGACCTACGATGTTCATGGATTAGAAAAATTAATATTAAAATGTTCATACTACCCAAAGCAATTTAGAGATCCAATACAATCTCTATCAAAATACCAATAGCATTTTTCACAGACCTAGAACAAACAATTCAAAAATTTTTATGGTACTATAGAAATTCCTGAATACCAAAGCAATCTTAGGAAGGAAGAACAAATTGGAGGTATCATAATCCAGGAATTTCCAGATATACTGCAAAACTGTAGTTATCAAAACAGTATGGTACCAGCACAAAAATAGATACATAGAACAAGATGGAGAGCCCATAAATAAGCCCACACTTACATGGTTAATTAATCTATGGCAAAGGTGTTACAAATGTACAATGAGTAAAATGTAGTAACTTCAAAAAATGGTGCTGGGAAAACCAGACAGCTATATCTAAAAGAATGAAACTGAACTACTTTCTTACACCATACATAATAATAAAAAAACCAAAATGGTTACAAGACCAAAGTGTGAGACATGAAACCATAAAACTTCTAGAAGAAAACATACACCATAATCCCCTTATGGCCTTATTGGCCTTAAGTCTCCTCAGGGAAGAAAACAAAAGAAAAAAAAAAATCTATCAGGACTACACCAAACTAAAAAGCATTTGCACAGCCAAGGAAACCAACAAAATTAAAAGACTACCTACTGCATGCAAATAATATATTTGATAAGGGGCTAATACAGAAAAAATATAAAGAACTTAAATAATCGAATTAAAGGTGCACAGGGGACCTGAACAGATATTTTTCCAAAGAGAACATACATACATACAGGAAAAGATGCTCAACATCACTAATCACTGGAGAAATGCAAATCAGAACCACAATGAGATATCACCTCATGCCTGCCAGCGTAGTGACACAAAAATTAGAAATGAGTTGGCAGGGAGGAGTCAAGATGGTGGAGAAGTAGCAGGCTGAGATGACAATCAGATAGCAAGAGATCAGCTAGATAGCTTATCAAACCATTCCAAACACCTACAAATCCAACAGGAGATCAAAGAGAAGAAGAGCTACAATTCTAGAAACAGAAAATTGACCACTTTCTGAAAGGTAGGACCAGGGAAGAAGTGAATCCAAAGCGACAGGAAGATAGACCACAGCAGGAGGGGACTACTCCCGGCAAGCCGCGGAGAAACGGAGCACAAAATCAGGACTTATAGAAGTCTTCCCCACTGAGAGACATTGCTCCAGAGGCTAAACTGGGGTGAAGCCCACTCAAGGACAGTGTGGCCTCAGGTCCCATGGTCACAGAAGGATTGGTGGTGTCTGAGTGTCACAGAGCTCGCAGGAATTAGAGCAGGGAAACTGACTACGGAGACAGAGCCGAGGGGTGAACTCTCAATTCAGGGTTACCTTGAACCATAATCCGTGGCACAGACCACTGCTCTGTGAGTGGGGTCCCCACAAGATCCGGGATGACCCCCCTGGAAGAGCTCAGGGATCTGGGGGGTTCAGGGACTCCAAGCAGAACTATGTGCCAGAGACAGAGACTCTTGGTCACAGGCTGGGTGAGCTTGGAGCGCAGCCAGAGGCCAGAGAGATGGGAGTGATTGAGTGCTTTTCTCTGAGGGCGCCTGAGGAGTGGGGCCCCAAGCTCTCGGCTCCTCTGGGCCAGAGATTGGGAGGCCACCATTTTCATTCCCGTCCTCCAGAACTCTACAGAAAGTGTTCAGGGAACAAAAGCTCCCTAAAGCTAACCAGAACAGATTAGTTAGCCTAGCCCCTAGGAAGGGCAGTGCAATTCTGCCTCAGGCAAAGACACTTGAGAATCACTACAACAGGCCCCTCCCCCAGAAGATCAATAAGAAATCCAGCCAAGACCAAGTTCACTTACCAAAGAGAACAGCAGAATTCCAGAGAAGGAGAAAGCAAAGCATGGAATTCATGGATTTCTCCCCATGATTCTTTAGTCTTGCAAAGTTAATTTTTTTTCTTCTGCTAAATTTTTTTTTAAATTTTGCCCTTTCTTTTTTTAACATTTTTTAACTAGTTTATCTTAACAATACCTTTCAAAAAATAATATTTTTTGAACCTTCATTATAATAGTATTTTATCCTTCATTGTATCTAACTTTATTTTTTGTATACACATAGGGTTTTTTCTTCTAAAAAATTTGGGGTACAACTCCTTCTAATAGATCGAAATACACCCTAAATCTAGCACCGGGCTTGTTCTAGTCTCCAGCCTGAGCAAATTCTCTCCACTTTCTTTTTCTTTATTCTCCCAACCAACTTATCAACTCCTTTTTTTAGAAATTAAAAAAAATTTTTTTCAATCTTTATAGTCATATTATATCCCTTCATTTTGTTTACCTTTATATATGTTTTTCATTCTTTAAAATTCAGGGAGGTAGTTTCTTCTAAGAGACCAAAATACTCCCAAAATGAAGTGGGTGACCCTGTCCTAGCCACCTGTCTAATATATATATATATTTTTTTTTTTCCTTTTTAATATTTTTTCTTTTTAAAATTTTTCTGAACTTCTTTTTACCTCTCTCCACCCCATGATTTGGGGTCTCTTCTGATTTTTTTTTTAAAGATTTATTTATTTGACAGAGATTACAAGTAGGCAGAGAGGCAGGCAGAGAGAGAGAGAGAGAGGAGGAAGCAGGCTCCCAGCCAAGCAGAGAGCCCGATGCGGGGCTTGATCCCAGGACCCTGGGATCATGACCTGGGCCGAAGGCAGAGGCTTTAACCCCCTGAGCCACCCAGGCGCCCCTCTTCTGATTTTGTTAAAGCACATTTTCCTGGGGTCTTTGCCACCCTTTTAGTATTTTATTTTCTCCTTCATATATTCTTATCTGGACAAAATGACAACGCAGAAAAACTCACCACACAAACACACACACATACAAAAAGAACAAGAGGCAGTACCGATGGCTAGGGACCTAATCAATACAGACATTTGTAATATGTCAGATGTAGAGTTCAGAATGATGATTCTCAAGGTTCTAGATGGGATCAAAAAAGGCATGGGGGATATTAGAGAAACACTGTCTTGAGAAATAAAAGCCCTTTCTAGAGAAATAAAAGAACTAAAATCTAACCAAGTCAAAATTGAAATAGCTATTAAGGGGGTGCAATAAAAAATGGAGGCTCTTACTGCTAGGATAAATGAGGTCAAAGAATTAGTGATATAGAAGACCACATGACAGAGAATAAAGAAACTGAGCAAAAGAGAGACAAAAAACTACAGACCACGAGGGGAGAATTCGAGAGATAAGTGATACCATAAGATGAAACAACATTAGAATGATGGGGATTCCAGAAGAAGAAGAAGAGAGGGAGGTGCAGAAAGTATACTGGAGAGAATTATTATAGAGAATTTCCCTAATATGGAAAAGGGAACAAGCATCAAAATCCAGGAGGTGCAGAAAATGCCCTTCAAAATCAACAAGAATAGGTCCATACCCCGTCATCTAATAGTAAAATTTATAAGTCTTAGCGACAAAGAGAAAATTCTGAAAGCAGCCCAGGAAAAGAAGTCTGTAACATACAATGGTAAAAATATTAGATTGGCAGTGTACTTATCCATAAAGACTGGCAGGGCAGAAAGAACTGGCATGATATATTCAGAGCACTAAATGAGAAAAACATGCAGTCAAGAATACTATAACCAGCTAGGCTATCATTGAAAATAGAAGGAGAGAGAAAAAGCTTCTAGGACAAACAAAAACTGAAAGAATTTGCAAACACCAAACCAGTTCTACAGGAAGTATTGAAAGGGGTCATCTAAGCAAAGAAAGAGCCTAAAAGTAGTAGATCAGAAAGGAACAGAGACAATATACAGTAACAGTCACCTTACAGGCAATATAATGGCATTAAATTCATATCTGAATGTAAATGGGTCAAAAGACACAGGGTATCAGAATGGATAAAAAAAACAAAAGCCATCAATATGCTGCCTACAAGAAACTCAATATAGACCCAAAGACACCTCCAGATTAAAAGTGAGGGGGTGGAAAACAATTTACCATGGTAATGAACATCAAAAGAAAGCTGGGGTGGCAATCCTTATATCAGATCAATTAGATTTTAAGCCAAAGACTATAATAAGAGATGAGGAAGGATACTATATCATACTCAAAGGGTTTGTCCAACAAGAAAATCTAACAATTTTAAGTATCTATGCCCCTAACGTGGGAGCAGCCAACTATATAAACCAATTAATAATAAAATCAAAGAAACACATTGACAATAATACAATAATAGTGACATTAACACTCCCCTCACTGAAATGGACAGATCATCCAGCAAAAGATCACCAAGGAAATAAAGACCTAAATGACACACTGGACCAGATGGACATCACAGATATATTCAGAACATTCCATCCCAAAGCAACAGAATACACATTCTTTTCTAGTTCACATGGAACATTCTCCAGAATAGATCACATCCTGGGTCCTAAATGAGGTCTCAACTGGTATCAAAAGATTGGGATCATTCCCTGCATTTTTTCAGATCACAATGCTCTGAAGCTAGAACTCAATGACAAGAGGAAATTTAGAAAGAACCCAAATACATGGAGACTAAAGAGCATCCTTCTAAAGAATGAATGGGTCAACCAGGAAATTAAAGAAGAAATGAAAAAATTCACGGAAACAAATGATAATGAAAACACAATGGTTCAAAGTCTGTGGGACACAACAAAGGCAGACCTGAGAGGAAAATATATAGCGGTACAAGCCGTTCTCAAGAAACAAGAAAGGTCTCAAATACCCAACCTAACCTTACACCTAAAGGAACTGGAAAAAGAACAATAAAGAAAGCCCAAACCCAGCAGGAAAAGAGAAATCATAAAGATCAGAGCAGAAATCAATGAAATAGAAACCAAAAAAACTACAAAAAAAAAAAAAACCCAAAAAACAATAGAACAAGTCAATGAAACTAGGAGCTGGTTTTTGAAAGAATTAAGATTGATAAACCCCTATCCAGGCTTATCAAAAAGAAAAGAGAAAGGACCCAAATAAATAAAATCATGAATGAAAGAGGAGAGATCACAACCAACACCAAAGACATACAAACAATTATAGGAATATATTATGAGCAACTCTACACCAACAAATTTGACAATCTGGAAGAAATGGATGCATTCCTAGAGACATATAAACTAGCACAACTGAACCAGGAAGAAATAGAAAACCTGAACAGACCAATAACCAGTAAGGAGATTGAAACAGTCATCAAAAATCTCCAAATAAATAAAGCCCAGGGCCACATGGCTTCCCAGGGGAATTCTACCAGACATTTAAAGAAGAATTAATTCCTATTCTCCTGAAACTCTTCCAAAAATAGAAATGGAAGGAAAACTTCCAAACTCATTTTATGAGGCCAGCATCACTTTGATCCCCAAACCAGACAAGGATCCCATCAAAAAAGAGAATGACAAACCATAAATGACTCTTAATCTCACAAAACAAACTGGGGGTTGCTGGGGGGAGGTGGGATTGGGAGAGGGGGAGCGGGCTATGGACATTGGGGAGGGGAGGCGAACCATAAGAGACTATGGACTCTGAAAAACAACCTGAGGGTTTTGAAGGGTCAGGGGTGGGAGGTTGGGGCAACCTGAGGGTTTTGAAGGGTCAGGGGTGGGAGGTTGGGGGAACAGGTGGTGGGTAATGGGGAGGGCACGTTTTGCATGGAGCACTGGGTGTTGTGCAAAAAGAATGAATACTGTTACGCTGAAAAAATAAATAAAATGGGAAAAAAAAAGACAAAGAAAAAAAAAAAGAGAATGACAGAAAATATCCTTGATGAACACAGATGCAAAAATTCTCACCAAAATACTAGCCAATAGGATTCAACAGTACATTAAAAGGATTATTCACCATGACCAAGTGGGATTTATTCCAGGGCTACAAGGTTGATTCAACATCTGCAAGTCAATCAATGTGATACATTAATAAAAGAAGAACAAGAACCAGATGATACTCTCAATAGATGCTGAAAAAGCATTTGACAAAGTACAGCATCCCTTCCTGATCAAAACTCTTCAAAGTGTAGGGATAGAGGGCACATACCTCAATATTATCAAAGCCCATCTATAAAAAACCCACAGCAAATATCACTCTCAATAGAGAAAAATGGAGAGCTTTTCCACTAAGTTCAGGAACACGGCCGGGATGTCCATTACCACCACTGCTATTCAACAGAGTACTAGAAGTCCTAGCCTCAGCAATCAGACAACAAAAAGAAATTAAAGGCATCCAGATCGGCAAAGAAGAAGTCAAACTATCACTCTTTGCAGACGATATGATACTGTATGTGGAAAACCCAAAAGACTCCAATACAAATCTGCTAGAACTTGTACAGGAATTCAGTAAAGTGTCAGGATATAAAATCAATGCACAGAAATCAGTTGCATTTCTGTACACCAACAACAAGACAGTAGAAAGAGAAATTAAGGAGTCAATCCCATTTACAATTGCACCCAAAACCACAAGATACTTAGGAATAAACCTAACCAAAGAGGCAAAGAATCTGTACTCAGAAAATGATAAAGTATTCATGATAGAAATTGAGGAAGACACAAGGAAATGGAAAAATGTTCCATGCTCATGGATTGGAAGAACAAATATTGTGAAAATATCTATGCTACCTAAAGCAATCTACACGTTTACTGTAATCCCTATCAAAATCCCATCCATTTTTTTTCAAAGAAATGGAACAAATAATTCTAAAATTTATATGGAACCAGAAAAGACCTGGAATAGCCAAAGGAATATTGAAAAAGAAAGCCAAAGTTGGTGACATCACAATTCCAGACTTCAAGCTCTATTACAAAGCTGTGAACATCAAGACAGTATGGTACTGGCACAAAAACAGACACATAGATCAATGGAACAGAATAGAGAGCCCAGAAATAGACCCTTAACTATATGGTCAACTAATCTTGGACAAACCAGGAACGAATGTCCAATGGAAAAAAGACAGCCTCTTCAATAAATGGTGTTGGGAAAATTGGACAGCCACATGCAGAAAAATTAAATTGGACCATTTCCTTACACCACACACAAACATAGACTCAAAATGGATGAAGGACCTCAGTGTGAGATAGGAATCCATCAAAATCCTTGAAGAGAACACAGGCAGCAACCTCTTCGACCTCAGCCGCAGCAACTTCTTCTAGGAATATAGCCAAAGTCAAGGGAAGGAAGGGCAAAAATGAAGTATTGGGATTTCATCAAGATCAAAAGCTTTTTCATAGCAAAGGAAACAGTTAACAAAACCCAAAGACAACTGATAGAATAGGAGAAGATATTTGCAAAAGACATATCAGATAAAAGGCTAGTATCCAAAATCTCTAAAGAACTTTTCAAATTCAACACCCAAAGAACAAATAATCCAATCAAGAAATGGGCAGAGGAAATGAACAGACATTTCTGCAAAGAAGGCATTCAGATGGCCAACAGACACATGAAAAAGTGCTTAACATAACTCATCATCAGAGAAATACAAATCAAAACCACAATGAGATACCACCTCACACCAGTCAGAATGGCTAAAAGTAACTAGTCAGGAAATGACAGATGCTGGCGAGGATGTGGGGAAAGTTGAATCATTATGTAGTACTCCTACACTTTTGGTGGGAATGCAAGCTGGTGCAACCACTCTGGAGCACAGCATGGAGGTTCCTCAAAAATTTGAAAATAGAACTACCCTATGACCCAGCAATTGTACTCCTGGGTATTTACCCTAAAGGCACAAATGTAGTGATCTGAAGCGGCACACGCACCTGAATGTTTATAGCAGCAATGTCCACAATAGCCAAACTATGGAAAGAACCTAGATGTCCATCAACAGATGAATGGATAAAGAAGAAGTGGTATATATATATATACATATATACATATATATATACATATATATACATATATATACATATATACATATATATACATATATATATATACATATATATACATATATATATACATATATATACATATATACATATATATATACATATATACATATATATATACACACACACACACATACATACAATGGAATACTATGCAGCCATCAAAAGAAATGAAATCTTGCCATTTGCGATGATGTGGGTGGAACTAGAGGGTATCATGCTTAGCGAAATAAGTCAATTGGAGAAAGACTACTCTCATATGATCTCCCTGATATGAGAAAATGGAGATGCAATGTGGGGGGTTTGAGGAGTAGGAAAAGAATAAATGAAACAAGATGGGATCGGGAGGGAGACAAACCAAAAGAGACTCTTAATGTCACAAAACCAACTGAGGGTGGCCATGGGGAGGGGTGAGGGAGAGGGCGGTGAGGTTATGGACATTGGGGAGGGTATGTGCTAAGGTGAGTGCTGTGAAGTGTGTAAACCTGGTGATTCACAGACCTCTACCCCTGGGGCTAATAATACATTATATGTTTATTAAAAAAAATAAAATTATTAAAAAAAGAAATGAGTTGGCAAGGATATGGAGAAAAAGGAAACCTCATGCACTATTGGTAGGAGTCTGAAATAGTACAGCCACTGTGGAAATCTATGGAAATTTCTCAAGAATTAAAAATAGAAATACGATGTAGTAATTACACTACTGGATACTGACTCAAGGAAAACAAAAACACATATGTTTGAAAATTTGTGTGTACCCCTACGTTTGTTGCGGCATTGTTCACAATAGCCAAGATATGGAAGCAACCCAATTGTTTGCCTATAGATGAATGGGTAAAGAAAGTGTGGTATACATGTATAATAAAGTATTATTTAGTCATAAAAAAGAATGAGATATTGCCATTTATTACAACATGGATCAACCTAGAGTACAGTACTATGCTAAGTTAAATAAGGCAGGGAAAGATAAATACCATACGCTTTCATTTATATGTTGAATCTACAAAACAAAATGAGAAACAAAAGCTGAAACAGACCCATAAATACAGAGAAAAAGATGGTGGTCACTAAAATGGTAAGGGTGTGGGGAGGTGGGCTAAATCAGTGAAGAGGGGATATGGGATGTATACATTTTCAGTTATGGAGGGAATAAGTCATGGGGATGTAAAGTACAGATAAGGATTATAGTCAATGGTACTGCAATACAATTGTATGGTGACAGATGGTAACTACACTGTGGTGAATACAGCAAAATGTCTAGAGAAGTTGAATCATTATGTAGTACACCTGTCATGAAACATAAATAGAAATTTTTCAATGGTCAAGTTATTGCTTGACCATATGGATGAATGAATGTTTTCCCACAGTCTTGTCCAAACATAAGCAGAAACTTTTCAATAGTCATTAATTCTAATATGGTTTATGCATTATAACTGTGATTCAGGTTTATTTATTTCATGTTACCAGGAGTTTTGCAAGTCATTTGATTTACAGTATTTTTTTTAAATGCACGTATCTTATGAAGGACATAATCTAGAAAATTTCCTTCAATTTTATTCCCTATCAATAGTCATTCAATAAAGTTATTTAATTAGCAAAAATCAGATTGACTTATCATGACAGGATCATAAATATAAGGCAGAACTCAAAAAATCTTATAAAGAAAAACTGTAAGCTGTTAAACACAAAACACATACTTCAGAGTAACAGCTTTCAAATACAAAAATCTAATTCTTTCGCTATTTGTATTTGTTTTTTTTTTAATATTTTATTTATTTGACAGAGAGAAATCACAACTAGGCAGAGAGGCAGGCAGAGAGAGAGGAGGAAGCAGGCTCCCTGCAGAGCAGAGAGCCCGATGCGGAGCTCAATCCCAGGACCCTGAGATCATGACCTGAGCTGAAGGCAGAGGCTTTAACCCACTGAGCCACCCAGGCGCCCCCTATTTGTATTTGTTTACATTCCAATGTATGAATTGTATGCTCCCAGAAATTAGTCTGTCATTATTAAAAATTCTTAACATAATCTCCAAATGTATACTATATCTGATATCTCATTTCTCATACCTAAGCTTTGCAAGATATCATGAGCAATTTTCTGGTCTACTATGGCACAATTAAATAATGATTAGGTCAACTCCCCTCAAAGAAGGCGATTGTCAAACAATTTAGCTAACAATATGGTACTGAGAGTAAGTATAAACTAGTACTGTAACTCACTAAGAATAATAAGAAAAAAATAAGTATGTTATTTAAAAAGTTGCCCATATATAATAGTAAGATTCAATAAAAGAATTTTCTGACCAAATTTTCAAAAAGTACTCCTTGGGAGTAAAATTCCTCAATTCTACCCATCTATATGATTTGGATAAAATAGAGACTAAAGTTAACTATATCTGGACTACATCAGTAATTTTAATTATTATTATTTTGACAGCATTCACATGACCAAAACTAATCAATGAAAACAAAGAATTGGAACACAAGCAGCCTAACTAGAAAGCAAGTTTTGTTAATTAACTCAAATATGTAATATGGGAGAAATGTTAACAGAATACCCAAGAAAAGGAATGTGAAATATATAATTTGGAGTGTTTTGAAGTAGCAACCACATAAATTCAAAGCTTTGAAGTAAAATGGATTTTAAGGACTATTATCAATCAACCCACTGAACAATATTATGGAAAAAATTCATTTAACCATGAGAATTTTCTTTTCCCAAGTTCTTGATAAATTAAGCATACAATAGTTCCTAGTCCTTATAGTGAAGAGTATTATGTGGAAATATAAAGCTTAGAAGAATACCATAAAAAAAAAGTGAGTTGAGGGGCACCTGGGTGGCTCAGTGGGTTGAATCCTCTGCCTTTGGCTCAGGTCATGGTCTCAGGGTCCTGGATTGAGCCCTGCATCGGGCTCTCTGCTCAGTGGGGAACCTGCTTCCTCCTCTCTCTCTGCCTGCCTCTCTGCCTACTTGTCATCTCTGTCTATCAAATAAATAAATAAAAATATTTTAAAAATGAGTTGAAATTCAAATATCACATGCAAATAAGACAGCCAACAATCTTCTCAGGTATGCATATTTTTGTGGATTTGCTCATTACACTTGTAATGCCAATAGCCCTTCTTAAGGAAAGCTGCCCCACTCACAGCCCTTGTTGGAGAGTCAGGCCAAACTAGCCATTTGACTTCACTCTTTCTCTGGGTCACAGCTCCTTTGGCCAACAGGTTGCATGAGTTGATCTGGCAAGCTAATTAGGCTGTTAATGAAACAGAGTGGAAGAATGGCATTCCACAAATACGCAAAGAACGGCCCATCCTGGTCTATGCATAAGCTACAATGAAGAGGAAACTGAAGCCATGAATTAAAAAATTAGTGTAATGACCGATAAAACCCTGTGGTAAAGTCCATCAAGGGGTCCTGGAACCAGTCTGTTATATGATTCTTGGCCCCGCCATATTTCTTGCTCACCCTATGGAATCTCTGCTCCTTTTTATGACAGTATTTGCATTCTCCTCTCTTGAACAAACCAATAAGTCCTATTTCTACACAATCAAAATAATCTCACCAAAATATCTGTTCAGATACATAGCAATGCCACCGAGAATATTCTCTTTGCTCTTTTAATTCTCCCTTTCCTATCATACCAGATACTCTTTCTTACTAAGTTTTTAAAAAATTTTATTGTTTTATTTTTTAAGTTTTTATTTAATATTTATATAACTTTATTATGTTCAGTTAACCACTGTATAGTACATCGTTAGTTTTTGACATAGTGTTCAATGATTTATTAGTTGCATATAACACCCAATGCACTCATCACAACACATGCATTCCTTAATACCCATCACCCTTTTACCTCATCCCCCCACCCCTCCTTCCTTCTAAATCCCTCAGTTTTTTCCCAGGGTTCATAGTCTCTCATGGTTTGTCTCCCTCTCTGATTTCTCCCCCTTCAGATTTATATGCAGATTCATTCACATATAACAAGTTCTCTCAAACTTTCACTGTTTAGTGACAAGGTAAGAGAACTTGCTCCACTTTGAGTCATTAAGAGAGACTTCTTTTGAGGCTAAGCAAGCTGACACTTTTCCTCTTCCTGTATGTTTTCTCCTCTTGATCTTTTTATCCAAAGTATTCATTCCCCTTGCTCACAGTCAACCTGATTTCCTTTTTATATGCAACCTTCAAGTTAACTGAGAATGAAACTAATTAATTAGTATGCTTGATTTTCGATCTCTACTGTCTTCCAAGGAAATATAACTGGCGTTGATATATGAAGAGGTAGATATATTAACCACCTTTATGTGCTGTTGAATCCTTTTATATTAATTACTATGCTGCCTTATGTTTTATTCATATATGAAAATTGTTTGCATTAGCACATATTTTCCCAATAAAATTATAAATAATGGATAGAAATGCCTTATTATACCAAATAAAACCTATTGCTAAATTAATTTTTGTCCAAAAGTTAGTAGTTAATAGTAATTCTTAAAATACTCTGGTTCTTCTTAAAGACATACAAATATGCACTAAAAACATTCAAAATATTTTTGCTATAGTGTGAAAATTACAAATTTGTTTTTCTCAGAACTAAGTCTTCTAAGAAGTATTTTTAGAATTTGTGTTTCTGCAATGAAATATTTTATAAAGTATCGTGTATTTGTACAAGTACCCTATAGACTGTAAAGTGCCATAGAAGTGTAAGACATCAAGCTCTATTTCCTCTTCCAGATATACTGACTAAAAGTACAGAAATGAAGAGCCTGTTGGAGCCTGATATACTCAAGACTTGAGAATAAAAAGATAATTTCTTGAATGTTCCTCTTTTTTCAGGCAAAAGAATGCCTAGCATTCTCAAAATCCTGTAATTGTCATGCCTTCTAACATTTAAACTTGTAACATACAATCTGTGCTTCTTCATAAGTTCTGATTGACAGCTTAATGGAACAGTCTGGTTCTCTGCCTTTCTGGATGATAAGTATAAATAGTGTGGTTTTCAGAAGGTAATACCCTACCATTAGTGGGTCTCCCCATAGTCTTTCACAGCAATGAAAGTAAGCTTAATGTATTTACTTGCATGAATGCTTGCCAAGAAACTCAATCTAGGTGTTTGGAAATGCTTGTCTCTAGCCTACAGACTTTTTTGAAGAAACACCTGGTCAGTATAGTGTTCTATATTAAGTATCACAGGTGCATAATAGGGGTTTCCCCATGCTGGAAGGGAAGAGTAGTCATTTTTCTGTAGTTATTTTATTCCTGGAATGTGTTTTTTATCAACCAACCTCGTTCTAGATTCTGAAGGTTAGTTTTCCCTGGGCTTGGATAAGAATCTAATTTCCTATTGTTGACAAAGACTATGAACCAAAAGAAAACTGTAACAGGCTATCTAGACTGAGTCAGATTTTGTGACAGGAGCACAGTGGTCCTCTCTGAGCTTTCAGCAGATATTTCCTTACAAAAACATTATATTTAAACAGAAGGCAAAGCATCACTCTGTGTGAATAGAAATGTATCTATTGTGATCCATCCTACAATCTGGATTCAGATGTGCACTAAGAGACAGTGGAGGAAACTTGACTGTGAAAGGGGACAAAATCATCACTGATGAGAAGGGTGGACCTGGCTGATCAAAGAAGTCATAGGTACTTAAAAGCACTCTGAGCTGCATTTAGTCAGTCCCACAGCTCATCCCCCTCTCCCTGATAGGAAAGACTGAATTAAGCATTGTACATTTCTGTCATGAATGCTGGACATGCAAAGCAGAAGGCTTTGTGAATGTGAAATGTGAAATGTGAATGTGAAAGTTTCTTCACATTTCTGTGTCTGATTTAATTGTTAAAATTCAAGAGCTAAAGTATCAGTTATAGACTATATACAATCCAAGCAAACCCATGTATTATTAACTCAATCTTTCTCCTGTGCCCCTACATCTCGTAAGTAATGTTGGGATGGGAGGAGTACTAATCATTATTCCTGTCTCTAGGTTAGTCACATTTTGATGACTCCAAGGTTTTCATACCAGTGCTCAATCTGCCATGTTTTCTCCATAGCCCTTTACTTCTAAGATGGTATCTGAGAATACAGATGCCATGGTGGTTGCAGGTAAGGACATTACAGATTCTTATGGATATCTTCCATTCTTTGATGGTCTAGGTTGCAAAGTGAATTATTGAGCTAGTAATGTATTAGTGATATGAACCTGCTGGTACTCTGGGGAGACCTCAGTCTTCTGCTACAGCTTTATCTAGTATAAGAGTATTGTCTGCACCAGTGATTCTCCTGAAGAGCTTGACTATCTCCTAATATGGACTGAATCCCATCCCAAAACTCCCTGCGCATGAGTCCAATCATTCTCAGGTCTGGGTGGGCTATCTTATAGTTTTGACAACCTTTTTCCAATCTCAGCTGCAGCTTGACATCCATTCCCCTTCCTAACTCCAAAGACACCTAAGAATTTCTAAGACTTTCATCCCCCTCACTGCAATGGACAGATCATCTAAGCGGAAGGTCAATAAAGGCTTTGAATGACACACTGGACCAGATGGGCTTCACAGATATATTCAGAACATTCTATCCCAAAGCAACAGAATACACATTCTTCTCTAGTGCACATAGAAAATTTTCCAGAATAGATACATCCTGGGTCGCAAATCAGTTCTCAACCAGTACCAAAATAATAGGATCATTCTGGGCATATTTTCAGCCCACAATACTTTGAAACTGGAACTCAATTGCAAGAGGAAATCTGGAAAAAAAACACAAATACATGGAGGCTAAAGAGCATCCTACTGAATAATGAATGGGTCAACTAAGAAATTAAAGAAGAACTAAAAAAAATCATGGAAATAAATGAAAATGAAAACATAGCAGTTCAAAATCTTTGGGATGCAGCAAATGCGGTCCTAAGAGGCAAGTATATAGCAACATAAGCCTTTCTCAAGAAACAAGAAAGGTCTCAAGTATACAACCTAACCCTACACCTAAAGGAGCTGAAGAAAGAACAGTAAACAAAGTGTAAAGGAGCTGGAGAAATAACGGCAAATAAAACTAGTAGGAGAAGAGAAATAAAGATCAATAAATAGAAACCAAAGAACAGTAGAACAGATTAATGAAACTAGGAGCTGGTTCTTTGAAAGAATAGTAAGATTGATAAACCCCTGGGAAGACTTATCAAAAAGAGAAGGGACCCAAATAAATAACATTATGAATGAATGAGGAAAAATCACAACCAACGCCTAAGAAATACGAACAATTATAAGAACATGTTATGAGCAACTGTATGCCAATAAATTAGGCACTTTGGAAGAAATGGATGCATTCCTAGAGATTTATAAACAAACAAAACTGAACCAGGAAGTAATAAAAAACCCGAAGAGACACATAACCAGCAAGGAAATTGGAGCAGTTATCACAAATATCCCAACAAACAAGAGCCCAGGACCAGATGACTTTCTAGGGGAATTCTACCAAACGTTTAAAGAAGAATTAGTACCTGTTCTTCTGAAGCTGTTTCATGAAATAGAAATGGAAGAAAAACTTCCAAAATCTTTTTATGAGGCCAGCATTAACTTGGTCCCCAAACCATACAAGGAGCCCACCAAAAAGGAGAATTACAGACCAGTATCTCTGATGAATATGGATGCAAAAATTCTCACCAAAATACTAGCCAAGAGGATCCAACAGTACATTAAAAGGATTATTTACCACAACTAAGCAGTATTTATTCCTGGACTACAAGGTTGGTTCAACATATGCAAATGGATGAATGTGATACACTACATAAATAAAAGAAAGGACAAGAACTATATGATCCTCTCAATATATGGAGAAGAAATATTTGACAAAGTATAGCATTCTTTCTTGATTAAAACTCTTTACAATGTAGGGTTAAGAGTACATACCCCGATATTATAAAAGCCATTACGAAAAACACAGCAAATATCATTCTTACAGGGGAAAACTTTTCCCCTAAGGTCCTGAACATGGCAGAGATGTATGTCCACTATCACCACTAGTGTTCAACATGGTACTAGAAGTCCTAGCTTCAGCAAACAGACAACAAAAAGAAATAAAAGACATCTGATTCAGAAGTCAAACTCTTACTCTTTGCAGATGATGTGATGGTCTGTGTGGAAAACCCAAAAGACAGCACCACAAAATTGCTAGAACTGATACAGGAACTCAGTAAAGTGGCAGGATATATAATCAATGCACAGAAATATGTTGCATTCCTATACACTAACAATGAGATAGAAGAAAGAGAAATTAAGGAGTTGATCCCATATATAATTCCACCCAAAACTGTAAGATACCTAGGAATAAACCTAACCAAAGAGGCAAAGAATCTGTACTCAGAAAACTATAAAGTACTCATGAAAGAAATAGAGGAAGATACAAAGAAATGGAAAAATGTTCCATGCTCATGGGTTGGAAGAACAAATATTGTGAAAATGTCTATGCTACCTAGAGCAGTATACACATTCATAGCAATCCCTATCAAAATACCATCAACTTTTTTCACAGAGTTGTGACAAATAATCCTAAAACTTGTATGGAACCAGAAAATAACCTGAATCACCAAAGGAGTGTTGAAAAAGAACCCAAAACTGGTGGCATCACAATTCCAGACTTCAAGTTCTATTACAAAGGTGTAATCATCAAGACACTATGGTATTGTCACAAAAACAGACACATAGCTCAATGGGACAGAATAGAGAACTCAGAAATGTACCCTCAACTCTATGGTCAACTAATCCTCAAGAAAGCAAGAAAGGATATCCAATGGAAAAAAAAAAAAAGACAGTCTCTTCAACAACTGGTGTTGGGGAAATTGGATAGCCACATGGAGAAGAATGAAAGTGGACCATTTCCTTACATCATACATAAAAATAGACTCACAGTGGATGAAAGACCAAATGTGAGACAAGTATCCATCAAAATCCTAGAGCAGAACACAGGCAGCAACCTCTTCGACCTCAGCCACAGCAACTTCCTGCAAGACACATCTCTAAAGGCAAGGGAAAGAAAATTAGAAAATGAACTATTGGGACTTCATCAAGAAAAAATAGTTCTACACAGCAAAGGAGTCAACAAAACTAAAAGGCAACCTACAGAACAGGAGAAGATATTTTTAAGTGTCTTATCAGATAAAGCATAGTATTCAAAATCTATAAGGATTATCAAAGTCAACATCAAAAGAATAAATGATACAGTCAAAGAAATGGGTAGAAGACATGAACAGACATTTCTCCAAAGAAGACATCCAAATGGCCAATAGATACATGAAAAAGTGTTCAACCTCACCTGGCATCAGGGAAATACAAATCAAAACCACAGTAAGATACCACCTCATACCAGTCAGAACAGCTAAATTAACAAGTCAAGAAATGATAGATGTTAGAGAGGATGCAGAGAAAGGGGAACCCTCCTACACTGTTGGTGGGAATGTAAGCTGGTGCAGTCACTCTGGAAAACAATACAGAGGTTCCTCAAAAAGTTGAAAATAGATGCGCACCTGGGTGGCTCAGTGGGTTAAGCCTCGGCCTTTGGCTCAGGTCATGGTCTCAGGGGTCCTGGAATCAAGCCCCACATCAAGGTCTCTGCTCAGGGGGGAGCCTGCTTCCCCCTCTCTCTCTGCCTGCCTCTCTGACTACTTGTGATCTCTGTCAAATAAATAAGTAAAATCTTAAAAAAAAAAAATTGAAAATAGAGCTACCCTGTGACCTAGCAATTGCACTACTGGTTAGTGCAGTCTTTACCCCAAAGATACAAATGTCATGATCCAAAGGGGCACCTGCATCCCAGTGTTTATAACAGCAATGTGCACAATAGCCAAACTATGGAAAAAGCCCAGATGTCCAGATGTCCTTTGACAGATGAATGGATAAGGAAGATGTGGTACACACACACACACACACACACACACACACACACACACACACAGGAATATTACACAGCCATCAAAAATAAAATCTTACCATTTATAATTACATAGATGGAACTAGAAGATATTATGTTGAGCAAAATAAGTCAATCAGAGAAAGACAATTATCAAATGATCTCACTGATACACAAAATTTAAGAAACAAAAAAAAGATCTTAGTTGACGAGAAGAAAATATGAAATAAGATGAAGTCAGAGAGGGAGACAAACCATAAGAGACTCTTAATCATAGGAAACAAACTGAGGGTTGTTGGAGGGGAGGGGGATAGAGGAATGGGGCAAATGGGTGATAGATACTGGGGAGGATATGTGTTGTAATCAGCACTGGGTGTTTTATAAAAGACAGATGAATTACAGACCTGTACCCCTGAAAAAAATACATTACATGTTAATTGAATTTAAATTAAAAAATAATAATTTTTTAAAAATAGTTGCTAAGACCTTTTCTTAACCTAAAGAACAGAAGGATGGTTTGTCTCCCTCCCAATCCCATCTTGTTTCATTTACTCTTCTCCTATCCCCCTACCCCCCCATGTTGCTTCTCCATGTCCTCATATCAGGGAGATCATATGATAGTTGTCTTTCTCCGATTGACTTATTTCACTAAGCATGATACGCTCTAGTTCCATCCACGTCGTCGCAAATGGCATGATTTCATTTCTTTTGATGGTTGCATAGTATTCCATTGTGTATATATACCACATCTTCTTTATCCATTCATCTGTTGATGGACATTGGGAGGGAGACAAACCATAAATGACTCTCAATCTCACAAAACAAACTGGGGGTTGCTGGGGGGAGGTGGGATTGGGAGAGGGGGAGTGGGCTATGGACATTGGGGAGGGGAGGCGAACCATAAGAGACTATGTACTCTGAAAAACAACCTGAGGGTTTTGAAGGGTCAGGGGTAGGAGGTTGGGGCAACCTGAGGGTTTTGAAGGGTCAGGGGTGGGAGGTTGGGGGAACAGGTGGTGGGTAATGGGGAGGGCACGTTTTGCATGGAGCACTGGGTGTTGTGCCAAAAGAATGAATACTGTTACACTGAAAAAATAAATAAAATGAAAAAAAAAAAAAAGAACAGAAGGATGATTAGAATTCTAATTGGGATTCTTTTTCATCCTCTCTAAGCAGTCAGACACTTTACACTGTTGCAGTTTCTATTGTAATTGCCTTAGGTTGGGATAGGGATATCAGTGAGATGGTCCCTGTGGAGTCCCAGTTCAGCAAGAGGACAAAAGCCCCAATGATTTTTGCTTTCCTCTCTATCTTGGTATCTACAAAACTTCAGTCTGGATAGGACATCAGGATGCTCTTGTTTATCAGTGTGCTTTCCCTGACACTCTTCCTGTGCTTTGCCAAGACTGCAGGTATATGTTCTGATTTCTCCCTCTTCCTGGCTTGAACTTACCCAATGGTAAATCATCCATTTTCTTAGGTACTCTGGGTTTTATAAATCATGGTAGGTAGGGAAGATTTTATCCATGATTTTAGAACTTTATATCACCATAGTTCAGGACAGAGTTTTTGGTGAGTTAACTGAAGTTAAAAAGAATCTAGAAAATTTTTTCTTTTGATAAACCCAGGTTTTCAAAATTACTGTTTTCTATGGAGTCACATAATTTTCTTTCAGATATAAAAAGGTAAATACTGACATCTTTATTTTCCATTCCTGTCACAAAAATACTAATCCTACCTGAGATGAACAGGTGCCTCCCAAAAGCCCAATTACACTGTTCAAAAAATGAATAGACACACCAGAGACTAGAACACATTTGTGAAACATGTGAAAGGACTTCTATTTAGAATATATGAACTTTTCTAATTCAAGAAAATCAACTGACAATCCTTTCCTTTTTTTTTAATGGGCAATATATTGGAAAATATATGTCACAAAGAAGATACACAGATGGGCAATAAGCACATGTAAATGTATTCAGCATTACATATCATCAAAAATGTGAAACTAAAACTATAGTAGAACACCACTATACTTGAATTATTAAAACTGGAAAGAGGTACAATACCAAGTGCTGACAAAGAATTAAAACTCTCATACCTTGCTGGGAGAATGCAAGGTGGGAAAGTCATCCTAAAAAACAGTTTGGCAGTTTCTTATCAAGTTAATCCTATCATCTGTATAGTCTACTCTTAGATATTTCCTAAGAGAAATGAAAACATTTATCTACATAAAGACCTGTAAGAAAATATTCATATCTGCTTTTTTAAAAAACTGGAAGCCACAGTAATTTCCAGGAACTGATAAATAATGTTTTATCTATACAATGAGGTACTACTCAAAAAGGAACAAACAGTGATGTGTACAGCAACATAGATGAATCTCAAAGCCATTATGCTATGTAAAAGCAGCTCGCCATAGTCCCCCAAAGACTAAGGTCTATTCCAATGTATCCTCCAGCTACACTTTCAACATTGTATTTACATGCCCTGCCACCAGGTTTCAAGCTATTCTGCTCTCCATTTCCCCCAACCCTTCTTTTTAAAAAAAAAAAAAAAAAAAAAAGATTTTATTTATTTATTTGACAGAGAGAGATCATAAGTAGGCAGAGAGGCAGACAGAGAGAGTGAGAGGGAAGCAGGCTCCCTGCTGAGCAGAGAGCCTGATGTGGGACTCGATCCCAGGACCCTGAGATCATGACCTGAGCCGAAGGCAGCAGCTTAAACCACTGAGCCACCCAGGCGCCCCTCCCCTGACCCTTCTTGCCTAGGCTATTACCTACCATCTTTCTATCACCCTTTAAAATAAAATTCACATACAACAGTCAACCTGTCCTGAGTTCCCCATATTGTTCCTTACTCTCCTCAGTAACCTTCTCAGAACTAGATATTATAGCATTAGTATTAGATAGGCAGACTCAGGTCTTGGTGACAGACACACAGCTCATTTTAGTGTGTTAATTTGCATGTGTCTCCCCAAGAATGGGCTCCTCAAGATGAAGATCTTTGCTTCATCCATACATATCCCTTGGCATCTCTTAGTGCACCCAGGACACAGCATTCAATAAATGTTCAATCTACTATGTGTTTTCCTTGGTTAACCAGAAAGACAGTGATATGAGTCAAACAATATATATATACAAATAATAAAGTGCTATAATGTTGATTAATTTTGTTTTTCTACATTTATCCTACTATACAGACAGAGCAACCATGGAAGTTGAACTAACATAAATTTTCCTTCTAATATTGAAAATAGTGCTCTTCTATTACATACTATACCCAAATTGCAGAGAAATATTTTAAGTACTAGAAAATTTCTATGACACAAAAGTTAGTTTATTTAATTAATTTGGCTTTCCTTTATTCTTTTTTATTTGAAAATTTAGTTCTTAAATTTTTAAGAATACAGACAGGCTTAAGTGGTAAAAATATTACCAGGTAGAGAAGAGAAATAAATATAAACAAAGTTAGTTTTAATACTGACAAAATTATTGGGAAGGGTCTATAATTTATTAATTCTAAATTCTTATAGGAAACTTGGTTTATCTTGGATTTGTTAGAAATATGTTTGGTATTATGACTTATTGATGTAACTGACTTATAGGTAGGGGGAAGACATTGATTTATTTTTATCTCAGAAGGCTGACAATTCTGTCTGGTACAGATTTACAAAAGAAAAGTACAAACATGGCTTATAAACATATTTGGATGTTTGATGTTAGGCTAGTTGTTCAGAATATGCATTTCAGTAATTACAGTAACTCAGAAGGTCAACTAAAAATTCTGCCTTGAGAGCAGTGGACTTTGATGATTTTTATGAATAGTTTTTGATGCCACAGTAGGTTGCACCTTTTATCTTCAAACTTCAAATATGGGGGGAAAATAATAATTCTCACTGGGCCCTAATTCAGAAAAGTACTCTTAACAAATACAAAATCTAGAACAGTAAATTTGTATTATACTCGGAATATGCCAGATACTGATTAATATCCATCATATCCAAACTTTTCCCCCAATAATTGAAAGTCTTAAGACAAATGTTATTTTTCTCTTATAGTTTCATAAGGCATTTTGCTGATAATATTCACTCAAAAGGTTTAATAAACTATAAAATTATACTAAAATTTGGTTGTTTTACTCTTGCTAGAAATAACTGGGTCATCTCAGAAGACAAAAAATCTTTTATTGCACAGAATTATTTATTATAATATTGCCTGTGGCATTTTGTAACAACACATCTCTTAAAGGCATTATTTTAAAAGTCATCATTTACTTAGGCCACAACCTGGGTAATTGTCTTCATGAATATGTCTGTGTGAATAGTTTGAAAATTAATTACATATAATAAGAGATTAGTGATAGGTAAAAGAAAATTAGGGCAATTTAAATAAAGTCTAAAACCCTGCATCCTTGGTAGTAATTTAAAATTTTTAAAAAGCAAGTGATAAGTTATTTTTAAATTCTTTTTTTTAAAGATTTTATTTATTTATTTGACAGACAGAGATCACAAGTAGGCAGAAAGGAAGGCAGAGAGAGAGGGAGGCAGGCTCCCTGCTGAGCAGAGAGCCCGACGCGGGGCTTGATCCCAGGACCCTGGGATCATGACCTGAGCTGAAGGCAGAGGCTTAACCCACTGAGCCACCCAGGTGCCCCGTTATTTTTAAATTCTTTAGGAAATAAATGACATGACCAAAACTATTCTGGATATTAGAAATATATTTCTAATTATAAGGCACAGATAGTCAACAAAATGAATTCCGAAATAAATTTCTGAGTTTTTTGCAATAAATATTTTTGTAGGTTGTTTGTTTGTTTTGTCTTGTTTTATTTTGTTTTGTTTTGAGAGAGACAGCACATATGAGCAGGGGCAGGTAGAGGGAGAGGAAGAGGGAGAGAATCTCAAGCAGGGCCCACACCCAGCACAGAGCCTGACATGGAGCTTGATCTCAGGACCTGGAGATCACCACCCCAGCTGAAATCAAGAATTAGACACAGCCACCTAAGTCATCTAGGCACCCCAAGATCTTTGTGGGTTTGTAACCATAGTGGCATACAGAGTTTCAATTTTCATGTTAGGTTTCATGAACCTTTGCCACTCTTCCCTAAAGCCAGGAAGCTAACTAACCATACTATACTGACTTAGCAAGGCAACTGCAGCAAGAAGTCTGGTCCTCAAGTACTATGATTCAGCATAGGAACCCTGCTGCCTGAACAGAGGTACTCTAACCAAACCCTGACTATCCCTACATGCAGCTATTTCTGGCTTTGGGCTCCCACTGTTTCAGGCAACAGTGCCCTGCTCCTGCAGACCAAAGCCAAAACATCTTATGAAAAGTTGTCACCACTGGCAAGCTGCATCTGCCTATGAGAGACATTCTCTCTGAAGATATCCGAAGCTCAGCAGTGAGATAAAGGGATTTGCCTATTCCTTAGTTCCTGTCTTCTCCCCAACCTGGGGGCAATAACTGCCTTTTTGAATCTGCTACTTCTGAACTCCATAGAGTTCTTTTCTCCATCTCTTTACCACTTTATACCAGTAAACAATCCTTTATATTAACTTCTTCCTATTCAAATAACCAGTCTGGTTTTAGACACTGTTGGATATAAATTTTTTTTTTAATTTTTTTCCCATTTTATTTATTTTTTTCAGCATAACAGTATTCATTGTTTTTGCACAACACCCAGTGCTCCATGCAAAACGTGCCCTCCCCATTACCCACCACCTGTTCCCCCAACCTCCCACCCCTGACCCTTCAAAACCCTCAGGTTGTTTTTCAGAGTCCATAGTCTCTTATGGTTCGCCTCCCCTCCCCAATGTCCATAGCCCCCTCCCCCTCTCCCAATCCCACCTCCCCCAGCAACCCCCAGTTTGTTTTGTGAGATTAAGAGTCATTTATGGTTTGTCTCCCTCCCAATCCCATCTTGTTTCATTTATTCTTCTCCTATCTCCCTAACCCCCCATGTTGCTTCTCCATGTCCTCATATCAGGGAGATCATATGATAGATAAATTTTTAATAACTAGATTAGGTTGGCTAAAAACTTTCAGCAATGTAAGTCAATTTGTTGGTGGAATAGCAACCTGTATCTGCTATTGACCTGTCTGATCCAGTGAGTTACATGATAATGTTTGACTCCCAATACCTGTTTCTATAAAAACCAGGGCAACAGGGAGCATCAGCATTAAAAAAAATAAAAATAAACTTCTCTAATTTGATTCTATTATATCATCTTAGGCATATAGAGACTTCAAAAAGACACTTTGCTTTCAAAAATGTGGCTATCATTTCTATAGCACACTCTTACACTCCCACTTACCAACTATTGGTCAAATGCTTTCTTTGGAACCAACATTTGGAGTCTCTTGTTCACAGTATACATAGAAAATGATTACTTTCTGCTTGCTACCTTAGCAGAATAATTGGAACAAATACATTTTAAGATTCACTCCAAGTGGTTCATTTGCAAGTATAAGTAAGTTGTTCGATGGATTTGGAAGTGTATCTTTTGTATGGCCAACTGTTCTTTTCTTAAAGTTAGTAAAGTTTCACAACTTTGAGGTTTGTGAAAAGGGAAAACTGTAATTTTAGCAGACAGTGTTGTTCTTAGGCATGGACAAACTTGGGTTCCTGCCCAGCTTCCCGACTGTAGGATTGTGCTGCTCTGCAGCTTGCCAGGGCCTCTGTTTTCTGCTAATAGACCACAAGTTTTCTTGTGGGTTTTCTATTGTTAAGGATGATAAAAACAGATTCTTATAGAAAACTCAGTAGAAATGTACAGTGCTTATACCAGAAACACTGAAAAAAAATTCTTATTTTAGTGTGCATGGTATTTCTCTCTTTCTTTTTTTTTCCTGTTGGCAGAAAACGAGGCACAGGCTGGCTCGGCTGGCACCTCAGCTCAAAAAAAAAAAAAAAAAAAAAAGAAAAAAGAAAGAAAGAAAGAAGGAAAGAAAGGAAAAAGAAATGAAAAATCAGAAGAAAGGAAAATCGAGGCACAGATGGCACCAAACATTCGCAAAACCTCCATGGTGAAAAGTTCTGAGATAGAATACTTAGGGATTGGGCAGCCTTTGGAAAAGGTTTTTCAAGTTCTCTTTCTCAGTTTAGGTTGTAGAAAGCTGTGTTTGGAAAGTCTATTAAAAAAGCCTGGTGATGGGTATCAAGGAGGGCACGGATTGCCTGCAGCACTGGATGTTATATGCAAACAATGAATCATGGAACACTACATCAAAAATTAATGATGTATTGTATGGTGAGTAACATAACACCAAAAAAAATTCTTTTAAAATAATAATAATAAAAACAATTAGTCTCCTCCAAAAAAGGACTTCATGGGAAAAAAAAAATTTGGCAATCTGAAACTCTCTGGATAATTACTTTCAATAAAATGTATGTGTGGGGGGTGTAGTTGAGGCACCTGGGACCATTTTTACTTCGTTTAGGTAGACCTTCACCAAAGCAAATATAAAAATGATACTATATTCGGCAACATGTTTAGATAAACTTTCCATAAAGTTTTAAGAAACATGACAACCAGAGAAGAAGAATATCATAATTATTATTGATACCTAATCATAAAAGTGAAATTATTATCCTCCATGTTTCTTAGGTAGTTAAATGAAAGGCTCCCTTGTCCCACTCAACATTCTTTGATTGTATGGAATGAAAGGATTTAGTCATAATTTTGAAAAGACTTACATTCAAATTCCAAATAATAGCAAGTACCCAAGGCAACAGAGTAAATCTTATAAGCTTTTACTATATTATTATACAGTAGTAAAATTGAAGCTTACTTCCTAGTACTTTAGTAACTATATCACCTATAAAAATACAATAAATAACATAATTTTTAATTGATGTAGAGTTTAAGTTCACATATTCAATTTTAGGATCCCTTTGAAATCCATCATTAGTTAGAATCAACATGAATTTGTGATTTACCACCATAAGTACCCCAAAGAGAAAGCTTTCTTTTTAAGAAAAACAGTTTTAAAAAGGCTGATAAGAGAATATCCAAGGGCTGTTGGGACAAATGATGTTGAATGTAGATAAATCATAGGCTCAGTGAATACATTTACCTTATTAAAAATATCCTCCATGTCAGTATCTTTCTACTCTCTGCCAGACACACCCCATCAGAGTCTAGCATGCCAATGATATGCCCATTGCTCCTATAAATCATCTTTGGGATCCAAGCCTCCTAAAATCCTTTCCAGACTTTAGATGGGGTTATTTCCTAAAAATCCCCAACCCAAATCACCTACTTAGTTCCAGTTTCTTCCGGGATTTGTTAAAGTGCTAGGATATCCAAGGCAAAAGCCTCTATACTATATATATTTTGTGTATGAAATACTGCTCATTGTCCAGTTCTCAAAAGCACACTGGACATACTTTACTATAAATATGTTTCTTACCAAGGGTATCTCAAGGACTACTGAGAATCAAATGGAATTTGGGAGGGGGAACATTTATCAGTCTCAAAATCTATCATTTTGGCCCTAAATATATATGAGGACGATGTAGGTTCCAGAAATGATTTAGAGAATATAGATGGAGAGGCAAGTGGTGAACTAGAAAACTAACACTACTTAAAGAGTATGGCTTCGTTTCACTTATTTGTGGAGCATAACAAATGACATGGAGGACATTGGGAGATGGAGAGGAGAAGGAAGTTGAGGGAAATTGGAAGGGGAGGCGAACCATAAGAGACTATGGACTCTGAAAGACAACCTGAGGGTTTTGAAGGGGCGGGGGTGGGAGGTTGGGGGAACCAGGTGGTGGGTAATAGGGAGGGCACGTATTGCATGGAGCCCTGGGTGTTGTGCAAAAACAATGAATACTGTTACGCTGAAAAAATAAATTAATTAAAAAAAAAAAGAGTATGGCTTCTATCCCACTCTATCATTTACATACAAAATTATAGAGGATGGATTAATAAAGATTCTTAAAAAGAACAGAGATTCCTATTTATCAAAAGTAGCCAGAAAACTAGATTAAGTTAATTTTTTAATTGTTACTGTTAACTTAATTAAAAAGTAATCATGTAAAGATTGATTGAAATATTTCTTAAGACTGACTACAACCTATAGCCATTGTCCTTTTAAAGGAAGTTTCCAACATGAAAGGTATTTCTCTGATAAAATGTTGAAGATCTGAGTATTGGTTGGGAGGAGGTGGATTGGATATTCAACAGACATTAGGGAAGAGCTTCTAAACAACAGTTATGGAAAATAGGTTATGTCTGTGCCAACACAGTACTTCTCAGTAACAAAGCAATTAATATTTAGAGAATTTAACAGGTTTCTGAATAATTCAAAAACAAATGGTTAAACAAAATTAAAAACATTGTCATAATACAGAATCGTTAAATAGATTAAATAGATTAAGCTTCTCTTTTCTTCTTCTTTTTTTTTAAGCTGAAGAGCTTTGTACAAGTTATCCTCTCAGTTAATCCTGCATAATGGTCTCTGCATATAGGCAGATAGAAAAGCTAACAACAAAAAAGATTAAAGGGTTTGTTGTTTGTTTGCTTTTTTGTAGCATTAAACAGAGAAAAACAAATTTTCATGCATTTGTATCACATGATACCTAGGCATTTCAGGAGAATGTCTTGGACACAATGTTGCTTTTTATCTTAATGTGTTCCTTATCAAATTAAAGCTTATATTTGCTAATTTAGTTGAGGTAGTAGTATCAAATAAGAGGTAATAATTGGAAAGGTTGAGATAAGACAAAAAGGGTTAAATACAAAGATCATCAGAAAATAGTGTGAACACATTATCCGATATTAGACAAGAAAATGAACTATTTAATGTCATTCTCTATTAACCTAACAGTTAAAATAGGACCAAAATATACATAAAAATGAAATAAAACAATTAGGCAACACTTTAAATGGTTCACTATTATTAATTCATTTAGTATTCACTGTAACTATCCTGGTCATAATGAATTCATTTGATATTAATGGGAATATTCATCAGCAATTTCATTATAATGCAGTTTTAATTCATGTGCCATTAATGTAAAGCAATACCAAAATTTGTATTTATTTTTCGAATACTCTACATGATCCCTAATTTTTAGAAACATTATGACAGTAATTATATTTTTTAAATGACAGTGAATAGCTCAGATTTAAGACAAACTAGAATTTTTCCTTGAGTGATACTAGTAATGTTAAAATTGACAGACATTTGTGTAATTAAAATATCTTTGACATTCATAAAATACAGAGGCTAATGGCTACTGCAAAATTTGTCATATGTCAATATTTGCTAATATCTATTTCATGCTGCTAAAACATTTTAACACATTGCCATTAAATGGATTAGCACCTATTTTTAACTTCCCATCTCTTGTTTTTGTGGAAAGTTGGACATATATTATATACGTTGGCATTTGTTGAACTAATAGTTATTATAACCCTTTCCAAATAATCTCTCACTCACAACTAAAAATTATAATTGATCTTGTGATAAAAATTATATTATTTTTAGTGAATGGCATTCAATTTTTATGGAAGATATTGAGTAAGTCTACAGAGAATTCTTCTGTGGAACTACAACCATAATGTTTTAATAGAAACCTTAAAAATGGCAGCAGAGGGGCACTTGGGTGGCTCAGTGGGTTAAAGCCTCTGCCTTCGGCTCGGGTTGTGATCCCAGGGTCCTGGGATCGAGCCCTACGTCGGGCTCTCTGCTCAGTGGCAAGCCTGCTTCCTCCTCTCTCTCTCTGTCTGTCTCTCTGCCTATTGTGATCTCTGTCTGTCAAATAAATAAAATCTTAAAAAAAAAAATGGCAGCAGAAATGTACTCAGTATCAAGTTTACTTTTACTTTCTCTGAGGCAGTTTTAAACCATTTTGCTAAACTGTATAAGAACTAATGATAACAGACAAACAACCAAATGCACACTCCAATCAAAAGGCCTACTGAAATAGCATTAACCCTTTAGGCAATTACTTGGCAATGAATAAAAAAGCAACCTACCCCAAAATTCCTTACTTGATATGTTTCTCTCTAATACATTACTCATAGACTTGGTAGCCTAGAAGTACATGTGTAAATAATTTGTTCTTTTATTCATTATTGTAGAAATAATTAACTGCAATAAAGTTCTCAAAATAGCAGTAAAGAGTGTTTTCTGTCTCCCAACTCCACCGAAAATTTAAAATTGTTTAGAAGGAATATTTATAAAGTTAATTTATATTACTACTTTTCTTGATATTTAAAGTAATTCAAAAAAATCATAAAAATAAAAAAAATGAAAATATAATCACTAAAATGAATGAATAACATATTTTTTGAATGAATGATATTTTTAAAAAATATTTTCCTTCCTCTCCGAAATAATTTAAATACTAAGCAGAACATATGAAATAGCAGTTTTAGGTTACTAGATATCAGGTAACCAGGATAATTATCTCTGAAAAAAGGGAAAGCAAATGAATCCTAGGACTGCTCAGCTTTTTGAATGGAGGGAGATTTACTAGGCCATAGCACTAGGAGGGATAACCTTATGGTGTGCAGTAAACTGTGAGTTGAGGACACAGTGTGAATGTGGAGTCCAGAGAGACCAAGGCAGGTAGAGTTCACAGAGCAAAGTACTAGAAAGGAAACAACTACAGAGAGGGAGGGTGGGAGGGAGAGTTGAGGGAAGGGATATTCAGAGATTGAAACAGAAAAACATCCAGAATTCTACAGAGGCCATTTTACATGAATTTATGTGAATACTAACTGGCATATATATGAAAGCAAACTACTGTAGAATGGGTAAAGAACATCACAATAATTAGAGTCAACAATCTCCAGGACAGAGGCCTTAGAGCAGGATCTTTTTGTACCAGCCATGGCAAAAAAAGAAAAAAGAAAAAGTATTGACAAGCAACCAGGACAATGTTCTCTGGTAGAAAGGAAATGCACAATTGAAAGAAATCATGTGGAGTACACAGAAGGTTATTGCCTCAGGAAAAGGACAAAATTAGCCCTAAAATTTGTTTTCATATTAACAAAGCTTTAAAAGCAAAAAAAGCCATTTTTAAGAAGATTTTAATTTATTTATTTACTTACTTACTTATTTTTAGAGAAAGAAAGCATGAGTGAAGGGAGGGGCAAAGGGGGAGGGAGAAGGAGAGGGAGAGAATCTCAAGACTCTGTGCTGACCACAGAACCTGACAGCGGCTTGATCTCACAACACTGAGATGGTGACCTGAGTTGAAACCAAGAGTCAGATACTTAACTGATTAAAGCATCCAGGCACCCCCTAAAAGCAAATTTTTTTTTAAACATTTTATTTATTTATTTGACAGAGAGAGAGATCACAAGTAGGCAGAGAGGCAGACAGAGAGAGAGAGAGAGGGAAGCAGGCTCCCTGCTGAGCAGAGAGCCCGATGCGGGACTCGATCCCAGCACCCTGGGATCATGACCTGAGCCGAAGGCAGCGGCTTAACCCACTGAGCCACACAGGTGCCCCCTAAAAGCAAATTTTAAGAGGATCCAACTATTTCCAAGAAACTTAACAGCAACAGAGGGGAAAAAAAAGTAGTTCATTGATAGTTATGAGAGTACAAGAGTATCTGGTATCCAGAAGATAAAATTTACAATATCTAGCATCTAATCAAAAGTTACCAGGCATGTAAAAAAGCAGGAAAATATTTATCCATAATGAGGAGAAAAATTAATCAATAGATGGAGACCCAGAAATAATAAAGATAAGAGAACAGTAGAAATGCCACTGAAACATGTTGCATATGTTTACAAAGGTATAAAAAAATTGAGGATGTTAAGCAGAGACATGAAAAATTAAAGAATTGCAGAAGACACGAAAAATTAAAAAGTTAGAAATGCACACTGCACTTTGTGAGTTGAAAAATATACTGAGATCACTAGCAGATCAAATACTAAAGAAAAAAAGATTAGAGAACTTGAAAAAAATAGCAATACAAACCTTCCAAAATTAAACATCAAAATAAAATGACCAAAAAAAACCAAAACAAAAACAACAACAACAGGGGCGCCTGGGTGGCTAAGTGGGTTAAGGCCTCTGCCTTCAGCTCAGGTCATGGTCCCAGGGTCCTGGGATCGAGCCCCACATCGGGCTCTCTGCTCAGCAGGGAGCCTGCTTCCCTTCCTCTCTCTCTGCCTGCTTCTCTGCCTACTTGTGATCTCTGTCAAAGGAATTAAAAAAAAAAAAAAAACCAACAAAAAAAAACAACAACAACAAAAACAGAACATCGTCGAGCTACTGGACAATTTAATTCTATTAAATATGCATGTAATCAGAGTGTTCTGAGAAAATGAGAAGAGAAACAAAAAATTGAAAATCTTTCCAAATAAGAATAGTATAAACCCAAGTTCAGTGAACCTGAAAAAAAAAAAAACACAGGGATTAAAAAGAGAGAGAGAAAAAATATAACAGAGAACAGACTGGACAATTGAACAAGTATCAAGTTGGTAAATTTAATCCCAACTATATCAGTCATCACATTAAATGCAAATCACTTAAAGACCCCAATTAAAAACAGAGATCAAAAATAAAATAAAATAAAAGCAGAGATCATTCTATTTGATTAAAAAATGAAGAAATTTTGGGTCGCCTGGATGGCTCAGTCGGTTAAGTGTCTGCCTTTGACACAGGTCATGACCTCAGGATCCCGGGATCAAGTACCTTGTTGGGTACCCTGCTCAGCAGGATGTATGCTTCCCCTCTCTCTGTGCCTCCTCCCTGTTCATGCACTCTCTCTCACTTTCTCAGATAAAATCTTTAAAATAAGAAAAATGAAGAAATGTTGCATATGAAAAGCCCATTTTAATTATGAAGACTAAATAGCTTAAATGTAAAAAGGAATTAAATGATATTCCATTCTAACACTAATCCAAAGATGTTGAAGTGGCAACATAAACATTGGATAAAACAGATTTCAGAGCAAAGAACATTATCTTGACAATAAAGAGGTTTAGCTCAGGAATGCAAAACTGATTTAACTCTCAAAGCCAATCAATGTAATGTATTCTATTAAAAAGCAAAAAAAAAAATTGTATGATCTTATCAATGTATGTTAAAAAAAAAAGTCTGAATATAAATCCATCCCTGTGAGAATCTCTTTTCTGAAAAAATTAGGAATAGAGAGTAAAATTTTTAGGCTGATGAACCTTGAAACCTACAGCTAATATCATACTTAATGGTAAAAGATTGAATGTTTTCCTTCTAAGATCATTAACAAGACAAAGATGCATGCTTGCACCACTTTTATTAAAGATTCAGTTCTTTATAAATCTATCTCCCCATTAGCTATTAATGAAAATAATAAATTTTAAGCACAAGTGTTGAAAAACAAAATTGCATTAACCAGTCAAGAAGTCATTTTGCAGAGTAAAAACTAAGCCATTATTATTGTTATTTCTGTATAGAAAAAAATTAGAGGAAAGGATCCTCAAAAACACCAAAATTAAATATACTGAGGTATTTCCTCTTCATAAAGAGGCTTTTTTTAAGGGGGTAGTCAAAGATAGGAGAGCCAACACAACTGCTGTTACAAGGTTCTCAGTGTTTTCTTATACCAATAGGATGCTAGTGGAAAAAAGTATCCTTCATTTTCTCCATTTTCACCACTTCAGGTCCTGTTGCCACAGACCAGGGCAAAAACACTCCTCTTGACTTACTACAGCCAGAAAGGGACAGTTTATTCCATCCTCTCTCCACTGTCCAAACCTTCTTTTCTCAGAAAATGGCACCACTATACACTAATTCATTGCTACTATCCTTCTAGTTAATTGCTCAAGGCAGAATGCTCGTAGTCATCTTTCCACAACTGTTATTTTGTGGAACAGTAAATACTAGGTCCTCTACCAATATATTTATCCTGGATTCCATCCGTTCTTACCATTTTCATTATAATTCTAGGCCAGGCTAATATCTCTTCCTGGACTACTACAGCATCCTTCTCTTCCCTTTCTCTCTAATATGTACTTTGTTTAATAACGCTTTCTAGCAGTTAGCTCTAGTAATTTTCTAAATCATAAATCAGATCATACCACACAACCTGCTTAAAACCAACATTTCCCACTTCCATCAGAATACAGTTTAAATCCTTACCATGGGTGGTAAGAGTGTATATGATTCAGATTCATTCCTGCCTCTTAGATTTCACCTTTCTTTTCTCTTTCCTTCATTCCAATCCACCATCCACACAGACTTTCTGCCTTATTAACATAGATGGTCTTTCCCATCCAATAACCTTTGCATCTCCTGTTCCTTTTGCTCAAGAAACTCTTCCCCATATGTTCACACAACTATCTCTTGGTCTGCCTAAGGTCCTTTTTTATGAGGCCTTTCTCGAATACTCCCTGCTAAAGCAGGATCCCTACCTCGACTACCACTTTCTATCACATTAAGATTTAGAACTTGCCTGTCTTTTTCTAATACTGCTTAAATTCAAGGTCTCATTCTCTCTTGCACAATAGTGGATCTTCAACACCTATCATAGCACCTGGAGATTGTAAGCCTTTTATAAAATATACTCACTAAGGAGAGCACATGATGTGTTGAACACTGGCTGTTATACACAACTGATGAATTACTGAACACTACATCTGAAATTGGCAATGTACTATGTGTTGGTAATTGAACTTAAATAAAAAAAATAAAAATAAAAATGAAATATATTCACTGAATGATGGAATAACTTAGTGACTCGGGAAAATGCAAGCAGTCTGTGAGGCATATAAAGTGAAACTATGTTCTCAATAAACAATAAGCAGAGGGAAGGAAAGAGAATTTTAAGTTTCCGGAACCCTTATTCTTAAATGAGAAGTACAGTTAATTAGGGCTCATTCTGCATTGTTTTCCCTCTTCCTTTATGATAGAATTTAAATCTGTGCTTGTGAAGTCATGATTCTCTGTGAGAACATGAACTGTATGCATGACTCTTTGATTATTGGCCAGTACTGCATCCTCTATCAATTTTCAGGGAGATACATTAAAGACAAAATAAACTACTTTTAATCTTCTGTTGATGTTTTGCTGTCTTTAGACTCCATGGACAGGATTCTGTGATTGATAAACCTATATGGGGTCAGATCACTCCCTGGTCACTGATGTTTATGTGGAATGTGAACTTTAATAACCCCCAAGAAGAAGGGTCAGTGGGGAAAGTTCTCTAGAAAACTCAAGTAAAATAGATTTGTGTCCCCCATCCTCCTTTTTTTAAACATTATTTTAATGACTTCATACCTTATCCACTCAGGTGGGTCATTGATTAAGTGAAGCTGTTACTTCATAACGTGAAAATTAAAAAGGCCAAAAACATCATTTATGTAAATGTTTTTGTGCTCAGTTAACATAAATAACAAGGTATACTGGCATGAAGATGAGTTAATCTCCTTGTCCCACCCTTCATAATACTTCAGCCACTAACAAACCAAGATCATAAATGAGTTAGAAAACAGCCGCAACTCCAATTAAGGACATCTATGAAATGTGATCTCACATATGTGTCTGCACTCTGATGGTAATTTATTTACAGAATATCTAAATAATTGCATTGCATCTCCTCTTAGGGGAATAGTACTTCAAAGGGATGAATGATTAACCTAAAGCATCATTTTCTAATGTACAAATGTTAACAGGTATGAACGGTGTGTAGAGTTCAAAGCCCAAAATAAGTTGCTTTAAATTCACTATAACACGTGGTTTCTTAGCTTCAGTGTTACTGACTAAAATATCACCTCTACAGAGAGGCAAGCTCTGACCGATGTAAAATAGGCCCTCCTCATTCACTCCTCTATCCCTTTACTCTGTTCTTTTTTCTTCCTCACTGTACTTATCACTACCTATCTTTATGTTTATCATTGGAATTGCATTATTTGTCTCCACCAGTAAAATATAGTCCCTTTTAGACAGTGACTTTGATTTATTCACAACTATATCCCAATGCCAAGAATAGTATCCATAAATAGTAGGTCCTCAATATATATCTGTTGAAAAAATAAATTTTACATAAGCTCGATTTAAGCCTCTACAGAAGAAAAAAGACATTCCTATATGTGGTCATGGTTTAATTGTCACAAAACAGAAATACCCTTGAAAATTCAATGGTTCTACTCTCTTAGGTACACTCAAAAGAATGATTCAAGGTCAATCACCCTCAAACATAAAATTCTGTTAAAGGTTTTCTGGCATAGAGCTTAAAGGGTTATTAAAGAATGAACAAATTCAGTTACTTAGCAAATATTTTGTAATCAGTTCTTTTTGCAGAGCTCCACACCAAATTACATGTTTGAATGGAAACATTTTATGTGTACTTCACAGGAGTTATTTTGTAATGATCAAGGTAGAGTCCCCATCTACAGATTTTCCACACTAAAAACAGCATAGAAAGGTTCTATAGTATCAACTACCATCCGTGCATATCAAAGGGCAGTTTATGGAGAGATTTTAGGACCTGCCTATTAGTTTTCTCTTGGCTCACTTCCATATGGAAGTGGATTAATTTTTAATGTAGACATGTATCCTGATCTGGGAATTGCCAGTCAATAAGATTCTCCTATGCCATTACCACTTTCTAAATAAACATTGCATCTATTTATAAAAGAGAGAAATTCCTTGCCTCATCTTTCTGTGGTGAATTTCCCATGATGAAAGAAATCTTGGGATACATTCAAGAGGAAAGTGTTAGTTGGAAAAAATGAATTATTTCAGGAATTCAGTGTTGGAACACAACCCAGATCCTCGCCAATATGACTGGGGTCCTGTCGAATCCTGTGAGAAAACTCCAGATGGAGGGCAAGGGTCTTCCTGGGCCAAGGCCAGGAATAAACATGGGAGGATCCCTGGAGTGTTTTCACGTCCTCCTTGAGATAGATCTGATAACTATGGAGAATCCTTAACTTGCTCTTGTCATTTAAAGCTAAGAGATATTGTCATTTAAAGCTAAACTAAGAGATAATCTTGTTCACTTGCCTCACTTGATTGTCTGCATGTAAATCACATCTCACTCATAGCCCATGCCCTGCACATAAATCTATATCCTGTTTGTAATCGGATCTTGTGGAAGGTGTAAAAGAAGTGATTGTAAGAAATAAAGCCATCTACTGATCATCAGTCAGTAGTCCCCCCATCACTTCGCTCCGATCACCAGGATCCCCACCTTGCAAAAGTGACAATTCAGTATTCCATATTGTTCTTGCTCTGTTGGCTTCCAATTATTCACTTTCAACTAAAGTGAAAAGAGTTCTTCACACACAGATCATCTAATTTTTGGTAAATAATCACTATGGAAAATTTTATATAGATATAGATATATACACACATATATGTATATATATATATACACATATAGATATATACACGCATTATGTATATATACATACATATATACAAATAATACATCTTTTTGTAGAAATTTTTACAATTCAGTCACAGTCCTATAAAAAAAAATCTTACCAATTACATATACTTGTTATGCAAACGTTCTCCATTTATATTTAGAAAAAAATAATAAAATTCTTGTGAATCCTGCTCATTCAAGTATAAAACAAACATGGATAAATGTATGAAATAAAAGAAAATAACTCTTTCCATTTCTTAATATACGCATTTATATTAAATTTTTTCTTTTTGTTTATAACTATCAAAAATACTATTAATATAAATGTTCTAATTAACTACATAGTATGAATAATTGTCATGATAATTCAATGGTAATAGTAAATTAACCCTGCAGACCTATGATAAGAGAAAATTTTAAAAAATAATATGTGCGTTTATATATTTTTTCATATAGGTATGTTAAAGTGATAATAAATATTTCAAGTATTAACATATATATAATAGAAATTTAAAGTATAAAATATATAATATACATAAATATATAAATATATATAATATATATATACTTGAAATATATACATATATATTTCAAATATAAAATATCTATATACATACACATATATACATACATATATATAACATATATATATGGTAGAATAAAATTTTGTGGCAGGAGTGAGATGAAAATACAAGTTATAGAAGAAAAAGGAATAATCTAATATTTCTGACTATTAATGACGTGCTTTCTTCATATTTTTAAATAGATGATGCAAGCATCAAATTGCTATAATATTTATATTCAAACAGGAAGATGTAATGTTTCTTTTCAAGTGAGTGGATAATAAAAAGTTGCAAGGAACACTAAGAAACAAGGGAAAATGGCCTAATAAAAGGAACAAAATGATTCTTCAAAAACCAATGTTAAGGAAAAAGAGGTATGAATATGAAGTAACCATCATAAAGAGGCTCAATGAATTCAGGAAAATGATACATAAGAAAAATTAGGATTTCAACAAAAAGAGAGTAAATGTTTTTTAAAAAAAGACCAAATGGAAATTTTGGAACTGAAAAATACGATCACCAAATTGAAAAATTAACTTGATAGTTTTAACAGCAAACTTGATCAAGCAGAAGAAATAATTAGTGGACTCAAATGGAATTCATTTGAAATTTATCCAGTGAAAAGAGTAAAAAGAAAATAATGAAAAAGTCAAGAAAGCCTAAGTGGCCTTATTGGCAGACCAATATACTCATTATGGTCCAAGAAAGAGAAGAGTGGCTGAAAACTTTCCAAATCTAGGAGAGGAGATAGACATCCAGATTAAAAAAGCCCTGTGGGACCATAAGAATAATACAAAACATTGCACACCAAAACATATTATAATCAAATTATCAAAAGTCAAAGACAAAAAGAATTTTCAAAGCAATAAGGGAAAAATGACTTTTCAAATACAAGAGCAGCCTCATAAGACTATAAGTGGATTGCAGAAATATTGCATGCCAGAAGGGAATGGGATGACATGTTCTAAGTGCTGAAAGAAAAATACTGCTTACCCAGAATACTGTATCTGGCAAAACTGTGCAGCAAAAATAAAGAACAGATTAAGACTTTCCAGGGGGTGGGGAAGTAGGGCTTTCCTGAGCAAACAAAATCTTAGGAAGTTCATTTTGAGGCAA